>NC_044917.1:9868318-10052915 GCF_003576645.1 Ipomoea triloba | reverse complement strand
TTTTTTTTTTTTTTTTTTTTTTTTTTTTTAGTTTTGGATCAAATAAATTAAAACAGAACAATTGATTCAGTTTCGATACGATAAATATACCAAAACAAATTAATTAATTTTCTTTTTTATTTAGCCTTCAAACTAAGACAAATTCCAAATGCCGACCCTATGTATATAAAACTATTTTTTTTTTCTCGAAGAATATACTATGCTCCATAATGCCTTACGAATACAGAGAAAAAGTTGGGGAAAATGCATTAAAAAAATTCCATTTAAATTATTAATTTTAATTCAGTATATGTAGACATTTAAAAATTAAAAAAAAAAAAGAAAAAGACAGGCATTAAAATTTTCATGATTTTTAAATTATTATATTTGAATAAATATTTTTAGACTAATTTGACAATCATTGGGTATAATCAACTTTTGTACAACTCTCTCAAATGGGAAGTCACAGATTCAAACTCTAATGGGGTATTAAATCTTTGTACTGTATATATGGACAGATACTATAAAAGAGTTAATATTACTAAAAAAAATAGAGAATTGTACTGATCTCCAGAAAATGGAGCAAATCTATTCTAAACTTTGACATTTTGAAGAGGAATAAAGGAATAAGTTCGTCACTAAAACAAACCTACGCAAGGTTTTAATATCTTTAAGATTCTTTCAAATGGCTAATGAAGCCTAGTCTTAGTGACAATGAAAGAGTCATAGAATCTTGATGAAGTTTTACTTTCGTAGGACAAATTCTTGTTGAGTCTAAGTTCAGACAGAGAATTGAAATGCTAGAAATATTTAAAAGGTGACGAATTAGAATATCAAAACTTTAGGTACAAATCTTTTTAAATGATTACTAATTAAATATTCCAACTTTTATGCAACAATAATAGTGATGATGTGATGTAAATATGACTAGAAAATGGCTTCATTACACTGTGCTCCAATGTCTAAAATCTCCTTCGTTAGACTTTGACAATCTACTCTGATCTTCTTTCCCTTCGTACTTGGAACCATACCATGGACCAATGTTCATTTTGCATTGTGAATCTTGATCTAAAACAATATTTAGATTATGTAATTGCGGTTAACATATTTTGTACATTTAATTAAAAAATTATGTACCTAATAGGAAATACCCTCTCAGGTTCTCTCATATATGTAGGCATGTGCTCGGTATTTGTATAGGATACCATAGGGTTCATTTCCCGAGCACAACCAACCATCCTTGTATTTATCCCAACCTCATCCTGGTCGAGAAAGAGGTTCTCGTGTCAATCCTTATATGATGAACCAGAGTTCACAGTGCCCTGTAGATCCTGGTGCATATGTATGTGTCTTATGTTGTAAGTTTTTGTGTCTTGTGTTATGAAATTATGTACCTTAAGAGTATGAATTTTATACCTGAAACAAATTAGTAATTGTGTCTTATGTTATGAATTTTTGCATCTTGTGTTGTGAAATTCTGTGCCTATGAACACAAATTATGTACCTAAATCAGATTTGAAAAATAATTAAATATATAACATGTGTATCTGTCTTGTGTTATAAAATTATGTACCTTACGAGTATGAATTATATACATCGTCGTTTCGATCCAAGATTCATAATGTTATATGGACCAGTGTTGCAAAAATCCTACCTAGGCATCGATTAATCGCCGCCTAGGCACTAGGCGCTAGTCGACCGCCTAGCGTATCACCTTAAATGGTGGTCTAGGCAGCTGGTCTGCTAGGTGACCGACTAAGCATCGCCTAGGCTGCTTAGGCGCTGAGCGCCTAGACCTCCTAGGCGCCGACTTAACCTCCTAGGCACCGACTAGCCCGCCTAGTCGGCCGATTAACTATTGTTCTTTTTTTTTAAGTGGGTTGTTTCACTCAAAACAACATCGTTTTGAGCGAAATAACCCTAAATTGTACAAACTCTAGATATTTTTTAGATTAATATTTAATATTTTAGTATTAACTATTAAAGTATTATATAGTTTAGTCTTTAAAAAATTAAAAATACTTTAACAAATTTTTTAAAAATAAAAAATACATGAGCGCCTAGGCGCCGATTAATCTCCGGTTAGGTGTCTTAGGCGCTCCCTGACCGTCTGAGGAGTACCTACCAATTTTTTCAACCATGATATGGACCTAGTCCATGATATAAATTGACATCTCATGGGGTCTATTGGGCCAAACATCTAACTCATGAATGTTCGACCCATCAAGAACAAGTTTAAAGTTGACAAGGATTGCTGAGTGAATAATCCAATTATGAGAAGAAAACTTTAAATATTGAATTTCGTTCTCAAAAAAAAAAAAAAACAAAGATATCTACGAGGCAAGAATTGCAAGACATATATCTCAAAGTGGTATACTGTGAAAACAATTTTATATACAATACATCTTAAACATCTTTCCCCTACCATGGAAGATCATTAAATCATTCTTCTCTCATTGGACAATCTCTCACATATTCTCTATCAACTCTAAGGAATGGATATTCTCTCTCATTTCCCACCTAAATAATACTTTGCAAGCTCTAATTCTCGAATCATGTACACATCCAACACTATCAATAATACGGTGAGGCTACCCTTTGGTAAGAAAGTTACACCTGCAGCTGAGAGGTCGTGGGTTCGAACCTCAAACCTTTGGGTTTGAGCCGGTCAACTATGGGTAACCTAAGCTAATTTACCTCCTTGTGGTCCTTTGCCGGCTAGGGTCACAGGATGAGGGTTTACTCACATACTCACACAGTGAGGAGTGGGGTTTACCTCGTTAATCCAAAAAAAAATAATATGGTGATGTTTGGTTTCATAGTCTCTAAACTGTTGGTGTATCCCTTCTATATATTTTCAACACACACAAGTAAAAATGTCCGACATTCTCACCCCATAAAGCTTTAAAAAAAATAAAGTTGCAAATATTAGAAAATTGGCATGTGATTAATAGTTATGGTGGTCCTGGTTAAGTTGGAAAAAAAGTCTAGAGGGGTGAATAGACATTTTGAAAATTTTAATAAAAACGTAGTCTCAACGATTTTAAAGAGCTTTGACTAAGTATGTTAAATTTCCACGCTTCCTTAAAAGTTATGTTTAAGGCTTAACTAAATAGTCTTAAAAGAATTTTGTCAAAACTAAGTTTGCACAGCGGAATTATTCATTTTCAAAATATTGTCAAGTATTGTTGGTGAACAAGCAGTTGTTTCAGTAACTTACCAAAGTTGCAGTTCTTGAAATTGATTATCAAAGAAGTCCTTTGGTTCCACCCTCCTACACCAGTACCCGTACCAAGCCACAAGCCAGTCCGGGGAAGAGGATACCATCAACAAGTACATAATTCCTGCGAAAATAGGATTTTCATTAATACCATGACAATAGGAAGTAACCAAGAAACCTGGGAAAACAAAGGAATTTGAACAAGAGAGATTCATGGACAGAAACAATAGCATCAAGGAGCACGATATTGAGTTGGTACCAAGTTGTCTACCATTGTGTTAGTTATGGCAACTGCAGAATTTGCTCTTGCTCAACTTCATTCAGCTTTGATTCGAATCTGCCTCCTGGTGTTGAAGCTATAGACCTGGACATGACAAGTTTTGCACCATACTTTCCTCATCAAGTGATAAGCTCAGAAATGAGCAAGCAAGTCAAACTTCTTCTAGCTTTTCATACAATAGGAAATAAAAAGAGAAAATCTTAGCATCAAAAGAAAATCTTTATTGAATTGTTTCTGACCAAGAATTTTAAGAAATCAGGTGTTACATACTGACACAGCATTAATTAATGATCATTTGATCATATAACAGACACTGATACCGAGCTCTTGCCAAGATATCTCACCTCATATATACAAGAGATAAATATAATATGGTATGGGGAAAATGTTAAGGTGTTTCATCACAGGTAATGATGCCAAAAATTTGTGTGTTGTACCAACAAAGTAGTAGACTTTATAACAAAAGAAGCATGAACAACCTTTACACAGTCAATCATGGGGGTGGGTATACATATATACTAGCCACAGAGTATATAAATTCATCAATCTAAGTGGTTGAATTATAGTTGCTATAGTGAAGTATGTTAAACATAAAAAAGCGAGGCGGGGAATGATCGAGTAAGCTGACCATCTGCAAAAGAAGATACCCATTCTTCATCATAACATCAAAACAACTGTTAAACTTCAACAAATGTATACATATATATATATATACATATATATATATATACATATATATATATATACATATATATATATATATATATATAAAGGAAAAGGTTTAAGGAATAAGCAACCTTCCAAAAGAAACATGAATATGTTACCTCAATCAGAATTCAGAAGTAAAACTATGTATTGACGTTTAGTGGAGACATTAACATAGAGGAAAGTTAGCTAGTAGAAGTACAATAAACAAATTCAAAGAAACAAGGACAATGAAAACAGTAAGTTAGATGTGGAAATCATGACATGCTGTCTTTGGAAGGAAAAATAAAAATAAAAATCATCTACACTCATTTCACAAAGGAATTCAGCAAATAAAGGTTTTGGATGCAGAGAGAAGTCCTATACATTTCTGTCTGGGTTTTCAAAAGTAAAGTGCCTTCTTCATTTCAGTCTCAACAGAGGAACTTGAGAAAATGCCATTTCTTTTGTGCTTCATTGGTAAGTATCTAGAATGGCGCAAGGATCCTCACTGATACCTTAAATTTTAATGATACCGGCCTACTTGCTTCAAGACAATAAACAAAGGCAACACTGCTTAATGAGACCTTAAATCTTGAATGTATTGGCCCACTCTTTGTGCTCCAATAAACAGTGCATCAGCAGCAAGAAAGACTCCAACCTATGAAACAAAATACTAGCTCACTAGAATCTGGATTACTATGTACAGAGTAGTACATTTCATTTAAAACTAACTGAAAGAAGCAGTACCAAGCGGGCAGAGAAGACTAATCGGTAACCCCAACCCTCCTTAGCAGCTGCAACTCGTTGTTGGTCAGTCCAACTGAAAGTATTTAAAAAAGAATATATTGAGTCACCCGTCCAAAGGCACAACAATTTTCAAGCAAAGTTCATAGTATATGAAGAGACCAACAGGGAATATCCAAAAAAGGAAATATTAAGTGACCATCAAAAAGTTTTGTTTCTTCGAAATTCGTAGTATATGAGACTGATTTCTCATTTCTCTACACGCATGCACAAAAAATTAGTCTGGGCTGCTTTAACAGTGTCTACATGAAAGCATCAGGCATGACTGTAATTACCCAAGGAACTCTGAAAGCCCACCAATTCCTGCAAACTTAAATGGCTGAGGACCTTCTCTTTCAAGATCCTATTACAAACAAGAACAAACATTTCAATTAATTCATAATCTAATAATAGAGCAGCAGTGGAATGCTGGACAAAGAAATATTAAGACTCTCAAGATGGCACTTTGACCTCTTCTTCAGCATTCTCCAAACCCCCTTGAACCCAGAAGAGGTTTCTGTAACCAGCATTGTACAGTAACTCACAAGCCGCAAGAGACCTGCCTGATGGAATAGGCATCAGCAAGAAATAGAATTTATCCTTATCTATCCCCATTACTCCTATATATTACTATTATTATCATAATAACAAAAATGCCCTTTACATACACACAAGGCTATACTTTTAGTAGTTTTTTTTTTTTTTCCTAAATCACTGTCTCTCTTCACAAAAAGGGTGAGACTGATTGTTTCCAAAAGGACCGATTTATAAGTAAAAACTTACAAGTACCTAATCTACACTTTCCCCTTCTCTTCTACTATTATGGTAAACCCACATTTCTAACACACTTCTACCACAATTTAATTACTAAGATGATAGTTTTTCATCTACAACTTTATTTACATAGAATTAGCAAAAAATAACTGGTTTGTATGGATGGCAATGCACATGCAAGGACATAAGCAAAGATTCAAACCCATGACCTTAAATTTGTTATTTAATATTACTTCCACTTAACCATAACAACCCTTTGAAAAAGTAATTCAATTAATACATATATATGGAGAACATTGAATAAGTCTATAATTAAACTGCATATAGAGGCCCAACACTTGAAGGGGCACTAGTCGAACTGTCCAAGGCTAGCCCAAGAGGGCTTTTTTTAATAAAGTTTTTTAAAAAAATTTATACGTTTGGCAAAAATTCAAACTCATGAATTTAAAGAATCTCTTTAATTTTTTTCAATTAACCAATACAATCTTTTGAACTATATATATATGATTCGCTGACTATTTTATATATAAGGGCCCTTGTTTTTACTTTGCCTAATGATAGGACCAACTGGGCAGAGTACTCACCTAAGACAAAAGATTATTATAAAATAAAAATTAAAATAAAGTAAAAAAGATGAGAAAAAAGATTCTCACAATTACAATATGTTATGTGACATGAAAAGACTTAGTGAACGAACAAAAAAATAAGTAGTTACACTGGTGACATGAAAAGGAAAAAATATAATCCAACAATAGGAAATAAAAACACACCTCAATCCTTTTTGGCACGCCACGATAAGATCTGCATCTTTTGGGAATTGTTCCTGGACTTTTGATAAGAATTGACTGTAAAAATGTAAACATTCAATGAAACATACACAGTGAAAATTTTTCACATTAATTCGAGGATAAGGTAGTTTCTATATGACCTATTATAGGACAAGGTAGGCACACCACTCCACCACCCTCCTACAAAGTAGAAGAATTACTGAATTAAGGAGCCAAAACAATCTCAAGGAATTTAAAACAAGCTATTTTCGTGTAAGATAGCTAGCATGCATAATTATGTAAAAGTAAATATAAATATATGAGATTAATTTTGTGAAAGAAATTGGAGCAAACTTTCATGTTAATTCAAAATTCATTTTGGTAGATAATTCAACTTAAGCATTATCCCATCATTTGGGTCCAAGATTTCCAATTACAATAAAAATTGTAGTCAGTAACATAGTAAGCCTCAAATTTTAGTAATATAAAAAGAATCATACCCATCATAAAATTTGTAACCTTCATGGAAAGTGTACCAGGATCTAATCTAGTATCAACCTCAAAAATTGGAATCCAGGTTGAGCCTTTCACCCGTGCCTGCAAATAGTAGTTAGAAAATGACAATTTGGAAGATGGCATGATGACAGAAGGTGAGAACTGAAAAACTAGGGTTGTTTTACCATTTTTACATTTTTCTACTTCATTTTATATGGATAGAACTCTTTTGATGTAAACAATGATTTAAACAGAGGTCTGAAAAGAAGCACAGAACTACTGGAGCAGTAATAGGATAAGAGCACACATACAACTCTAAAGTACAGATAATTCAACAAACAGCTACAGACATAGTCACATAGAGGAACAGAGTTAGAGAAAAGCATGCAAACAGTTGAGACCTCATTCTGTGATTTATTTGCAGAGGTGACCTAAAGTAAGAAGAAAATGTTCAGTTAGCAGACGGCTTTTTTATTGTTCAAAGAAAAAGCATGGAGCAAAATTGGGTATGCTGAAGTATTTCTCTTGCAAGAGGTTAAGATGGACTACTGAATTGTGGAGTCCATCCATTCTTAATTTCAGTTGTAGGCTTGCATATCTACTCAAATCTTCTTCATTGTTTTACTCTATCATCTTACTGGAAATCCTATGGAATTTTATTTTTCTGCATAATTCAAAAGGTAGAAACTAGAAAGACCATTCTTTTGAATTTTTATACCCCAAAGACCTCCCTACATTTCCTGAGGTATACTTCAGTGTTACGCAGTTAGGGGATGTTTGCCTCTAGACCTCTCTTGGCTTTCCATACCAGATTAGACGATTAGTACCCCAAGAGTACTCATAGGTTTACCCTTCTAAAGTGAACAATTTTGTAAGGCCTATGGTAAATGGCAGAGTGATTACTATTACCCTCACAGCCTCACTTTATTATGTCCATTTCTTTTTGTTATGACTTCCTTTTCTCAATTCATTTCATACCTTTTACAAAGTACGTATTTATTAAAAATTTGAGATACACTCATTTGACAAAGATGATCTCTTTCAATTTAAAAATATAAGAATTAGTTATGTATATATCAGGTATGGTACAATCATCAATATGCCAATTAATATACTACTGATTAGGTTTTTCCTAAACAGAGCCTGTTTACTTCATTTTTTAAGTCCAACCAAGACAGCCATAAGCTATTCTAATTGTTTGATGCATAGTAATATGAATTCCCCTCAAAAATGGATCTCCTTTCACTTCACACTCTAAATTTTGGATGACTCAATTAATTTATCTAGGATAAATGTGGGATATCCCTCCCTATTATGGGAAAGATGTTAAGAGAATTTAGCAGCAATTTTTCAAAATTATGCTGAGAAATGTACTATTCCTTTTTTTTTTTTCAATAAAACTCTGGAGTAATGAGAAGAGAAAACAATTATTAGGAATTCTGCAATTTCCATAATCACATGATGCATTATCACAAAAATGGGTGTGAACAAGTTTTCAAGAGAAGTTCCACTGACCTTTTCATGTTCAATTGATGGGCGAACATCAAGCAGAGTTTTGTTTGAGAGCTGAATTGCATAGCCAGCTTCCCTTGGAGTGAGAACCTTTACCTTCCCCTCCCTGATCTATATAAGAACCATGAATATTTATCCTCCGAGGAAGAAATAATGGAAACAATATACGGAGTAATAAACAAATAAATGCCAAACCCTAGTAGTCTAGCAGTATAAGTCAAGGAGGTTAAATCCTCATTCCCATGGATGACTCATTAGATCTTTCAAACCGAAATTTACTACGAATGAATTGGAAACAAAAAATGTACCAAAGCATCCCATCTCTTTCTGGCGGCAGCCATATCTTTCATTTGCTTCAACTCATACTCTTCTTCCACTTGTTGCATTCTTATTCCACTTCTGCACTGAAACTACAAAAAGAGAAAACCATCCGTTTCAGAAAGACCTTAAACACACACTTGAAATGCCAATTGAACTCAACACTGGATAATGACCTTGACGAGTGAAACTCCGGATTTGAGAGACAACGGTGCTAATGAAGGTGCGAGGCAACTGGCTGAACCTAGAAGATTCCATCTTTGTTGTTGTGGAGGACTGCTCCTGAGAACAGAAAGTGGTGGGAGTCCATGGCCAAGGCCAAGAGCTTCCATTGTTACACCTGAGAACAGAAAGGAGATTTGAATTTGCTTATCCTTTCCTACGATCTTTTTATTGGTTAAATGATCAGACTCGACGCTTACATGTAAAAGTTGTCGATATCGCCGGAGACGAAGACGGGAGGATGAGGTTAATTTTATTTTATTTATAAAACTATTAAAATAAAAAAAATACATTTTAAATAATATTTGGATGAACAAATCAATTTTGTTGTTTTCAAAAACAAAAAAAAAAATCAAAAAGAAATAAAATAAAAATAAAACAAAAGGATTATCAAAAAAAAAAAAAAAAAAAAAAAAAAAAAAAAAAAAAAAACCTTAGTTTTGCCACTTTTCCCACATCGGTGGGAAAAGTGGCATGGGAGCCTTGAGGCTTCTATAAAAGGAGCCTCAAGGCTCCAAGTTAAACATGAAACCCCATCCGTTGATGGGAGAGCAGTGAGCCAAATAACTGGCTCTTGGATTTATCTTTTATTAATATACTGTTTGTAATTCAATTGTATATCTTTCTGTGTATGGGATTTGCCTTTGATTTATAGGGTTCTGATAATTTTGTACTCCCTAGTAATTATCTGTGGCTTTTGGAGTTCATTTGTTTTTATTTTTATTTTATATAGTGAATCGGGTTTATATTTTGATCGTGTGCTTTCCATATATTCGTTATTCATCCTTTTTGGTGAGGGCTGTGTGCTTTGATCAGTGAAGTGTTGCATTTTTGGATATATACTGAGTTGTTTTATTTTGATCGCATTTTTGGATATATACTGAGTTGTTCTATTTTGATCCAGACTTGTGTACTTTGATCATTAATTGAGTTGTTTTCATGTAGTGAATTTGGTTGTTTTGACACATTCTGCCTTAAATTAAGGTGTAATTGTATTTTAAGGTGTAATTTTATTCTTATTGATTCTTCTTGATGAGCTTTGGGTAATTTGATCATTATTTGATCAATTTGTTTTTGATATGTTAGAATGGTTATTTTGACACACTTCAGTAAATAAGGTGAATTGGTTTTAAGTGTTCTTTTTATTTTTGAAATGATGTTTCAGCATAAGCTATTCTTTTTAGTTATTTTAAAGTGTTTTTTATTAATATAGTTTTTGGAATGATGTTCAGCTTTTTAAAGTGTTCTTTGAATTTTTGAAATGGTTTTCAGGTATTTCTAAGTATATTCTGTTTAGTTTTATAATTGATTTTCACTGTTCTCAGGTATACTATGTTGTTTTTTGTTTTGTTTTGTTTTTTTTTTTAAATTTAAATTTATCATCTTTTCATGTTTTACTTTTAGTTCAAATGGAATGTAACGATTATTGGATAATTTTATATTGAAATTTGAATTCGTGATTCTGTTTTCTTGGGTTTATCTTTCACTAAATAGTTTGGTAACTTCAATTGTATATATTTTACTGTATGGATTTTGTTTGTGTGGAAGTATTGATTTATAGGGTATTGCTAATTTGTAGTAATTTTTTGTGGATTTTGGAGTTCCTTTATTTATTTTTATATAGTGAATCAGGTTGTTTTAACAGTATAGATTCTGTTTGGTGGGGCCTTGTGTGCTTTGAACATGTTTCATTTTTGGATGTATTGAATCATTTCATTTTGATGAACTATGCTGTGGTATTGTTATGGGTTCTTCCTGATCGAGGTCTATGTGCTTCGGTCATTAATTCTTCCATTTGTTTTTGATGTAGTAAATTTGGTTGTTTTGACACATTCTGTAACTTAAGTTGAATTCTTATTGATTCTTTATGAAGTTTTGGGTTTTTTTGATTATTATTTGTTCCATTTGTTTTTGATGTACTGCATTGGGTTATTTTGACACACTCCTGTGAATGAAGTGAATTGTGTATGATTTTCAATTATTTGGCTTTGGGTTTTTTTATTATTATTTGTTCCATTTGTTTTTGATGTATTGAATTGGGTTATTTTGACACTCCTGTGAATGAAGTGAATTGTGTATGATTTTCAATGATTTTCAGCGTTTTTAAGTATTCTTTTTAGTTTCGAAATAATGTTCATTGTATTTAAGTGTTCTTTTAAATTCAAGAATCTATTTTCTTGGGTTTATCTTAACTAAATATAGTTGGTAAATTCAATTGTATATCTTTTTGTCTTTGTGTTTTGCTTTCAATATATACGTTATTGAGGGCTTGTGTCCTCTGATCAGTAACTGTTACATTTTTGGATATATATTGAATTGTTTTTTTTTTTATGTGCTTTGATCATTAATTGTTCCAGTTGTTTTTTATGTAGTGAATTTGGTTATTTTGACACTGTAAATTAAGGTGCATTCTTCTTGATGGGGCTTTGAGTTTGATCATTATTTATTCCATTTGTTTTTTTAATATAAATTGGGTTATTTTGGCACAGTGCTATAAATAAGGTGAATTGCCTTTATTTTTCTTCTTTATGGAGGCTTGGGTGCTTTTATCATTAATTACGCCTTTTAATATACTTTGTAGTAAATTTGTTTTACCTTCATTAAATATCAGTAGGATGCTACCAAGCAATTACTCAAGGCATTTAACTTCATCATTGCTTATAATATATAATCCATGTATGCATATGGTATTTGTCAGTTGTCTGATTTTTGGTTTGCAATTTTTCTATTCCATCTACCAAGATTGAGTATGAGAGTATCCATAGTTCAGTCTCCTCATTGATTACTAAGTAAATAATTGTTCTTAGTTATGATGAGGAATGGCTAGATATTGAAATTATTGATGCAGAAGTGTCCTTTTCAATGCTATAATTAGTTCTCAAAATTTCTAAACATTCTTGCTCTGAGATTTACCTCAGATCTGGCATCCTAATTGTGTATGGGTTTTGTCTCTGTGGCAGTATTGATTTATAAGGTTCTGTTAATTCGCAGTGTAATTATTTGTGGGTTTTGGAGCTCCTTTGATTTTTGTATAGTGCATTGGGTTATTTTGACAGTGTGCTTCAATTTAAGGGGAGTCGTTATTGATTCTTCTTTTGTGGAGGGTTGTATGCTTTGATTGAATTGTTTTATTTTGAATTTCTGATAAACTGTGTTGTATTTTAAGGTGAATTGTTATGGATTCTTCTTGAGAGTCTTGTGTTCCTTGATCATAAATCTTTCCAGTTGTTTTTAATGTAGTGAATTTGGGTATTTTGACACATTGTGAATTCTTATTGATTCTTCTTGATGGGGCTTTGGGTTCTATCATTATCTGTTCCATTTATTTTTGATATATTTAATTGCGTTATTTTGGCACACCTTGTAAATAAGGTGAATTGTTCTTTATTTTTGTTCTTTATGGCGGCTGGGGTGTTTTGATACATTTGTTTAACCGGCATTTAATTGTCTAGGAATATGGCTACATAGCATATGGTTTTTGTCAAGTGTTTGATTTCTGGTTTGCAATTTTCTCTTCCATATACCAAGAATGAGTATGAGAGTATCCATAGTTCATTCTCTTCATTCTTTACTAGTAAATAATTGTGCTTAGTTATGATGAGGAATGCTTGTATATTGAAATTATGGTTGCAGTGAAGGGTCTTTTGCAATGCCATGATGAGTTTTCCTCAAAATTACTACAGAGATTGATAGCTTAGAGATCTGGGAATCCTAATGGTCTTTTAACTACATTTTATGATTGTAATTGTTACATCATCATTATTGTCAATGCATTTGTTTTTGGAAACACTGATTTTGTGTTTCATGAAGACTTAAACATTATGATGCTTTGTTTTTTCTGTTCCAAAGTTCATATTTAAGCTGAACTTGTAGAAGTCATTAATGTGCATTGATAACACCATGTTTTAATGAGTTGTGTTTGATCTGAATGGGCAAGCACGATTTTAGCACACAAGTAAATTTATTATGGTCATATGGTTTTTAGTTGACTTGAACTGCATGCTGAAAATATTTTTTTTTCCTTTAAATTGTTTTCCTTTTGTTTATCTTTATTATTTGTCGTGTTGAACATTGTGAACTTTGTCCATATAAGTAAGCAAAGTTGCTACCTGCTATGTGCTTAATATTTATACTGCATTATGAGTGGTTATTTTCTGATTTTCTTTAATAGGTCAAGCCTGGGAAAGCCAGGTTGAGAAGAGAGGTATTATGAGGATAACTATACCAATCTAGACGGGGAGATCGAACCAACATAATAATGGTTTTGATAGGAATTGAATAAGAGCGGGACTTGATCAGCTGCTAGTAGGCAATTAAATGACTCTAAATCCTCAATAATGAAGAAAGTGAGTTCACTCAAGATCGAGGATATTGAATTCCTCTATGAGTGATAATGTTCCAAATGTTCCAAACTAGCACCATAAATAAGTTTTGAATCAAGATCAAGTAAATAATCATTCAATCACAAGTAGGAAATAAATGGTGGTGGATCGATGTCCAGGACAATAATTAGATTGATCATACATGTCTTCGTAAACGGTATCTTACCTCAAGGGCCAAAGAAAATATTGCGCCATGGGTGAAGGCAACTACTGGATAATCAAGTGTCAAACAGAACCCTAGCCTTTTGATTAGTTTGTTCCTTGTGAAGCAACTGGATGGGATGGTCACCATTTTAAGATGGATGGAGTTTGTGTTTATGCCAGTGATGAAAATTGGAGCTTTCGGTCATTAAGAGCTAAGTATATTCTTATATGGAAAAGGAAAATTTTTTCTATATGCATTTATTTATGTGATAAATAATTATTTTGTGTAACTAATCGTATCTTCATGGGAATTTTTTTTACCGCATAATTGTGTTTAGATGTGTAATTATCTTTGTGAATAATTCTTACTTGGACTATTATTTAAGAGGAAATATACTATATTGCTTTTCATCAATTTGATGAAAAACAATATTCATCAATACAGTGAATACAGTGAGATAATGCTCACTAGTTTGATTTTTAATGACGCATGAATACAGTGAGATAATGGCCATTATTCTATTTTCCTGTATCCACTATTGTATACAATTCCTAATGTTGTATGTATATAGATATATGTAAATTATGAATGAAGTGAGTCTCTGAGCAGTTTTTAAATTTTTTAGTTTCTCCCCTCTCATACTTTTCTCTCTCTACCCTCCGAATTATTCATGCGATAACGCTAGAATCATCCCTGGGATTGAATTAATAGGCTGATTTTACAGCATCTACTTAATTGTGTTGATATTTTTATTTTAAAAATGATTTTTAGCGTCTTAAACTGTGTTTTTTAAAAGTTTAAAATAGCGTTAGTGTTATTTTCAGTTTTTAAAATATTTTTTAGCCTTCTTTTTAGTTTTGTTTTTAATTGATTTTTAGCATTTCGAAGTTTTTTTTATAAAATTTTTTAAAATGATTTAAAGTATTTTCAAATGATTAAGCGTTTTCAAGTGTTCTTGTTTTTTTTTTTTTAAAAAAAATAAATAAAAAAATTCTTGTGTCGTTTGCTGTTTCGTGTTGTTTGTGCTGATATGTATTTAGTTGTTAATATCTTGGTGATGCACATGATATAATGTTTGGTTAAGTTATTGTGTTTATATATATTTCTATTGCTTAAAACGAGCCCTTTTCAAATCCAATTTCTTGCATTCCAACCGAATAGTAAACAACCTTGATCCTTTAGTTTGGTTTGAAACTAAGCATATTGTTTCTACTTGGTTTGTGTGACCTACCCATAAGGCTCTATAAGTCCAAGGTAGGCTTGTCCAAATATAAAATTTGGTTCTGTTTTGTTAGTTTGTGGGAGTTAATCTGTGTTTTCTGAACCATTGGCCCATCCACAGTTAACAGAGTCAATAACTATTGTTTCATAAACCATTGTGATTTCTTTCCGTAAAATAAATGGAATCTTTTGATTATTTCCTAGTTAAACTTTTCTTTTATTTTCTTTTTGTCATTTCATTTTGTTCTGTTTTTAAGCAACTTGAGTCTTTCCTGTTAAAAGTGAAGCAAGCACCAACCAAGTCCATGGACTTTCTCCATTAATGAAGGCACTGATTATATGGATAAATTTTTGAGGCACTGATGTGAAGGTTGCAGTTGCTTTTTGCTTAAGTGAGATTATCCGGATTAGTGCACCAGATGCTCCATATGATGATGAGAAGATGTTGGTACCAGAGGCATCACACTATTTTCTATTTTTTACTTCTGCCTTCAGAACATTCTGTTATATTGTATACAGGATGTCTTCTAATTGATAGTCTCAATTTTCGGAGCCTGTGATAGAAATTAACATTCGGAGCAATGTGGCTTCATGAGTGATTTAGAGACAAGGAACCTGAAGCAGTAAGGTAAGTAATAACCAGAAGGATGGTCCCTCATTGAAAAAGGAAAGTGCCAAAAAATCTGGACATGGAAAGACTAGTCTAGAAAAGGAAAGGACGTGCATGTAATTTTTGTTGGGCCCCTTTAATATACTATATATATATATATTTGGGTATCTTTTGAATTTCCATTGAGGCTTTCTTCATTCATCTTGCAGATATTTTCTCACAAGTGTGATGATGACAAGGAAGAAGAAACCACAAACATGATTGTGAAGAAATCTAAATCTAGATCTGGTGCTAAAGATGTAATATTTGTGGGGAAATTGACTGAAATGTGCCATTTTGTTGCCCGTAGACCACCTAAAAAGGAATATTTATTATTTGATCCATATCCGGACATAAGAAGTCCAACGGGAGCAATACTTGAAGCGGCGATCCAGAAAAAAACCCCAATACTAAGATCGGCTAAAACAAGCTTATAACCAAAAGGAATTACTAAATAACTTAGAAAAACGGATATCACTGCTATGGAAGGTCCGATACGGAATAAGCGAGTATCCCCTCGAGATGGAAGAAGGCTTTCTTTCAAAAGGAGTTTGATACCATCTGCTAAAGCTTGAAGGATTTGACAAGAATGAGACACTTTTCAAAGTTGTACAAAATAAAGAGAAGTCTTTTTTTTCGATTTAAAATGCAAATCCCATTTGCCTTAATGAAGATGTACGCAACAGACGCAAGTATAGAAATAATATAAGTTCTCTACAAAGTTCGAGTGTTTCCTTTAGCTTCTTGCCTAACTTATTTTCGTAGCCATCTCATTGCTTACTTTGCATTTTTTCTGAGGGATGAACGAGGCTGACTTAGCTATTTGAGAGTAAATATAGTTAAGGCCGCACAAGAAGGGAAAACGAGTCCGTGTTCATTATTGTTTGTAAATGTTCTATATATAATAATGCAGCATCCATATATATATATATATAGGCCCTTGTTCACATGAGGACTATATACTATAGAGGACTATGAGAATTAATCCTAGCCATCAAATCAAAAAACATAAACGGCCTGGATTAGAAGATGATTAATATGGTAATGGCACATGCAATCAGTAATTAAGGGGAAAGATGATATTTTACATTAATTAGTATTTTTTTTTTTGAGAATACATTAATTAGTATTATGGAAAGCTTTTGACAATCACGTTCATTAACAATGAATAACCAAACACTTTCATATGTTCATGATCACAATTCGTTCGTGAACAATAAGTAATCTACGTTCACGAACATTATTTATATACATATATATACATATATTTGACACTCCAGAATCAATGGCTATTAAAATAAAATTTCTATATAAAAATGTGCATTTGACACAAACATATGCATTCCAATGCTAAAATTGTGAACTTGAAGGTATAAAGATATGCACTTGAATGTCAAAAAGGGAAGTTATGCATTGTTGAAAAGAATGCAAAAGATTAATAAACACTGGCCCACAATTATGCACTTGAAGGCTAAAATTCTACAAGGCAAAAAGATGTGTAATCGAAGCAATTACCCTTAGCTTACAAATCGTTTGTAAATTTTGCAAATTTCATTAAAAAATTAGTTATACGTTATTAAAAAGAAGGCAAAAGATATAATAAACATTGGTTTATAATTGTGTACTTGAAGGCACAGAAATATGCACTCGAAAAAGTGACTATACACCCAAATGGGGCTTGCGTGTCTCGTCGACTAGGGAAAAATATTATTTTAAATTTTTTTTTTTGACAAAAAATTCATTTATACCAAACGAGTTGTTATTTTTTTTTTTTGCTTCGCTTATTACTAGCGAAGCAAGAAATTGCATTGTGGGTGCAAAAAAAAAAATTGATTTCTAGTTAGCATATTTATAGTTATCATAATTTTATTGAACTTCGGTTTTTAAGAGGAAATTAATAGTTGTTCGATCTCACAAGTCAAAACTATCAAAACGCATAGAGCTTTTTTATACCTGATCGAATCACACGCAGAGAAATTGATAATACACATAAAGCTAAGGGTATTTCATAACTAATTGATTGAGCAGCTGCCCGTAGACCACCTAAAAAGGAATATTTATTATTTGATCCATATCCGGACATAAGAAGTCCAACGGGAGCAATACTTGAAGCGGCGATCCAGAAAAAAACCCCAATACTAAGATCGGCTAAAACAAGCTTATAACCAAAAGGAATTACTAAATAACTTAGAAAAACGGATATCACTGCTATGGAAGGTCCGATACGGAATANTATTCCGTATCGGACCTTCCATAGCAGTGATATCCGTTTTTCTAAGTTATTTAGTAATTCCTTTTGGTTATAAGCTTGTTTTAGCCGATCTTAGTATTGGGGTTTTTTTCTGGATCGCCGCTTCAAGTATTGCTCCCGTTGGACTTCTTATGTCCGGATATGGATCAAATAATAAATATTCCTTTTTAGGTGGTCTACGGGCAGCTGCTCAATCAATTAGTTATGAAATACCCTTAGCTTTATGTGTATTATCAATTTCTCTGCGTGTGATTCGATCAGGTATAAAAAAGCTCTATGCGTTTTGATAGTTTTGACTTGTGAGATCGAACAACTATTAATTTCCTCTTAAAAACCGAAGTTCAATAAAATTATGATAACTATAAATATGCTAACTAGAAATCAATTTTTTTTTTTGCACCCACAATGCAATTTCTTGCTTCGCTAGTAATAAGCGAAGCAAAAAAAAAAAACACTTTAAAAGAAAAGTAATTCTCTATCATTTTTGAGTAATATTTCTAGTAATATTTCTTATGTCTATCTATCCTTTTTTTTCTATGGGTGCTATATATGCGGTATTTTTATTTTCATATTTTTATTCAATGTTTTTCTTTTATAAGAATAATCCTTCTATTAAGATCTTTAGGATGATTTATTCTTTTTTTTTTATATACATATTTTTTAGTGTTCGTAGTTCTTCTAGAATATTGGGTACTTGAGGATGATAAAGGAAACTAGATAGTTATATGAGTGAAAAAAAAGCGGCTTCGAATTAGGCAGTACAAAGATTAAGTCTTCTTTCCTATGTACAAGAATAAAGTTAAAAAAGCAAACATAAAAAAACTTTTTTATGTTTGCTTTTTACCCCCAAGCTTGGTGAATTCGTCATCATAGCCGGAAGCGGGTTTCAAAGATCAACTGTATGGAGTTTTTACTATCTATATATCCTAGATGTATTTCCAT
This sequence comes from Ipomoea triloba, assembly GCF_003576645.1. Classification (NCBI taxonomy): domain Eukaryota; kingdom Viridiplantae; phylum Streptophyta; class Magnoliopsida; order Solanales; family Convolvulaceae; genus Ipomoea; species Ipomoea triloba. Next base: position 10,034,288 of record NC_044917.1, on the reverse strand, counting down.
AAGGAGAGATTTCAAAAACGAGTGGATGGGTAGGAAGACCAAGATACACAAAGGATTTGTAATAAAGATTATGTAAGTTATCCAACAGGATATTTCTCTACATATAAGGAATTCAAATGGGGACTTGAAGTTAGTAGAAATAATCAAGAAGTACTCCCCACGATCCTGATCCAGAGTATCCTCCTATTCACGGATTAAGAAAATAACTATAAAGAACGAAGTAATCTTTTACTTTGGTCCAAGTCCCCTTTTTTCTGAGAAAGGAGAATAGGAGCGAAATAAAAATAAAAAGGTGAGATTGATTTTATTCGGCATAGGAAATAAAATAAATCAAGAGACAAAATCTTTATCACGATTCATGAACAAATGGCTAATTCTTTTTCGTAATTGGAGAAAATGAGAGGTTGAAATGTCTATGTGATATTGCTACAAACAAAACAAATTTTTTGTTTTATTGAAAGATGAAGTTATTAATAAACAAAGACCAACGAAAATTCTTAAAAGATTTTTTTTTTTTGCTTCGCTTATTACTAGCGAAGCAAGAAATTGCATTGTGGGTGCAAAAAAAAAAATTGATTTCTAGTTAGCATATTTATAGTTATCATAATTTTATTGAACTTCGGTTTTTAAGAGGAAATTAATAGTTGTTCGATCTCACAAGTCAAAACTATCAAAACGCATAGAGCTTTTTTATACCTGATCGAATCACACGCAGAGAAATTGATAATACACATAAAGCTAAGGGTATTTCATAACTAATTGATTGAGCAGCTGCCCGTAGACCACCTAAAAAGGAATATTTATTATTTGATCCATATCCGGACATAAGAAGTCCAACGGGAGCAATACTTGAAGCGGCGATCCAGAAAAAAACCCCAATACTAAGATCGGCTAAAACAAGCTTATAACCAAAAGGAATTACTAAATAACTTAGAAAAACGGATATCACTGCTATGGAAGGTCCGATACGGAATAAGCGAGTATCCCCTCGAGATGGAAGAAGGCTTTCTTTCAAAAGGAGTTTGATACCATCTGCTAAAGCTTGAAGGATTTGACAAGAATGAGACACTTTTCAAAGTTGTACAAAATAAAGAGAAGTCTTTTTTTTCGATTTAAAATGCAAATCCCATTTGCCTTAATGAAGATGTACGCAACAGACGCAAGTATAGAAATAATATAAGTTCTCTACAAAGTTCGAGTGTTTCCTTTAGCTTCTTGCCTAACTTATTTTCGTAGCCATCTCATTGCTTACTTTGCATTTTTTCTGAGGGATGAACGAGGCTGACTTAGCTATTTGAGAGTAAATATAGTTAAGGCCGCACAAGAAGGGAAAACGAGTCCGTGTTCATTATTGTTTGTAAATGTTCTATATATAATAATGCAGCATCCATATATATATATATATAGGCCCTTGTTCACATGAGGACTATATACTATAGAGGACTATGAGAATTAATCCTAGCCATCAAATCAAAAAACATAAACGGCCTGGATTAGAAGATGATTAATATGGTAATGGCACATGCAATCAGTAATTAAGGGGAAAGATGATATTTTACATTAATTAGTATTTTTTTTTTTGAGAATACATTAATTAGTATTATGGAAAGCTTTTGACAATCACGTTCATTAACAATGAATAACCAAACACTTTCATATGTTCATGATCACAATTCGTTCGTGAACAATAAGTAATCTACGTTCACGAACATTATTTATATACATATATATACATATATTTGACACTCCAGAATCAATGGCTATTAAAATAAAATTTCTATATAAAAATGTGCATTTGACACAAACATATGCATTCCAATGCTAAAATTGTGAACTTGAAGGTATAAAGATATGCACTTGAATGTCAAAAAGGGAAGTTATGCATTGTTGAAAAGAATGCAAAAGATTAATAAACACTGGCCCACAATTATGCACTTGAAGGCTAAAATTCTACAAGGCAAAAAGATGTGTAATCGAAGCAATTACCCTTAGCTTACAAATCGTTTGTAAATTTTGCAAATTTCATTAAAAAATTAGTTATACGTTATTAAAAAGAAGGCAAAAGATATAATAAACATTGGTTTATAATTGTGTACTTGAAGGCACAGAAATATGCACTCGAAAAAGTGACTATACACCCAAATGGGGCTTGCGTGTCTCGTCGACTAGGGAAAAATATTATTTTAAATTTTTTTTTTTGACAAAAAATTCATTTATACCAAACGAGTTGTTATGAATAAATTGTAATAGTTTTGATGAGTCAAATTGTAATTTTAGAAATCCTCAATTTTATTTTTAGAGTATAGATATTTTTTCTCTGGAAGTCAAAATTGAGACTTAGAATTGTACGAATTCTTGTAAAATAGAATTCACCATGTATGGTACTTGCAAATTATTTGCTTCCACTATAACACATGCGTTATCTAAGAGTGGAAGATGGAGTGCAACTTCAAAAAGCCAAAATCAAGGTCAAAGGACGAAGACCAAGAGGAGCGGATGACCGGAGTGTCTAAAGCTATATCATACGCTATAAAAGCCTAAGTAAGATCAAGTATATTATTCCGATGATATTAACCAATGAGTTAATATGGAGCATTGATTAGAGACTTGAGCATTATACTTACCGGTCCAGATTTGAATCCCACTCATAGCATTTTAGTCTTTGGAGACTAAGTTGGAGGCTAAGTTCAACACGGCTGAGGAAGGAGCGGAAGTCAAAGTCAACAATTTATTTTATACCTCATAGCCGAACTTGGAGTGGAAGTTGAGAGCCTAATTTGAGGTTTGGAGTGGAAGTTTGGCAAGCTTATAGGCGCGTGGACTGCACTTTTTCTCTACAAACGTGAAGGCAAATTTGGATGAAGATGGAGTACACTTAGCCAAAATTCGAATGTCATTTTTGAAGACCAGTACGTGAAGATGCAAATCTAATAAAGATTAAGATGGTGATTTATGAAGATAATTATCAAAGCTCAAGCAAGAATCACCAGGAATATATTATGGAAGATCAACTTGTCAAAATCAAATCAAGATTGCAACAAAGTCAAAAATTGGAGGATACAACTTTCAAGATTCAATCAAGCTGAATTAAAAGACTTTTTGAGCAAATGGTAGAGGTATTAAATGTTACAGATCAAGTTGGCAAAGGCTATCAGATCAAGTGGATTCAAATTTGAAAATCCACAACGGGCAAATAACTTTTTCAAGTTATAAAAAACTAAGAAGACTTGAAGACAAATACGGATTTACAACGATTTTTACAACGAGGGAACAACGATATTAAAGTGCTAAGTATTGAGCTATACACGAGAGAAAATTCAAGTCTTAGAAAAAAAAATCTTTATTTCTTGTAAAGGCATCTCTACTGAGTGTAGAAAGAGAGAGAGTAGCAAGGAGCTTGTGAAAACCTTAGTTAGTGAGTGTAGCTTTGTGCGAGGCGCTCGGGAAGTGCTTTAGTGAATTTCCTCCTTGGAGTGAAAGGAGAAGAGTATATTAGGATGATTACACCACATCTGAACCACTATAAATCTCAACTGGCTTGGAGATTTAAAGTTGCTCCATTCCCAAAGTCAATGATCGAACCCTTGACCTTTGGTTAATGATGGATGAGTCCCTTCCACTCAACCACACCCTCCAGGCCGGGTTATAAATCTCTCTCTATTTACTTTACAACACTACTTTATTTACTTTGCATATTTGACCAACTAACCCATTTCATACTGTGTTGATTTATCTATATCTAGGTTTGTGTGTTCCACGTTCGCATGTGGTCCAAACTTTGCATACTTATCATTTGAGCTATTTTAAGATATTTCATCGTGTTGTATGTGATATATCTCTTCATTTTTACGTGGTTTCATTTATAGCACTTCACCGTTCGTATCACTATGCATTTCAAGTTGAATTTATTCACTTAGAATTATTTTATTTGAAGTGTTATAAAGTTTAAAATTGTTAGAAAAGTCTAGTCACCCCACTCCCCCTCTAGACTTTTCACCACCCAATCGGGACCAACACAAGTTTTGCTTATTTTTATCCAGTTTTCAAAAAGTTCATATTTTTGTCAAACCTCTTTGTTTTTTGTCCATTTTTGTCATTTCCACTTTGTTACCACCCATCTTGAAGGCTGCCCAATGAGGTCTTTGGTGGTGGTGAACTGGGTGGTGTCAACCTGTTCTCAAAAAATATTTTGGATAATAGGACTTGTGCATGGGCATTGAAAAAGTAGGTGATGTGTAAGTATGTTTATATAAGAGAAGGATTGGGTGGTTTGGTGCATATATCATGCATATGAAGTACAGGAAGATAGGGCCATCGTTATATCGTGGACTAGAGTTCACAATATACTGTGAATCTTAATTTAATACACAAAATTTGACTTTGTAAGGTACATAATTCATATTCATAATGCACATAATTCATGTTCATTATACACACACAAAACACGATATCATGAACATGAATTCTGTGCATTATGAACATGAATTTCGTATTTTATGAGGTCAAATTCTGTATATTGAATTAGGATTCACAGTGTACTGTGGACCTTGTGTTGGAAAAAATGGCATATATGGCATTTTAAGTGGTCATTTTGTGGTATAAATATATGTAGGGTCCAAATCCGATTTGGGTCGGGTCAAAGTAGATTCGGGTTCTTCGTAGTAAGACGAAGAGATCGATATATTATACGCTCAAAATGGATAATGGGTGAATGAGAAAATTGGTTCTCAAAGTAGACCCATTGAGATGGAAAATGTGTGGAAAAAGCTTTGAGAAAGCCTTTTGTCCCACATTGGTTTGGGAAGAGGATTTCACCCACTATATATACAAGAGTCTTTTTATGACTAATTAACTTGTATAGCATAGATGCTCTCTCTCGCGTGCAGGGGGGAAAATTGGCTGGTTCATTTTTCCTGTCGAGACCTCTCGCGGCACGCCCGATGGACGAACATTTTTCCTGTCGAGACCTCTCGCGGCACGCTGCCCGATGTCTCAAGGCGGGCGAGTTACGCCCGATGGACGCGATCTCTCGAAGGAAGCCGGTCGCGCGGGACATGGACGCGATCTCTCGAAGGAAGCCAGTCGCACGGGACGATGTCTCGCGGACCTCTCGCAGGCTGATGTCTGGCGAACCTCTCTCACGAGCGATGTCTCAAGGCGGGCGAGTTACGCCCGATGGACGCGATCTCTCGAAGGAAGCCGGTCGCGTGGGACATGGACGCGATCTCTCAAAGGAAGCCAGTCGCACGGGACGATGTCTCGCAGACCTCTCGCAGGCTGATGTCTGGCGAACCTCTCTCACGAGCGATGTCTCGTGGCTTCCAGGGTAACTCGTAGTGACCTCCGCAGCGACGTATCACTTCCACTGTGACCGTTCATAAGAATGACATTTGGCATTAAGGAATTAATGTGATTAAGTCCTGCCATTATTTCTTATTAATGGACTGTTAGTGGGAAGTAAATTCGTGCTTAGTGGGTGGAGGTTACATGTGAAGAATGAATGCCATTATCAATGCTATTTATCCTTTTCCTCTACTATATATTTCCAGGAGAGTGTGAGCATTTTATGGGTTGAAATACTCATGTTAAAATCACTCTGCAAAAGTGAATTTTCCACATCGAAACTCTGCTCTCCTTCCTTTCTAGCCACCTGTGTTCACCCACGTTCTCGTTCGCCGGGTTCCAAGTTTGTGTGCTCAAACGCAGGAATCATAGTACGTTTTATCTTGGGAAACCTAGACCGCAACGCTCCAGCACCCCGGGAGGCGGTAAATAAGGTTTTAAGGACAGAGGCAACTCGACTCGTGCGTACAACTACCCCAAAGTCCGTTCTTCACCGTCCCTTGTATTCCAGGTTTATCTAACATTTGATGTAGATTTAAATTCCTGGAATTTCTTGTAATATTTTATTGTACTGGATTTTCTATTTTCGTCCATTTTCTTGGATTTTTCGAGAATTATTTCCAACACCTTGATCCACGATATAAATTACCAAATAGGGGTGTACAAGTGTTGGAATCAGTTCCAACAACACAAAATGTAAGCCCAAAAAAGTTTGGGTAGGGATATTTTACATCCAAACTTGAATCGAATTGAATGAAATGTGAATTATTTCGATTTTAGGTTCAATTAATCGGGTTGGATTCAAATTAGGCTTGTAAAACTCGAAATGTGAAATCAGGATTTATAAATTATAAGATCTAAAAATTAGACAAAATTCACAAAAATTCTAAATAAAATTGAGAAACTCAAAATTAATAAAATACTGTAATAATTAAGAAATTATAACCTAGAGGAGTTGTAAACTTGTAAGTTGTAAGAGTCAATTCCTTTTTTGGTCCTAAACTTATGGTGGCAAAGACAATTTTAGTCTTCTATAAAAAATCAGACAATTTATGGACATAATTATTGTGATCGGGACAATTTTAGTCTTCCGTCTGTATTTCCCGTTAGATGGACGTTTGAGAGAGGGCAAATGTGTCATTTCACATGATATCTCCTCCTCCTCTTCCACTTCAACTGGGCATCATCCTCGGCATCCTGACGGAATACAACTGGCTAAGGTCATGGACATGTTTGAAGACACAAAGGCACGCCAACGCCGACGATGAAGACGCCGCCGCCTCGGAAACCACCGCCTCCAAGAGCGAGGAGTCGCAGAAAGGGCAACAGCCAGAAGTGCAAGCAGAGCAAAAAACGGGCGAACTGGTAACCCTAGACGAGGAAAAAGAATTGGAATTGGAAACTCTGCTTAAAGCATCGGCTTACATTCTCGGCGCTAGCAGCATACTGTACAAAGCGGTGTTGGAAGACGGCACAACCCTCGCCGTCCGGCGCATCGGTGAGAACGGCCTCGAACGATTCCCCAAAAACCCAGGTCTGGGTCATCGCTAAACTGGTACACCCGAATCTAGTAAGAATCTAGGGATTCTACCGGGGCGCCGATGAGAAACTGGTAATCTACGACTTCATCCCCAATGACAATCTAGCCAATGCACGGCTTTCCTTGCATTTTCTTTCCATTTATCCATTTTTACCTTTCTGCAAACTACTACTATGTTTTTACAGACTTACATTTTTAAATTATGGAAGGCTGTAGCTCTTGATTTGGCCAGCCTCTGAAGTACTGCTTAGTATCATAAAACCATGGCTGATGATAGGTGGCTTTTAGGGCACAATACTCAACAGTGGCATAATATGCAAGTTTCCACATAGATTCAGTGAATTTTCCAATTTTCCCTTTTTTAGCCTCATTCATGTTGTGGGTAGCTCCATATCCCAGCAACCAGATGGCAAGCCTACGAAAGACGAATCTGTCGAGCAAAAACCTGGCGGCGAAGAAAGCGAAGGCGAAGTAAACCGCGACGGCGAAATGCGAAGCGCTGGGGACGACATTTTCAGACCAAATCGAATCCATGGGCGGATTCGAGCCTCAAGAACTTGAAGAACACCTCAGTGGACTTATCGAATCCGGCTCTGATACGAATCATGCATTAACTTAACCAAATCCTAATCCTAACTATAATAATATTCCAGTAGCCCCAAGCAATAAACAAGTGCAAAAGGAAGAGATATTGTGAAATGACACATTTGTCCCCTCTCAAACGGACATCGAACGGGAAATATAGAGGGAGGACTAAAATTGTCCCTGTCACAATAATTATGTCCATAAATTGTCTGATTTTTTTTATGGAGGACTAAAATTGTCATTGCCACCATAAGTCTAGGACCAAAAAAGGAATTGACTCTAAGTTGTAATATTACAATTTACAAAAAATTAATAAATATTAAATACTAAATGCTAACATATCTACTATACTAATAAGAGCCAAAGAGAGTTAGGCTTAAAATGGGTAGAAAAATGGCGGTCAGATTAATATTATTAATAGAGATTACCTAATTTAACCTTAATTACTTTTATGATTATCCGTTAAGTTTTCCGTTAAATATTCTCTTCTCCATTAATATTTCGTTAACTTTTAACTTACCCATTAATTTCTATAAGAAAGGTCTTAGGTTCGAACCTCATCTCAATCAAATTTGACATAATTAAGTTTCTCACTCTATTTTACTCTTATTAAATTAAATAAATTAGTAGCTACAACAAAAAATGATACATATGTATTTCTTTAATTTAGAATTATGTGTCTACAATTTTCAAAAAACAAAAAAGAATTATGTGTCTACAATACCTTTATTTGAAAAAATTATTCATTATCAAAAAATTAAATTAAATAAGAGAAATAATTTCATTAGTTATACTATCTTTATTTTCTCTCATGCAAAGATTCTAGCTTTACATTCAAATTTATCAATTGATATTCATTACATTGTCCATTATCTTATTTTTACAATATCTTGTAATTAAATATCAAAGTTATAGTACAAAATAATGTTATATATTTATTTACCAAGTATTTTATTAATACTATGAAAAAAAAATTAAAATAATTTGAAGCTAATTATATTAACTACTTGGGGATTGGTTGACAAAGATACTACTCAAATAATAACCCAACAAATTGAAGCGGAATCACTCTATTGTACTCTTATTGAATTAAATAAATTAGTAGTTACACAAAAAAATGATACATATGTATTTCTTTAATACCATGAAAAAAAATAAAAAAGAATAGTTTGAAACCAATCATATTAACTACTTGGGGGATTTGTTGACAATGAAAGTACTCAAATAATCCATTACCCAACAAATTGAAGTGAGAAACTACCTTTTAATATCTTTGGAATACATCATATTTTAAATTTTCAAATTTTTATTAATTTATTTAATCTTTTTTCTTAAACTATGTATTTCTTTATCCACAATAACTCATTCAACAATAATTGTTGAACCAAATGAACCCCAAGCAGAACACCTAAAGGAAAGTCCATAGCTCCTATATCATAATCTCATTGCATGACGTTGTCATCTATGCTACCAACAATAACCGAATTGCAAATAACACACTACCAACAAAAAGAAAGAGAACAAATAGTAAAGATGAATACAATGACAATGTTACTCAAAAGAGAATTAAGAACACTTAGAAAAATTCAAATTAAAAGTAGTATTTATTTAGACTATCATTTTATTTAGACTATCGATTTTACAAGGTTGCAAACATTTATTTTAGTAATAATTATAATGAGTTTTCTATATTATCTTGGATTCATATACTTTGAGTTAGATATTTAAATAAAAAAATTCGACATTCAATTACCCATGTATAAACTTCTCCTATATAATCTTGCATTGATATACTTTCAAATATTTATTTAGATATAAACATTGGACATTAACTCATTCGAACTATACTTTTAAATATTTATTTAGATATAAACATTGGTCATTAACTCATTCGCTCAATGCGCCTGTGAAACTATTACTGTTAATAGTTTACATTACACATTTACAAAGATTTTTTCAAAAAATAAAAAATAAAATGACAAAACTATAGCGTGATTCTACATGAAGTGAGTCGCATAATGGATGTAGTATATACTATCCCGAACCGATTTGCCTTCTATGGCGCGAATTCTTGAAGGCAGTGTAGATTTGAAATGACACGTGTGTTCCTGCGCGATTCCATCTGCAATCAAATCCCAGCAAAGATTATATCTTCTGCAGACTCAATGATCATCTGATCCCTATATGGAAGCTTTCTCAGTTTTCAGTTCACATCGGTGATCCGACGGCCCACCCGTAAATTCTACGCTAATGCAGGAGTGAAGTGGAGGAGGTGTTTAGGTGGGGTTTTGTCGATGGCGGGAGCTACGTCGGCGCTGTTCATCATGGACATCAAAGGGAGATGCCTGATCAGCCGCGATTACAGAGGCGACGTCTCTCCGATCCAAGCAGAGAAGTTCTTCAACAAATTCGTCGAGAAAGAGGTGAGAATTACACCGCATTCTAAGCGCGCTCGTTTTCTATGGTCAATATACGGTATGCGTATCACGGAAAATGAATGATAGTGGTTGCATGTTGTGTTTGTGACGTTTTATTTCTACTTAGATTTGATTTTCGGATCTCAATTACATGCATTTTGTCATTCCTGTTCAAGTTCTGGGTTAAATAACAGGATTTTGATGTTTTTTAAAACCATTTTTTTTTTATATTACTGATTGCTAGTTGAAATGCAAAGTGTGAAACCTGAAAATTAGTGTTAGTTTATGCCTTTTTCTTTGTACATATCATATAGGCATTAAAGGATTTAGAACTTTTTGACAAACACCTAATGGTACCTCAAAATTATATATCATGTTAGGATACTAAACTATTAATTTTTCATTTTAGCTAAAATAAATCGGTCTCAGGACGTAGGTAATGCAAATGGTTCCTGGTAAACCCATGTGAATAGGAATGATAGTTATTTTTGTATGTGATCCAGTATCATGGCAATCAACATCACTGGAAAGTGGAATGCCACAAACTTCATAATAAATAAGATCACATGATTGCATCTGTAAATGAGTATTTAAGATAATTTAGCATGTAGTGATACAATACGTTTCTCACTTACAGACCAGACATCACAGTTTGGAAACCTTTATTATCTCTAAAAGTTTTCAAAGAAGTATCAGTATAAAAATATATAATGCTGTCTAAGCTTCTTTTTTTGTCAATCGATGTAACTATGGGGCCCCATATTTAAAAAAAAAAAAAATAAAAGGGCCAAAAGACTGAAAGCATCTTTTGATTGGAATTTGTAAGAGTTTCAACCAATCATCATTCTCAAAAATGGCTTGCAACTTTTCATGGGTGTGCCGCTTCTTGCATTGGTGCCTCATGTATGGAACTCCCAATGAAACTCAGTTAGTGCACTAACATTTTTTATGTAGAAAAGATATGCATATATGGTCACGTAGTACTATTTATTATAAAAAACAAAAATCTGGCATAAATGCAGAAGTGCTATTTAAATATTCAGTGAGAACTTGCTTCTTGGGTTGAAACTTTTATTTTTTATTTTTAACAACAATCTCCAAATGAAGAGAATTTAGCTAACTATAATTAACATGCTTTAGGAGCAGGCTTGATAAATGTTTGCAATTTGCAAATCATAGTTTCTTTCGTTTCTTCATTTTTACTTTGTATTTTAATTCAGAATCACTCTTTTTAATTGATGCAATGGAAACTTTTTTCCCCAGTACCCTTGCTTGAGTCATATTAGGACTGATAACTCCTCTGTCCCGAGAATGTTTAGTTTCATTTGTTCTTCCTCACAAGTGCATATGAAATGTGGAAATGGAATTATAACATGAAAGCATTATAGTGAAATGTCTGATGATAGATGGGTTGTATGGATAATGGTAGAGTTGCCAATAATACCTCTTGTTTGGACTGATGGTTCCTCTATCGCTAGAATGTTTAGTTTCACTTATTCTCCTAGCAAATGCATCTGAAATGCAGAAATGGAATTATAACATTGAAGCATCTTAGTAAAGTGACTAATGATAGATGAGTTGTATGCATAATGGTAGAGTTACATTAACACTTCTTATATGGCTATATCTCAATAAATATCAAAATTTAGCATTGATTTGGCATGAAATTTTGAGCTGTAAAACTTATAGAGAAAATAATTATTGCAAAGTTGATTTCTACTATTGTACTTTATTCTATTGTTAGCATGTAAGCTCAGTGTTGTTTAACTGCATAATCTGGTACTGTGTATCTCAAGAGTACTACTTCAGTTGATGTTCTTAATAATGATTTATTCTTACCATGGTTATTGGCTTTCTTTTGTACCCTAGGGTGATATAGAGTCTCATGGACCAGTGTGCTATGATAGTGGTGTCACCTATATGTTTATACAGCACAAAAATATTTATCTATTGACAGCATCGAGGCAGAATTGTAATGCTGCTAGCCTCCTCCTCTTTCTGCACCGTATAGTTGATGTAAGTTTTCTAACTAATTTGTCTGCTCTTTCTTTCGGCTATAAATTTGTGTTTGAATCACCAAATTTACCATAAAGTAGTGATTGGGGTAAGATGTTATTTTCCTATTCTTTTAAAGGTTTTTAAGCATTATTTTGAAGAGCTGGAAGAGGAGTCACTGAGAGATAACTTTGTGGTCGTGGTGAGTACAATAATAATTCTATAAAAAATGATGGTTTTAAACTCAGTGGACACTAGGACTAATGTTGCGTCCATATGTCAGTATGAGTTGCTTGATGAAATAATGGATTTCGGTTACCCCCAATACACAGAAGCTAAGATTCTTAGTGAGTTTATCAAGACAGATGCTTACAGAATGGAAGTTGCACAGCGGCCTCCAATGGCTGTGACAAATGCGGTTTCGTGGCGCAGTGAGGGAGTCTTTTATAAGAAAAATGAAGTATGCCTTTCCATTTTCTCTTTCTACTTGAGCCATTCTTGTTGGACAGTTATTATTATTATTATTATTATTATTATTATTATTATTATTATTATTATTATTATTAATGTATTTTTAATATATATATATATATATATATATATATTAAAGTTTCTTCAATTTCAATCCAGGTATTCTTGGATGTGGTGGAACATGTCAATATACTTGTAAACAGCAATGGTCAACTTATCCGTTCAGAAGTTGTTGGGGCATTGAAGATGAGAACTTATCTTAGGTACTTGGCCTATCAACTAAATAGTTTAGAATTATTTGGAGGCTGATGTGGATTATTGTACAATTAAAAGAGCAGTTCATTGTGTCTAGCTATAACAAATTTCTTGTTTGATTCTTTCCAAGATAGTTTATTACACATAACATATCAATGCTGATTCAACATGTCCTGGTTTTTTGAATTAGTCAATCTTTTGTTCAGCATTCATGCACATAGTTAATCTAGTGTAACTATAGAAAGTCCCCCATGATCCTACATTTCATAGTGCAATCGTTTATTCTGTTGGCCCGTTCAAACCTTGGCATTTGGCAATAAACTGAAGGACTTCTCTTTTATATGCAAGGGTGTTTTCCATCTGATTGCAAGGTTGCAGTGTTTTCTGGTGATTGTGCTTAGGATTTGATTTATCATTGCAAACAGAATATCTAGAGTTGACATGAAAAATTGATGCCTTTTAAACATGCTTGGTGTCTTTCAAATATCACCATGTTAGTTTTCTGTGAAGGCAATGCTAGTTTCCATCTTTCTTTCAGCCATTAATATATTGGCCTTGTTTGGTTCGTAGCGGATCCGCCAATTTTTGGCGGATCCGCCGTTTTCAGCGTTTTGACCATGGTCAAAACGCTGAAAACCTTGTTTGGTTAATGGCGGTTTGGAGCAGCGGATTTGCTCCAAACCGCCAATATACAAAACGCTGCATATAGCAGCGTTTTGCATTTGGCGTTTTGGGGAAAGTAAACGCCCTTATATATAAAAAAAATAAAATTTAAAACTTACAGTTTGCCCAGCGCACCGCCTGCGCTGGGCAAACTGATTGAATGAAAAATGGAGCCAAAGGAGCCTCAAGGCTCCACTCCCCACTTATCCCACCGATGTGGGATAAGTGGGGAAACAAAGGGGAGCCGTGTGGCTCCCTCCCCCCACCCCCTCCCCTTTTTATTTTTTTTTTTTGTTTTTTTAATTTTAAAACATTATTATTATTGTTATTATTTATTATTTATTGTTATATATATATATATATATATATATATATATATATATATATATATATTTATTTATTTATTTATGTATGTATTAAAACATTATTATTATTGTTATTATTTATACATATATATATATATATATATATATATATATATATATTATGTATACCCTTTTGGTCATTTTACATGTTAACCGCTAATCTAAACAGCTAATTTTACCAAATATCTTTTTACAAACTGCTAATACAATCCACTGGTCAAACCCGCTAATATAATCCGCTATTTGATAACCGCTAACACAATCCGCTACCGCTAAAATCTAACCGCTGATAACCAAACAAGCCCATTACATTCAATTTTTTTACCACATTTTGCATGCATTATAGTTATGACAGAGCATTTACTGACAATGCTATACATCTCTGTTTGAGTATTTGTTGTTCTCTTATTTTCACTTTGTGAGAATTACGTGCTTTATCTTTGCAGTGGTATGCCTGAATGTAAGCTTGGTCTCAATGATAGAGTTTTGTTGGAGGCTCAAGGTCGAACCACAAAAGGAAAAGCCATTGATTTGGATGATATCAAATTTCATCAGTAAGCCTTTCAAAGATTAAGGTTTTTATTTCTTCATTTCAACTATTAATACAAGAAATATTTCTTAGTTATCTGTTTTCACATTTTTTAGGTGTGTACGTTTGGCGCGATTTGAAAATGATCGCACAATATCTTTCATTCCTCCTGATGGTTCATTTGATCTAATGACATATAGACTCAGTACTCAGGTTCACTTCATGTTCTTTATAATACTAACTGCTGCTTTAGTGATGTGCCTCACAAGAGTAATGCCATTTTGTCTGTTCAGCTGGATTAGTAACTTGCTTTGTGCAATTCTTTTAGGTAAAACCACTCATTTGGGTAGAAGCACAAGTTGAAAGGCACTCAAGAAGTCGGGTTGAAATTATGGTCAAAGCTCGAAGCCAATTCAAAGAGCGTAGGTAAGTCCTTTCTTTCTCCCTCTCTCTCTCATTTCTTGTTGGATTTTATGGAATTTGTTCTTTAATTTCTCTTTCAATGATAAATTTGCCTTCTGAAGGCCATAAACGACATCCTGTGTATTGTGGATTTGTGTCTGCATGGTCATCTTTTGTAGTGATTCCTCACATGCATCTTGTGTTATACATTTGGATGCTCTGCTGATGGTATTCTCTTATATATTGTTGCCACTTTAAAAGGATTTTATTATTTTCTGGTGACTATTTTATGCTACAGTACTGCAACAAATGTGGAAATTGAATTACCTGTGCCATCTGATGCTACAAATCCCAATGTACGCACATCAATGGGATCTGCTAATTATGCACCTGAGAGAGATGCAGTGTTATGGAAAATCAAATCCTTTCCTGGTAATAAGGTAAGATGAGCATGTAATTACAGAAACTGGTTAGTATGGAATATTTTCTATATTTTCTTTCCTCACTTTTCAAGAATGAACAGGAGTATATGTTAAGGTCAGAGTTTAGACTCCCTAGTGTGATTTCGGAAGATGCACCACCTGACAGAAAAGCTCCAATCCGAGTCAAGTTTGAGATACCCTATTTTACCATCTCAGGAATTCAGGTTAGTGAGCATATGTTTCACATGAGAATGATATTTGTTTCTTCGGCAAAATCAGACATTTTCTCCACTGTGCATCTCATAATTTGATCCAATCACTACTATAAATCAGAAGATCTACACAAGAGGTAATAAATAATACAGGATTAATATTAGACATCTTAAGCATAACTATAAAATATGCTGACAGAGGGTGCTTGAGACAGAAGATGAACGAAGAAAACAGATGGGCATGTGAAAGTTTGAAACTGACTTCAAGAATGGAAATTAACCTTGAGTCTTAATTAGAGGAATTGATGAGTCATGTTTGTTTTTAACAAGCCAATATGATGAAGTTGCTGCACATTTAATTATTACGGAGTATTATTTTTCTCTTTACTACTCCCTTGTCCCCCCACAATTATTATTATTAAGTTTTTGGTAAATCAGTAATACTATCAATGACACCTAGAAAGTACCCAAATAAGAGGCCAGATTCAATGCCCTTAAAGGAAAACTCCAGCAAAGCATCCATAAATTGTAGTATGTTACTTGGGGCTTTCATTTTACTGTTCCTGAACTTTGATATACTGTCTTATTTATTTATTTATTTTATATGCTGATGATTTCCAGTTTTCCATCATAAGCTTCTCTATTAGAATCTTGATAGAAAATGGGATAAGTTAGCTTCATTATAATGGGGAAGGAAACTCATTCTTAATGACTTGGGTTGTTGAGATTATTACATCAAAGGTGGTGTAGCCTTATAATGGAGGATACAAGTAGAAAAATAAAAACAATAAATTTTTTGGCATTTCAAAAAATATATTTTGAAAGAAGTGTTGGGTATAGTCCCATCATGAAGATGCATGTCATATAAATGGTAGACAGGAGGGGGGACAATATTTTGGAAGTTGGAACAGAAGATTGTTCAGTGTTCAGCATTTTACTAGTGGCAGTGAACTGGCATCTTCATTGAGGATGACATTATGTATGCCTTTAGGAAATTAGTCAGTCAACTGGTCTGCAAGTATTTACCTCTTTTGACCCTAGCATTACATAGGTCTTTCAAAAAATTTCTCTTAGTTGACTCAATCAGGAGGATAAGATGAGTCCACCATATCAAATCAACTGTAGTAGAACTGTGATTGAAGTTTATGCAGAGAATAAGATGAGTTCATCATTTCACCAGATCCACTAATCTGCTGCATACTAAAATTGAGACAAGTGTTCTAGTGTAAGAGAAACATAATAAGACCAATCCTGAGTATGACTGGTAGACCAAAGTTTCACATGATGAAAATTTATAGTAGGCAAGTATTAACTTTCAAATTTATGTGGATTTAGTATTATACACTTAATTTGCATATTTTTTAAAAAGAATTGAATATTATGTAAGGGCTCACCATACTCTATTAATACATGTTTTTTGTTCCCCACCCTCCGGCCATTCCCATCACTGGGTCATTATCATGGCACATTGTCCTTGTCTTCAGCCATTATTTGTTCCTCACTTCAAAACAAATTTAACCACTGTTAATTGGTCATCTTGGCACATTGTCCTTCAGCATTTAAGCATCATCTCCACAAAGTTCGATTTTAATATGATGTAGTCACCTCAATAATGCTTCCTCAGATTCCGAGAAATATTATAAACAAAATGTAAAATGTCACATTGAAGTGTCTCTCCTTTTTTGATGGATAATTAAACTTTGGGTATGCAAGTGAAATTCAATAGTGCCTTAAGGCTAGCTCAGTCTGTTTAGATTTTAGCCTTCCAAGTATCTTTGGAAATGGCAACTCAGAATTAATCATGCTCTTATCCTGTGTGTTCAAGTGAGGCCATAACCAATTTTTAATGTTAGCATTGGCTTAGAATAAGCATATTGGATTTATGCTTTGGATGGGAAGAACGTGAGGGGAAAGATAATGGGAAAGAAAGGGAAATGGAGAAGAAATTTTGGTTTTTGATGAGAGGAAATGGATATAGTGCATATATTTAGAAGCACAAAGGAACTAGGTCATGTGTATTATATGTTGAGAGAAAGGTTAATTTTCTTCCCATTTTGGGGTGGAAAATATTTGGTAGGTTGTGGAATTATTTTCTCCCCATTCCTCATTTTGTTACCACTCTATTTCCTTCTTATCCAAACAACAGAAAATATCCCATTCTATTTCCCTTCGGTTTCTACCACTATTAAAGTATGTATGTTATATAAGGCCAGGCCAGTTCAAAGTACATCTATTTTGACAAGATGGCATTGATTCTTGATCTTTTAAACTATATAATTTCCTAGAATTTCATATATTCTGAATGATGAGAGTCATACTATTATCCGAGCAGGTTCGTTATCTCAAGATCATTGAGAAAAGTGGATATCAAGCTCTCCCGTGGGTGCGGTACATAACAATGGCCGGTGAATATGAATTGAGGCTTATTTGAAACCAACCTCTGCTTTGCTGAGTATTCTGCCAATAACAAGTACATTGCATTGCATTTGACATTGGCATTGATCATCTTGCTATATTTTTATTTATTTATTTTTATTTTCTTGTTGATGTTACAGTTTTGGTCTAGTAGAGAAAGCATGAGTTTTCACCTTGTGTAGCAGAGTTTAGGCTCAGCATATATTCTGTCTGGTCTCTGTTTCATTGCTCACTATGAAGTTGAATTCTGGAAAAGTACTGTTTGTCTAAATCTGATGTTTGTGAATAGTTTAGATTCACATGTTTGGACAGTGGACGTCTATCATGTTGCCGGAGTGCAATGACATAAATGCCCCTAGAGACCATAGAACCTATTGTTCTTGCAACTTGTGTTTGTTCACAAACAACCTAAATGGACCTGGCTGGCTTAATTGTCCAACTCCAACAACTAAACATCAAAATGTTCACATAACTACAAAGCCTGACATAAGTAACTGTGTGTACTGTATAGCAGCTAAATTGTTCAATGGGATAAGTTGCTATTTTTGTTAAACACACTTTGCAAGATGAATATTTACTAATTGTGGTACCCAAATTCCAAATTGTTCAAATATCATTCATGAGACAATAATTGATGCCAAAGCAATGTTTTGGCATGCTTATAGTGTCAGCAATGCATTGTTAATGGGGTTTAGGATATATTTGTATTATGGTGGCAAATTGCACTTTTTTTTATAAGTTGAAGTGACACGGCTACATTTTTGCTACAAAGTATCCGCAATATAGGTTTTTATGTTGGTTGCGTAGGGCGCTTCAGAGTGGCCGTCAATTTCACGGTTTGACCGTTGCATCCCTTTATAATTATTATTATTATTATTATTTTTAATCGTCAGAATCTCTTTTTTCCTTTTCTTTTTCTCTCCCCTTTCTCTCTCTTACCTGTCTTCCTAAAAATAAACAAAAAACCTTGACTATTGAGGATGCTCTAAATTCATTGAAAGTTTATATATATATATATATATAATTTGAAAATTTAACAATTGACTTCATTGATTTTTTTTTAAATCTCTATATTATGCAACAAAAGTCTAATAAGAAAAAAATATCAAACTAACTCTCACACTCTCAATCTCCCTCGTAGCAATGCAACCAGCTCTCTCATTTTTAACAAATTATATCATCAACCAAGATCCACCTTACATTATAAATTATAATCCAAAACGACATTCAGATTATATATTTACAGTTACCAGATTATGTTTCTATAAATAACATAAATTAACTGAAACGGTTTTGAATTAGAATCTACAATGCAAGATGGATCTCAGTCCATGATATAACAATTGCTCTTTTTGTCGGTCCATCTTTCTCTTTTTCTTAAACAATTCTAAGACACCATTAAGTTTCATGTGTATAGATAACAGCAAAACCATGCCAAGAGGAATTGAGGCAATGGGGTAAAAATTGAAGTGCACAATGAAGCATTACTTTTCCACATACATATACATCCATGTATGCTATTAGATTATAGATAACAGACGACGTGAGGTATTCCATACATATGCAAGATTTACTCATTTGCTCTTTACTACTTAACTTAGCCTAGAGGAGAGATGTCATCTATCTGGCTACTGGAAAAACACTAATCTTTCGTTAAAGGACTATCCAGAGAGTTGATTACTGACAATCTACGTATAAATTCATTGAAATGTTCTTCCCGACCTATCATGCTAAGCCTCACATACTTCGACCTGGACCCGAAATGCTTCCCGCCTCTGGTCAAGATCTTGTGCTCCCTAAGGAAGCCCTCGCAATCGTCTGTCTCGCCCTTGCATTCCATCCACGCGAAAGCTACAACCATAAAGACGAGGAGATTAGAACCACAATAGTCCAGAGAAAGGCGTAATGGGAATTGGTAAACCGTGATTTTTACCTGGTTGGGTCTCAAACTCATGACCGCTGAAGTTGCACTTCCCAGTAGGGAAATCTGGTAAACTGAACGGTTTGCCATTTCCCGCGGCTGCTCTCAGCTGCCTCCACCGCCTTCCTATTTCCTTGTACCCGAATTCAAAGAAGGGCTCGTTTTCCTCGTGGCTCTCTTTCTTCTCGTATCCATCGGAAATGACATCGAGAATCTTTGCAGCTCGCAGCTGCGATTCCTTTGAGACACCGATGCTGACTATCTCAATGAATTTGGTCATCTTTTTTGCAATTTCTTCGTCTTTAACAAGAGCCCATCTACAAGATGGTTGCCAACAGAGTATAAAACATACTTATCTCGCTAGTCCATTAATAAAATCTTACTGTCATCTAAAAATCAAGAATAGTTGCCATCTCAAGTAAAAGGATAGTAGAAAAACAAATAGAAAAAACACCAGCAAAAAGATACTACCAAATAGAAAACTTCAAAAGGGTTAAATCCAAAACTTAAGGGAACAAACTTTTTTGATTATTTAAAATCACAAGTATTGAGGTGAGCAGCATACCCAAGGCGAGTCCCAGCATGTCCCGTGCATTTGGAGACCGTAAAAAGCATTATGTCATTGTCTGCACGATAAGAGATTGGAGTGTATTGTGGCCAATAATACGCCAGGTCATGAACTAACACTCCGGTCCCATTGACAACAGCTTGCCTTATCGATCCATCGGGATTATTGGGGGATGTCACAAGCTCTATGTAAGGCCCGTTTTTGTCGAATTTATTAGCATCGCCTTCCCACTTATGGAGCCCAGACTTCAAGCAATCAGTTGTCAACGGGTATTGCTGCAAGGGATTAGAGTGTGTGATTCATAACATAAGAGGTTCAAGAAAAATGCCCCATTGCTGCTGAAATTAATGTATACTAAACTACCATGTAGGGCAAGGTAGACCAATCCCGTCACCCTGCCATTGCCTCATTCCTAAAATACGCACACCCCTCACTAGGTTTCTACACCAATCTTGTCATATTTAATTCGAAAGGTAAACCATTGTCTTTGAATGCATTTATAAGTTTATTTACACTCTCACATGGAGGGGAGTGGGTTCGAGCCTCAGTGGAGGCGACTGTTGACTCTTGTGCTTCAGTAGGTTGAGTAGGTAGCTATGAATAGATACTACATTGTAACAGAGTCAGTAGTACTCAAAAAAAAAAAAATCATTTATGGCATCAAGTGCTGCATAATATATTACTCACCGAATAAAATGGTGCAGCAGATACAACGCTTATCGGTTCCGGCGTGTTGGGTGGGCTTAGGGCATATAATACAGCCTGATATAGTTGAGTAGATCCCGTTCCAACAACGATATGATAGTTCTCCGTGGCAGCATTTCCAACTAGATTGTGCAATCTAGTCACCGCATTTGCAAAATCTGGCTCCAAAAACCAGCAAAGGTTTCTAGTATCTGAAAAATAACTAATCGATCGCCAACCAGATAACACAACTGTGGTCTTGTCTCCCGACTGCTTCCAGTAACTCTCGTACATGGTTGGATCTCCACTGTATCATGTTGGTTAAAGTAATAAAAATAAGCACCAAACTAGATTGTAAAAAAACATTAATTAAGCACCACATGTGATTCTTAAATGAATCTGAAAATCACACTGAATCAATTGTCCTCGATGACACAGACAGTATTTAATTCAGATGGTCCAATGATGGAGAGGCAACTATTTATTTATGCAAAAATGGACAAGCAGCCCCCTAGAATAACATACAGAGAGAATAAAATTCATTGAAGATCTAACGACATTAGCAAATAGACTCTCCATACCAAACCTCATAGATTAGTATCAGTGAACGAGAGCAAGTGGTCCAGTTACCACAATATGGTGGTAGGTATGGAGGTCATATTACGGGTCCCGATGTGTATGAGAAGATCGAATGATTGGATAGCTGTTTGGTTAACATCAGGGCCAAAATATATTGTCCTCAATAGCTAACACATGTGACCTAAATACCTAACAGTAGCTCCAAAAAGTCGGTAAGTGCAAAGATATGAACCGAGCAAAACATTTTCACAGGGCAAAATTAGGTGATATTAAAGCGTAATTAACGTCTAAACACGCCCAAATTTGAGCCTTTAGGTATTACCAACTACCAAGGGACAGATGGCAAATGGAGGCCTGTAGGGAAGCACAAAGCTAGAAAAGAGACCTTATGCCATTATATGTATCCTAAAAGTAACTTTAGGCTAACATGGTGGCATTGAAATAAAAAATGACCCTCCAAATAAAGAATAAAGATACTAGTACTTAAAGGGTTATTTGAGTAGATTGAGGACCTCCAACAAGTACATAACACTAGAATGAATGATAATGTTGGTCAATGAGAGAATCAAGGACCACCATTCATGGTGGTGGGGTAACGATTATGTCCCTGAACATATTAGCAGAACCTAGCCTAGGGAAGAGGTAGCTCGAGGGAGGGAATTAGTGAAGCAAAAGATGGAGAGATTCATAGAAGCCATCCTGGTTTTGTATTTTTTTTTTCTTTCCCCAGGATATCATGCACCTCATCGGAATTCACATCCAACCCGCAAGACTTTGCAAGTTATGGAATCAAAACAGTGTAGAGCTGTAGCTTTGTGCTTTGATCATCCTAGCATTTTGAGTTACTACCCAATTTAGTCATGGCTTTTCTCTATTTAATCCTAAATGACTTTTTGTGCTTAATATTGGCAGAAGACTCAATTAGGTAAAACCATCTAAGTCCAGGACTCAATTAAGCACAAAAAGTCATTTAGGACATTACTAAATCGAGAAAAACCCCTATAGTCGAGGACTAAATGGGGTATTAAATCTCCTAGCATTTAACAAAGTCAACAAGAATGTAAAAAAAAAATCCTTGAGACATGGCCTGAAATTGAATTCATTTTCCAATACTACTATTATATTAGTATATTTCCTGATTTTCAAAGTATCACTAACCAGCCTCCCCTCCCCCCACCCCCACAAAAGACCACACAACCCCAGACACCTAGCCTCCACCCCACTAAAAACATAAGACCTTCCAGAATAAAATATACAGGGGAAGAAGATGAAAAATCAGGAATTTTAACTGAAACAAATCAGTCTCTTATTTCACAGCTTACACAAGCCACTCTCTTCCTTCCACACCCCCAGCACTCCTAAACCCCACAAAAAATGTCTGCCCCACCCATATCAGTCATAATCTTGTAACCCCCACTCTCTCAACCCACTAACCCATACCCAAAAAAAAAAAAAAAGGCAGTAAAACAATGGTCAAAATTACTCTTAAAAAATACAGATAAATCCCAAACTAGAACTGTTACTAAAACCCAGAATCACCTTGTCAGCAAAAGTTGTTTCCCTGCCCTCTCCCAGCAACAGGGAAGCTCCATTTTACAGCCAAATGCAGATCTTACCCAAAGCTTAGAAGGAATTTACCTTGGAAAAAGTAGATAATTTGCTAAAAATGCAAAAATAAAATGACATACAGAGAAGGCACAGTAGGAGAAATTTTCAGGCACTAATGGCAGAAATGGAGCAGATCAACTATGGTATAAGAAGCAAAATCAAGTATTTCCAGTCATTCCATGATTGATTCAGCTAAAGGCAGTTATGGAAGATTTTATTTTTCAGAAAAGCTGAGGAGTTTTCCAACATGCAGAGGAGATAAGCACATCTCCTTCAAGAACAATAGAGCATACCAAAAAAAAAAAAAAAGGTCCTTTTGACCTCTTTACCTTTCACTCTTTTTGCCAAAAAATGGATAAATTTTTTGGGAAAAACAAGAACCAGAGAAGGGTACTAAGCAAATGCATTGGAGGCTAGACCAATCTTAAGTCCCAAAAAAAAAACAAAAACAAAAAAAAAAAACAAAAACAAAAACAAAAAAACGAAAGAGAAAAGCCTTACTGGTCAAGATTGATGTAGAGTTCTTGCAAACCACTTTCAAAGTTATTCTGCACACCATTTACTCCCCCAGAAGAACTCATCTCCTGAAGTGCCTTTTTTGGAGGTCCGGCCAGCGTCTCCTCCGCCTTTAGCCACCCAACCCCCTCATCTCCGCCATGCATCAGCTTAAGTACCAACGCCACATTCAGCGCCACCGAGACCGCCAGCAAGTGCTTCATCGCCACCGCCGGCAAACACAGCTTCCGGTACTTCATTTTTTCCGGGGAATCTCAAGAATCTCCGAACAAAAGCGAGAGTTAAAGAAGAAATGCGAGCATAAACGAGACGAGCTTGGGTTGCTTATATATAGGAGAAGAAGAAGCAGTGGCAAAGCAAAACAAGCTTTCTGATATCCCCCTGCTTCGGACCCTGACGTTTACAGTCCATTATTCAAACACTTCTACTCCGTATACGTTTCCTATGTACATTGGGTTATCAGAAATAAAAATAAAATTAAATTAAATAAAAGAAAAATGAAATCTTGGATGGAAAATTGAATGAAATGGCAATTTCGGGGGAGAAATCTGCTAAACTTCAGGGGATTATAAAGTATAGTAAGAACTTGTTCTTCTCCGTGGGATTGTTTTCCCAGAAATTTGCAGTTTTCCAATGCAAAATCTTGCAAAACTTGTATTAGATAGTACTACGAAAACTGGTTTCAATATTTTGAATGGCATACATATAAATGAGATTTTATATGGAAGCATACAGAGAGAGAGAGAGAGAGAGAGAGGGTTTGGTTATGCTTCGCTGGTTCTGGGAAAGAAAGGCTGCCACGCTCTCTCTATACTGATTAGTGCGCCTCTGCATTCATTCACTAGTGCGCCCCTGGTTAACAATGGCAACCTTTTTCTTTTTATTTTTTTCGTTTTTTTATTTCAAAACAATTAATAGTTCACCATAAATTTTGTTTTTTTGAAAGCCACCATAAATTTATTTTTAAAAATCAAAATATATATTAGATTTATAATTGGTACCCAAAAAAAAGCATTCATAATAAACAATTATACAAATATAATTTACAATTTTTAAATTTTTTTTTTATATATGATGTAATTTGGCCTTCTAATTAGTTCAATTTTCACGTGATAGTTGTACGATAATTACGGTAGATTGTATGCAAAATAATGGAATTTACGGAATAGAGAAGTTGAGAGAAAAATGAGAACTCAAAATTTAGGAACTTCAAAAAGCACTTCTTATTAATCCTTCAACATGCATATATATATATACAATCCATACATCCCTTGTGCTTCAATAGAGAAGTATACAATCCACTGGACCTTGTGGTCCAGTGGCATCAAACCCTTCCCTTTATACGGGGGTGGAGATGGTGGGTTTGAGCTTCAGTGGAGACAATACTGACTCTTGTGTTTCAATAGGTTGAGAATGCATTGTAATAGAGTTAGTAGTATTAAAAAAAAATACAATCCATACATCCCTTCATTTTCTATAACATATACCATTAATAGGGAAGATGAAGGTATCATTAAATAATGACCATTATGATTAATATTTATAATACTCCCCCTTTGTCATTATTTAACCAAACTCATGTCTCGTTAAAAACCTCGCTAGAAAACCCAATAGGAAAAAAGTAGACGAGAAAAAGAGTGCACGAAGTATGTTAAATCATTATGTTGCATGATTGCCTCATTAAAAACCTTAGCCTAAGAAAACCTAGTGGAAAAAAAACTTAGCTAAGGAAAAATAGTGCAACCATATGCCTTTAGAGCATAATCTTCAAGATTTCAAGGGTCTTCAGGACTATCCACTCAAGTGCACCTACATTGGTTGCCTCATTAAAAACCTTAGTCTAAGGGGCCTCATTAAAAACCTTAGCCTAAGAAAGTCCTGTGGAAAAAAACACTTAGCTAAGAGCATCATTAGTAGTAGAGTTTTTTTTTTTTTTTTTTTTTTTTTTGAGGAGTTTTTGTAAGTGTGATTAGGAAAGAGAAAATTGGAGGAGAAAAAAAAAAGAGAAACAAATCATATTTTAAAAAGGAAAAAAATAATTATTCAACTACATTTTCATTTGACAATATACACTCAATATGTGAGACTTGGTATTCAATTTCATTTTATATACACTACAGTTTTATTATAGTACCACTAAAGTATCATTCTAATTCAACTACAGTTTTATTTGACAATATACACTCAATACGAGAAAACATGTTATTCAATTTAATTTTATACATAATATAGTTTCATTACCGTAAAAGAAAAAAAAAAGCGTGTTGTTGAATGCAATGGTTGTCGTTTTGGACCATGGTCCATTGTATAACGATTGGTGGGATGACTAGTGCGGCAGTGTCTGATGCCCACAAGGAACCCACCACATTAGGTGTAACTCCCACATTGTGATTATCAAAATTCGATCCTGTGTTTTTAGCCATAATCTACTACTCAAGAGCCACCTGAATTACCCATGCGGACAAATAAATAATTACATACATGCTCACATTGAGATTTGAACACCCTAACTACTAACTTTAACTTTTGTTAATTGTTATTTCATAAGTGACAATCAAAGAAACTCGTTTTCATTTAGAACTTAAAAAGACAATATTAGATGGGAAGATCTTAGTGTTACACTATGCTTAATTCTCGGTGGATCACTGACTGCTGTAAGTCCTTAACCACAAAGTTTTTTGGCTATCTGGTATCATATTCTACTTAAAATCAATGGGTGATAAGTAGATAGACATTAACCATTTAACTACATCCATCCATAATAAGCTACAACGTCACGTCTTAAATTGAGCAGGGACTGAACTCGGTCAACTCAATCGATGCCCAACAGATGGAACTTGATGACATTTTAAATCAACACCTTATATCATGCACTATTTTCAAAGAGAATTTTTATTTCCAACACATGATTCCTAAGTTTAGTAACAACCACTCTAGTGAATTAGTGAATGATTACTTTTCCTCAACTACATAATAGGAAATCTTACATGCATTCAAACTCAACTCATGATTGAGAACACAGAAACATTTAATTCCATTTAAGAATTAAAGTATGTGTATATCTGCCAAGAAATCAGCATTCATATCACTCTTGCATGCTCTATCAAATTAAAGCTCAGATATGTTAAAAGTATTTAATGAATTCATGTATTCATTTAGAGTCGGTGCCAATATGATTCTCTTTGCAAAATAAGTTGAATCATCAATAATATTGTCAAACAAATAATACATGTTTTTAACAATTGTTTCAATGCGATATTTAGAATTACCTATCTGCTAGATTATCAATGTTTGCAAATTAATTACTCAATCTTAACACTGTACAATGTCTCCACAAATAATAAGAGTTAGATTGTTGCATTAACAATATATCGTCTACTTAAGAGTTGATATTAAATCCTCATTTGAGTAATTGGAATGGTAAATCGAAAGTGTGCAATTCGCCCAGCATGTATGCACATAATCTACTTACAATTGTGCATTCGTGTAGTAGCTTGTGTGCATTAATGAAGGATCTTACAATATTCACGGGAACAGGTGGATGCACTTGTGTGTGGGTGGGAGGGGGGGNGGGGATTCTTGGGTATATATATAAAAGTGAGAATTGATTTTATTGAGTATATCAATAGTTGAGGATTGTTGAAAAATAAAGGGAAAATAGGTCAAGCCAGTTTTTAATTACTATAATGTGAAATTTTGCAATAATTATAAAATTGAACATATTTTTTTACTAAAACACTTAATCATTGATAAACTTTTATGGGTGACTGTGATCAGTCCAACTTTTTTTTATTATTATTATATACTAGGACCCTATTTTTGTAGAAATAGGCGGTTAATTTTATAATTCTAGTTTTTTTAAAAAAAAAAAAGATTTTTTTTATTGGTGCAAGGGCCAAAAAACATATACTTGCTTGTTTTCAGAAAATATCTTGTTGTCAATAATTCTTGGAGAGCAAATCTAATAGCTCTTATCACAAAAATGGAAAAATTACATTCCACGTACAGTCCATACTTCTCAATCGGATAATCCTAAAAAAGGCATGTCATGTCCTAACTTGACACTTTTGACTTAGTTAAGGTCATATAATATAATATCTACTGGAAGACCTTTACCCAAGTATCTATGGTTTGCCGTTAACCTAACTAAAAAATGAGGGATTTGTCGAATAAAGTCTGCCGATATTAAACACAACCAAGGCAACTATCATTAGGCAACATCTGCTGGAGCCTGGCTGGAGGGCTGACCTTTGCTCTTAGACAATCAGAACAATTTATGTATTTGTTGTTACAAAAAAAATTAAAGGAAAATTTAATTTCCTATATACAATAACATCATTAAAATGTACACAATACTTAATTCTATCTATTTTTATGTGAATAAATTAAAAATTCAATCTAAATTATATGTAATTGACTTTATGAGAAAACGAAATGTGAGGACGAGATTTTTTTAAAAAGAAAAGCTGAGAAAAAGATGATGGAAATTTTTTTTTTTTTTGAAAAAAGGAAAAGCAATTTTTATTATTTTTTTAAAAGCTGCGTATCATGTGCAAACTTTATTATATATCAATTAAAAGGAAAAGTTAATAATAATAATAATAATAAATAAATAAATAAATAAAAACAGCAACAACAATAAACTAGATTACTTTCATAAAGTAGTTTAACCTTTTCAGACGAATAAGAGAATAAAAAATTCTTAGAAACAATGTATTACTAGTATAGCCTCCAAATCTCCAATGATGTTCCAATAATATTTTATATTATTTTTAAAAATATATATATTTTAGCATATGACGCTGATTATAATTAATTTATTATTATACTAGTTTTATACGCGCATTGCGCGAATGCGTTAATGCCCAATGTTTATATTTAAATAAATATTTGAAAGTATATCAATGCAAGATTATATAGGAGAAGTTTATACATGGTAATTAAATGTCAAATTTTTTTATTGAAATATCTAACTCAAAGTATATGAATCCAAGATAATATAGAAAATTCATTATAATTATTACTAAAATAAATATTTGCAACATTGTAAAATCGATAGTCTAAATATTTGGTCTAAAAATGATAGTCTAAATAAATACTACTTTTAATTTGAATTTTTCTAAGTGGTTCTTAATTCTCTTTTGAGTAACATTGTCATTGTCTTCATCTTTACTATTTGTTCTCTTCCTTTTTGTTGATAGTGTGTTATTTGCAATTCGGATATTGTTGGTAGCATAGATGACAACGTCATGCAATGAGATTATGATATAGGAGCTATGGACTTTCCTTTAGGTGTTCTGCTTGGGGTTCATTTGGTTCAACCATTATTGTTGAATGAGTTATTGTGGATAAAGAAATCCCTACTTTAAGAAAAAAGATTAAATAAATTAATAAAAATTTGAAAATTTAAAATATTATGTATTCCAAAGATATTAAAAGGTAGTATCTCGCTTCAATTTGCTGGGTAATGAGTTATTTGAGTACTTTTAATTGGGTACTTTTAATTCTATGGGACAAAATCAAGTATTACGCTATAGTCGAGGGACCAAAATGGGTATTAACTCTATTGTAAAAATAAGATAATAGACAATGTAATGAATATCAATTGATAAATTTGAATTTAAAGAATCTTTGCATGAGAGAAAATAAAGACAATATAACTAATGAAATTATTTCTCTTATTTAATTTAATTTTTTGATAATGAATATTTTTTCAAATAAAGGTATTGTAGACACATAATTCTAAATTAAAGAAATACATATGTATCATTTTTTGTTATAGCTACTAATTTATTTAATTTAATTAATAAGAGTACAATAGAGTGAGAAACTTAATTATGTCAAATTTGATTGAGATGAGGTTCGAACCTAAGACCTTTCTTATAGAAATTAATGGGTAAGTTAAAAGTTAACGGAATATTAACGGAGAAGAGAATATTTTACGGAAACTTAACGGATAATCATAAAAGTAAGGTTAAATTAGGTAATCTCTATTAATAATATTAATCTGAATTATCTTAACCATCTATTTGATTAAATAATTCATCTGAATCATCCATTTGATTAAATAATTTGACCGCCATTTTTTCTACCCATTTTAGGCCTAACTCTCTTTGGCTCTTATTAGTATAGTAGATTTAAAAATTAGTAGTTGATACATTAAATTCTTGTGATTTGTTCAATTTTATGTCTTTTTTTTTATACATTCCACAGAATATAAAATATAAATTTTAAGCATAATTAAAATATAAAATTTACGTATAATATAAATTAAAAATATAATGTTTAATATTTAGAATTTAGAATATGAACAGAAAATAAAATTTAAATAGAATACAAAATATAAAATTTAATTATACATAGGAAGAAATTTAGATGAAATATAGTTTTCGAAACATACATTTTTACATGGTTGATTCCAATAGTCCTTTGGGGCAACTGGTATTGGAATAGTCCAATATTTAGGGTTTAGGGTTTAGGGGCAACAATTGCATGTCCGTGCAATTGAAAATTTGGATGGTGCGGATTAAACCACATGATCACACCTAAATAATAATTTTCATGGGAAGAAGAACCTATATATATATATATATATATACATATATATATATATATACACACACACACACACACTACTCACGTCCCATTTTTGTGCATGGTTCTGTTAACGAGAGTTGACTGAATTTATTTTTAATTCCGGTTTTCATAATGTTAAGTTTAGTATTAGTATATAAAAATTATATATTTAGAAACTACATTAAAAGTACCATTAAACACAAAAAACAAATTAAATTTAAAAATAAAAAAAAAATATTAAAGAAAATAAACAAACAAGAAGTAGTTGGTTTGACCAATAAATAGTAAGTTTGGCAGGTAAATGGGATAGATGGGGTATACATACATACATACACACACACACACACATATATGGTAGGGTTCCAGTGAGACCATTTGCTTAGGTAAGATTGTGTGATCACATCTTGTGCATCCATATAATAATTTTTAATGGTCTTGATTGATTGACACACAAACACTTCGTTCGCACACATTTAATCACCGTTCGCACATAGTTCAACTTGGATCTTAATCAATCTAGACCATTAAAATATTTTGAGATCAAATCTTGTACATCGATCAATCACCGTTCGCACACATTTAATCACCATTTGCACATATTTAATCACCGTCTGCACACACTTAATCACCATTCGCATACATTTTATTACTGTTCGCACACACTTCAACTTAGCATCTTAAATCAATCTAGACCATTAAATTATTAAATGGATGCACAAGATCTGATCTCACGATCTTACCTAAACAAGTGATCTCATATGATCCTAACTCTCTCTCTCTCTATATATATATATATATATATGTATATATATTAACCATACTATAGAGTGCATCTCGTAATACATATAGGTGCAATGAAATTATTCATCTTTTACAATTTATGATTTAGTTATTTTTTATGATGTAGCCTTTCTAATTTGGTTTAGAACTTAACTTTAGAGTTCGATAGTTATGGTTTGCCTGTGCATCTAGCAACAATATAAAATATATCCAATAACAGTATACATTGCACCTAACAATATCATTAATTCCACTGAATCTGAAAGTTAGATACACTTTGTGTGTGTGTGTGTGTGTGTGAGACCATAGGACCCAGCCACCCAGGATCCATTTTATTAAGAAAGTCTTTACCCAACCACTTAATGAGCACATCATTGAAATATATAAAGAGCTTAATGATATTAGCTCGTGTTTAAAGACGGAGTTTGAAATAAACGACTTAGAAAACCAAGTATTATCTCGCCCTGCAAATCGCCAATTTAGCCTATTTTGAAAAGTGTATTTGGTGCGCTTTATATGGATAAGTACAATTTACTTATCAGACTAGTGGTTTCTAATCTCTTGGAGAAGATAAGGAACCGTTTTTGAACCCAAAGAGGATACTGAGGATGTGTTGAGATTGGAAGTCTATTACTTATTTCTCATTGGAGCACTACTTTATGACTAGAGATTTAATAATCACACCAGGTCTTATATTATATTTGAGATGAAAGTTCTAGTAACATTTAATGTTATATTTTTGCAATTAAATATTGGGATAATGTTTAAACATATCCTCCAGTATCTTCGAATTACAAAAGATTTTCACTTTTATGTGAGAAACGAATATATGTTTTTGATGGGCTACTTGGGTACTGGCTATTATGTCTGATCCCCATATATAATGTCAATTTCCAAATTGGTTATGTTTTGTTATACCCTCACTGTCCTATGTGAGGACAATAAAACTTGTGTTGTACAAATAATAAATGACTATGTTTAAGAATAGTTGACAAAATATATAGCTTCAATATTCAACCCACGTGAGTTCTAGAAGAGTCTCGAGATTATTATACAGAATGTTAACTCTAGTGACAATCTTGAAGGTTGTAACATATCCTTAATTTTTCTACACTCTTTTTGAAACAATGTTTTTATTATATCTATTCATGTAGACTTTGAAGATTGTTATCTTCAAGGGGAGTGACATTTACTTCAACCAATATTGAAGATTGGACTTGAATAATCTGGAAGATTGGGTCTTAAAGACCAACTACTGTACTCTTTTTTGCAACACATGAATGCATGCATATCATGTACTCTTTTCTTCACTAGGTTTTCCCATTAGTTTTTTCTAGTATGGTTTTTTAACGAGGTATAAGTATGATATAATAATGTCAATGGGGAAAGTTGCAAATAAATATTTAAATAGACAAACCCCAAGATCCTAAAGATTATGTCCTAAAGGCTTATGGTTGTACTTTTTTCCCCTTAAATATGTTTTTTACCACAGGATTTTCTTAAGGTAAGGCTTTTGGTTGTAGCATAAAACCACATACAAATACCCGGAGTATTCCGAGGTTATCGATCTACAGGGAAGTGAGGTATTAAGCACTAGTTACCAATTATATTCACAAGAAGCTATTCCTATGTTAACAATGGATGATTATCTATGAATATGCAAACAAGATAAATAAAACAAGGCAAACGGGTTTTTGTATTCAAGGAGGTAAAAGCGGGATTTTTGGGAGTTAAAGTGTTTAATCACCTAGTGCCAATTTAAAGTGAAAAAATTATTTGGGTTAAAACAAGTGTGGAAGATTGTCATCTAAAGGGAAAAGATTACTCTCGTAATACAAACCCAAAATAAGGTAATTGGAATACTCTCTCTCGTGAGCTATTCACAATATAAAATCGAGAATAAGCAATAAATGGAATACCCACTCTCGTGGGCTATTCACAATTGGAATACTCACTCTCGTTATCCCAAGTGCAATTGTAGGAGCTCTAATTCATATCCTAACTCTCGTCAAGAGACAAATCTAGCAAGGGTACAAGTAATCATATGCATCTAATTACAAGTATCAACAACATAAATCACAATTGCAACACTAGTAATAAACCCAAATAGAAATTTCATTAAAACAAATTAAGAACTAGGCACATAGGTTCATAAACACTTTAATACCCAAAAATCCCAAAGGAAAGTTTAGCCTAACATGGCTAAAATAGTTTCAACAAATATTCAATAAAGCTTAAAATAGAAAAGAGAGGAAGATATTCTCCCAAATGATGCCTCTAAGCTCTTTTCTTTGATCTTCTTTCCAAAAGTTGTAATGATTTCTTCTTTGGCTTTTGGAGATGATGAAGCTTCTTTTCCTTGTTCTTTTTCTCCTTTTTCTGACAAGAACCAGCAGCCAACAGGTAGGGTTTGGAGAGAAATGAAGTCTTATATAGTGGGATCCAAATCAGGGGCAAAATGGGAACATTTATGCGCTGAATCCTCCGCCCGAGCTGTTTTCTTGACGCGTCGAGAAACCAG
Organism: Ipomoea triloba; assembly: GCF_003576645.1. Taxonomy (NCBI): domain Eukaryota; kingdom Viridiplantae; phylum Streptophyta; class Magnoliopsida; order Solanales; family Convolvulaceae; genus Ipomoea; species Ipomoea triloba. The sequence continues at coordinate 10,000,921 of NC_044917.1, read as the reverse complement.
TCCGAAAAACATTCTGCCTAGATTTTGGGACTTTCGCCGCGGCAAATTTTCTCGATGAACAATGCCCCGGGCTGATTTTTGGCTCTCCAACAATTTTTGGTTCATTTGAATTGGCTTTTGCTCCCAAATGGTTCTAATGCACTTTTAAACACATCAAAAACATCCAAACCAAGCATTATACCATTTTAAATATGAAAACAAAGAAATAAGCATTGGAGACAACATTTTAACACAAAATTAATTATAAAACCTAAATAAAAATACAAGTAAAATAGGTACGAAAGAGAGTGTATCAGCTTATAAAGAGGCAGCCGAAACAACACATGAATTACCCATATATTGTATACTCTTTTCTCGATAAGGTTTTTTCCCAGTGGGTTTCTCTAGCTAGTTTTTAACGAGACATGATTATGATAAATTAATGTCTAAGGAGGCCAAGAGTGTTATAAGTAATATTTATTGTGGATAGTATTGTGTAATGGTCATATTTATGTCTCCATTATTATTCCTGTTATGATTGTAATTATCTATATACAAATGTATTATGTACTGAAGTTGATAGGTTGGAATGAAAAATTTCTACGTTACTCTATTACATTTTCTCTTTTCCTTTTCTGCTCTTTGTATTTCTTGTTTGTTGTACTGTAATCCGTTTCACCGAAGATTAAAAGGAAACAATTGACAATAATATTGAGGTGGAAACGTTTTATCACTTTAATTCTAAGTGTAGAATATTTAGTGTTGTATGATTGTTACTCTGACAAAATTTGGCCACCGCACATTCTACAACTACTTTTTTTTTTTTTTGAAAGCATGTTCTACAACTACTTAAATCTTAATTTGATTAATTGTAAACATGTGAAACTAATCATTAAAATGAAAAACAAAGAATTTCTGTCAGGTTGCACAAATGCACACTATCAAATGTTACTTAAAAAGAATACAAAATGGGAACTAGGAAGAAAATAAAATATTATCTCACATCTATCTGGACTATGCACTGACTTCTCATTCTTTTAACCTAGTCAGGCAGTGCACGTGTCTTGGTTGGGTCAAAATTGTGAACAAAGGACTACTCGTTTGTGCAAATTTTACGGTGGATCGCGATCCACAATGGATTGTGAATTATGCATTAAAATAACATCGTTTTGATTAACGAACGTCGTTTATATATCTACAGTTCGTTCCGCGTTGTTAACTTTCAATTTATACACTCCAGTTACTTTCCAACACAATTGCAGTTACCTTTCAACACAACTGCAGTTCCTTTTTTATATAACTGTAGTTTCATTCGATATTATATATACACTCAAATATGTGAAACTGTTATTCATTTTTCTTTTAACACAACTACAGTTTCTTTTATAATACACTGTAGTTTCCTTTCAACACAACTACAATATCATTTCGATATAACTACAGTTTCATTGGACAATATACACCCAAAATGTGAAATTGTTATTCAATTTCATTTTATATACATTGCAGTTTCCTTTCAACACAAGTACAGTTACATTTTGATATAACTACAATTTCATTTGATAATATAAAAACAAATGTGAGGCAGTATTTACTGCCATGCCTGCTGAACTGAGTGGCTCGCTGGTGTCAGGTCTAATTGATGAAGAGACTAGCACGTGGGACCAAGCTATTTTATCATATATTTTTCTCCCTGATGATGTCAACAGCATCTCTAGAATTTCGATCTCCCCCGACCATGAGGATTCTTGGTTTTGGTATGGTGACCTAAGAGGTTGTTACTCCGTGAAGAGCGGTTATAGATATATTGTGGGGGAGTTGGGAGACTCCTCCATTGTTTTTGATAATAAATTGAACCCCCTATGGAAGAACAAGGTGCCCCCTAAATGGAAGACTTTTTTATGGAGGGCTCTCAATGATATCCTACTTGTAACCACAAACTTACTTATAAGGAGGGTAGAGGTGGATCCTTCATGTCCTATATGTGGTCTAGCACATGAAGATACTATGCATGCCCTTGTTATGTGTGATTACTCTTGGGCATGAGTCTTCTTTACCTATATCAACAATCACGGGTCATTCATTTAGCATTTGGTTTGCAAATATTTTAAATGTTATTTCTGAGGAGAATGTGGGTTTGGTGGTGACAGCATTGTACTTCATTTGGCGCACAAGAAACATGGTAGTGTGGGAGAAAAGTATGCCTATCCCCAGGAAGCTTCTCATGTAGGCGGCGTCTTCTCTAACTGCTTGGCGAGGAGTGAACTGCCGCGCCGCTACTGCCACGAGCCAACAACTGCCCGCCGTCGAGGAAGCTGCTCAGGCTGGTCCTCCCCATGTGCCTTCGCTGCTGTACCGGTGCTTCTTCGACGCTGGTTTTCATGCCGACACCATGAAAGCTTCCTTCAGAGCGGTGTTGTTTTCGCAAGATGGGGATTACATCGCGGCTTGCGCAGGTGGGCTGCCGGACAATTTTTCTCTTTTAATGGCGGATGTTCTAGCGTGCAAGGAGGTTTTGTTGTTGCTAAGGAGCAAAGGAGTGCTAAATGTTCAGCTGCATACGAATTGTTCACAGCTCCATAGTGGGTTGGCAGCAATGCGCCCTACGTTCTGGTCCTATGTGGGCTTCGCTATTGATGCTTGTAAGGTTACTATATACATGTTTAGCTAGTGCCACGTCAATTTGATCCCTAGATCAGCAAATGTTAGTGCCCATACTCTTGCCTCTGTGGCTTTTGCACAATCTGAGACTATGTACTGGGACTCTGTCCCTCCTGACTCTATTTGTGCGCTTTTGCATTAATATAACAGGTTGCTTTGCTTTTAAAAAAAAAAAAGTAATTCAAATCTAAAATTGACCAATTAATACACTATAAAAGTAGTACAATTTAGCACTTATCACTCCTCCACTATCATGTCGAGTCGAAGTGTGGGGGCAAAATAATAATAATAATAATAATAATAATGACACAATATTGATGTAAATTGACACATTAGTAGGATAACTTAGTAATTGTGTTTATTTCACAATCTTAGATATTAAAGAGTTTTCTTCGAATAACGGCTATAGACTTTTCCATAAATTAAAGATATTAAAGAGATTTAAGTTCACATTTTACGATATAAAAATGTACACAATTTATTATCTATAAACCTTGTCAATCTATAATGTAAAAACGAATATAATTTAGCTACTCTATTATTTAACTCCAAGCTAGCAAATTGTATTCAGTTGACACCTATGTCCTTCAGGGAAGATTCTTAATATATATATATATATATATATATATATATATATATATATATATATATATTATTTCAACTGTGAAATTAAATATTCTTTATCAAACACTCCATAAACAAGACAAAAATGGATGTGTTGACATTGAAATACACTTGTCAAAAAATGGAAGAAGTCAAAACTTTTCCGAAAGTGGGTTCACCATTGCGAACTGCTTTTCAACCAAACACCACACAACCAAAGTAATTAATTAGCTTGTTAATCCGAGACAATGATGAAAATCACTTGATTTGTGTACATACACATCAGAGTTCCACAGGCCATGCTCCGTTAATTATGGGTTTTTGCTCCTAATCCATTCATTATTTCTTAAAAAGCAAATATAATGTTTGTGTGCAACCCTATGTAACGACAAACATCATCAAAACTCAAAAGTTTTGGCTTATGTCTTTAGTTTGTGGGTGAGTAGAAGCCGCCCAACCTTTTATCTCTTGCCACATAACAACATCAATGTTTCATCCCTGTTTAACTTTTTTGCCACAAAATATCTACGATTCATCCTATTTTAACTTTATTGTCATCAACATTCAAGGGCCTATTTTTAATCTTGGGATTTTTAGGTACATTAATTAATTAAAGGTAATTGTCTTACTAGTGTGATTAATATAAGTGATATTTTAGGTACATTAATTAATTAACTAAAGGTAATTGTCTTACTTAGTGTGATTAATATAAGTAAAGGATGAATATGACGGTGTTTAATTTCAACTATTTTAAAGTTGACTTTAATTTGTTTCACATACCATTTATAAGTAATTCTCCCGAATCGTTTGAGCATCTCTCCCTAAACTTAGGGTTTCGCTCTATCCTTCCAGAAGATTAGGGTTTCAGGCTATAATATTGTTGTTGTTGTTGTTATTATTGTGATAAGGGAATTAAACATGTAGTCACTATTAGAGGGTATGATGAACTAATAAATCATCCTCTCGTATTCACTCTTTTTCCTATTTAATTAATGAAAAGATATCTCTTCTTGTCTTTTTTGGTAAATTTACAAGGTCTTTCTTTCCGTCCGTTTAACGGTCCGGGGTCCACCCACGTTCGCTCCGGGAGGCACGGGAGCTGGCCCAAGGGGAATCGTCACTTGTGGGAATTGCCTATTTTCTTCTTCGGGTAAGGCAACATTCATACCTTGGTTTAGTTGTGCCCCAGGCTTAGGAGGTGTATTCAATCATGACTTTAATGACATTCAAAGACTTTTAAAGTGATGAATTTTAATTGACTTTTTAGAGTTTTTATAGTTTCATAGAATCTTTTAAACTTTCATCAACTTTGTAAGAGTCTATAAATATCTATAGGACAAACATTTATAGACTTTTAAAAACTTTTTCATATAAAAAAGTCTACAAAAGTCATTAAAACTCTAAATTGAATACGCCCTTACAAACATTCCATAACCTCTATTGATATATTATTTATAATTTTCTTGCAAAAATATATATTTATAAATCATAAATAAATTAATGCATTGTAAAAAAATTTTAAAAAAAATATTGATTGTCACAAAAATAGAGTATATTATACATAAAGAAAATATAATCAATTTTTAAATATAACTAATAAAAATAAATAAGAATCTCTCAAAAAAATCAACTTAACACAAATACATATACTAATAATTAATAAATATACAATTATATAAAATTATATTAATTAAATAAAATTTGTAAAAAAAATAAAATTATACACTTGCTGCGAACAGCAGGGGCTGCTGTTCGCAGTAATTTGTGTGTGAAATTAACTCTATAAACAAATATGTAATGTGTCCACAGAGTCAAGGACAAAACCCTTGATCTTTTAAAATGAGAAAATTTCACATGTGGTCCTATGACTATTATACATGAATTACATTTAGTCATTAACTGTTAAAATTTTCTAATTAAGTTCATGACTATGTAATTTGTATCACATTTGGTTGTATCGTCACATTTTCTAACCAACTATTACCGAAAGTGTTCCTTTCAGAATGATCATGCGTCCAACTTCCCGTCAACTATTTTCGGAAGTAATCCTTCCGGAGCAGTGTGAATTGTGAAACCTACTAGAGTACTAGGCTAGCTAGGGGAAGAATTGAATCGCAATGAAAGGGATGAGACCTAAAATTTGTTGTATTGTGCAGATACCTCAAAAAAGTCCAAATTAACTTGGGTCCACAAAATCAGAAAGCCTAGAAAACAATAAGAATATTAACTCCAAGCCATCAGTCCATTAGGGGGGACCAATAATTTTGTGTTTGAGAACTCGGTAATACTAATTTTCTCTTGGTATCACAACTGTTAATTTAGTTATTATAAAATGCTTAATCTCAAATTGTGCGAGATTATCTTAATCATGTGAGACAGATTTATTTTTAATTTTGTTTTATAGCGAAATGCAATACTTTTCATTTAAAAGACTAATTATTTTTTTTAAAAAAAAATACGGAGTAATATTTTTCAAAAAAATAAAATAAAACTTTTTTTTAAGTACTACTGACTCTGTTACAATGTAGTATCTAAGTCAACAGTTATCTCTACTGAGGCTCGAACCCACTCTCATCATCCATGTGGGAGTGTAAACTGGGACACCGGGTGCCACTAGACCACAAATACTGTATTTTCCAATAAAAATGTAATTCTTTCAAATTACTTTTCTAAAAATAAGTAATAAACAAGTTTTTGCAATTTTAAAATTGCATCACAATATTTACATGTATCTCTTTACACATTAACTTTGTATTGTATTTTTTGTTAATATTTTAAAACATAACTATGGAATTTGATTATCCCTTCAATTAAAAATATCATTTCTTAATTAAAAACGGGTATCATCCCATCTTATTGATAATCTGATTTTTAAGTTTGCATTTTTAGATTTTTGTTTTGATTTTGATTTTTTTGTTTATATTGTTGCTTTGGATGTCATTATATTAGGATAAATTGTCTTAGTTTTTTGTTTTTGTATTTTTAAAACTTTTATTCCTATTATAAGGTCATATATAACCAAACATTAACATTTGTAATCATTCCAATTCCATCATACTACCAAATATGCAAAATATTTTCACTAAAACTCATTACCATTACCAAGTATTTGATTCTCATTACGATATGATTCCTCTCATGTGTGAATTAAACAGACCCAATATGTTTTTGTCTTGAAGTTATTAATCATGAGATGTAATTGTGTAAATTATTGGATTTAGCTTTTTTTTTTTTTTTTTTTTTTTTGGTTTCACTAAATGCACAAGGCTGGAATATGGTCAATTATACCATTTTTTAAAATTATAATTTAGAATTAATTGAAATTTGAAATTTTACTCTAGATTTCATACTCCAAAACCAAAAACGATCCAATACTCTTCTGAAAATGACTTGACATCACTCTCTCCGATCCGCCCACTTGACCAATAGTTATAAGGTGGACCATGGTCTGAAAGCGGCGATGTTTCTTTAAGTAAATAAATGACAATCGTTATATTTAATAAGTTATGTATTTTTAATGTGTTCAGAACAAAATGAAATTACAGATATCTAAAATGAAACTGAATAACTTGTCACACATATTGTGTTTATATTATCAAATGAAATTGTAATTGAATTGAAATGATGCTTTAGTTATGTTGAAATAAAACTACACTATGTATAAAAGGAAACTGAATAACATGTCTCACATATTGAGTGTATATTGTCAAATGAAACTGTAATTGAATTGAAATGATACTTTAGTTGTGTTGAATGAAACTACAACATGTATAAAAAGAAACTGAATAACATGTCTCACATATTGAGTGTATATTGTCAAATAAAATTGTAGTTATATCAAAATGATACTTTAATTGTGTTCTAATGAAACTATTGTGTATATAAAATAAAATAGAATATAGTTTCACATATTTGAGTGTATATTGTTCAATGAAACCGTACTTGAATTAGAATTATAATTTAGTGGTGTTGTAATAAAACTACAGTGTGTATAAAATAAAATTCAATAATATGTCTCAATGTAATAAGACTATTGTATGTATAATGTCAAACAAAACTGTAATTGAAACAAAATTAAACTTTAGTTGTGCTTAAATGAAACTACAATTTATATAAAATGAAATTGAATATGTTATATAAACAGAATTAATTACACAGAACGTACGGGTGTCATTTTTTTTTCATTAAAAAAAAAGACACGATTTTCGACCATGGTCCACAGTAAAATTTGCCCCCAGGCCACTTGACTATTCAAGATTGATCATGCATCATTAATCAATGAGTTTTACTATGGGTACTCCTAAAATTTACTCCATTAATTATTTAATTATACTCCATGATGTGGTAAGCATGGATATGACATTTTCATCTTGTGAGTCCATAAAAAGTTGTATATATTCAAAATTTGTAACGGGGAGTAAAAATTGAGAGTAGAATTTGAAAGTACAAGTAGTATTTTCCTTAAATAATTGATTCAACATATTATTTTACTCAAATAAACAAAGTCTAGTGACAAAACTGACCAAATTTTATATTTGAGCGGAGTTCATTCTGTGAAGACTCGCAATAGTCACAATGAATTTCCCTTATCACCCAACAAAATTAACCAAACCTTTAAGTTAATTGGAAAACAAGGAAAGTAATAAACAAATCAAACTTAAATATCCTAAAACTCTTTATCATTTATAGCTCGGTTTGGTTTAGTGAAATGGGAAAGCTGAGTAAACATTAGCAGCTATTAAGCTATTTAATGAAAGCAAAAATTTGTGTGAGACTATCTCACGGATCATTGTCCATAAAATCAGGCACCAGCTCCTTGTTGGTGAGACAAGTTGAGTCGAGAAGAAAATGTATTCCTTATACTAAAAAATGTAATACTAATCAGGAATAAAGTGTTTGTTACTTGTAAGAGAAAGTGTATTACTTTTGAAGAAAAATGTAATACTTTGACACTTTGATTTAAAAGTATTATATTTTTCCTCAAAAATATTACATTTTTCTTTTATAAGTAACAGACACTTTATTTCTGATTGATATTATATTTTTCAATATAAATATTATATTTCCATATTAACCGACCTGTCTTAATGATAAGAATCCGTGAGACGATGTTACATGACAATCACTTAGTCAATCTCAAACTATACTTTTGAAATTCGTCGCATTAACTAAGATTAGGATTGTTTAAAAAAAAAACTAAGATTAGGATGAATCTGACTGGCCTAAAGATCTTCATATTCCCATCACCAATATAACGTGCGGCTACTATTTTACTTGATGATAATATACAGATAAATAAAAATCAAATCAAACTATCTAATTAAATTTTTAGTTGAGACACCAATAAAATTTTAATTTGATATCAAAGCTAATCTCATGCAAAAAGTCTAAGTTTTAAATCTTTCATTAAAATGATAGTCTAACTATATATTAGCTTAACATTTTAGTTGAGACGAAGCATATAATATTATAATATATAATAATAAGCGTGTAATTCAAGTATTAGTTTAAACTTTTTAGTTGAGACAAAATATATAATCCAATTTTATCATATAACAAATGAATATATTATATATACTCTTTTTTTTTACTTTTTTTTTTGTATGCTCTAATTGATTTGAAGAAAAAGAAAAAGAATTATAATTTTACTCATTTTTTCTTTGATATAATTAAAATATGTATAAAACATTTTACTTTTTAAGAAAACATTTATCATTTTCCATGTTAAATACATACCACAAATTGCATGCCATATTGCCATTAGACAATAGGATTAGTGCATTAAAGTCTGGTCATTTTCTACATTGAAAAGTGGTCCTAATTGTAGATTATGAATACAAGGCCCAAAGAGGCTCTACTAAATATAGGTCTTGACTATAGAAGTAGCATGCCTGCACCTATTGATATTGATTAGCATCTAACCATTAAAGACAATGGTCCTTCCCCTTATTCAACTTGCCAATTAAATTACCACAGGCCCATGCCTACCGTCCTCCCTAGCTATATTACAAGGTCCCCCACTAGCTGCATACTCTTATGAGGTCGCCACGGGGCGGTTCAGGACAAAATCAATTATAAATTGATCTGAAAAAATCGGGTCTATGCTTCATTAAGTCTAAGTCGGGCCTAGTCAAGTCGAGATAGACTTATATAGAGTCGGTTTAGGTCATATTTTTAAAAATCTAGTATTAGTTCGAACCCGGCCCAAGGTCTTAACCAGCCTAGTTTCAGGCCCTGGCTTGGATGAGTTTGATTTAAGAAATATAATGTTTTTAATTTCTTTAGACAATACTTCTTTCAACATTGGATCTATAATTTTTTACTTGAAATCTTACATTTACCTGTTAATGGTCACTTATTGCACATTAGATGTTGTGTCCATATTCTAAATTTATGTGTTCAAGGACTTCAAAGTTTGTGTGATTTAGTCATTATGTAATGACTACTTTGTATAATAGTAATCAAACTAGCTAGTAATGCTGGTGTAATTACATCTACATGAATTTTGATTCCTCTAAATTATTAATGAGATCGCTCAATTGGATATAACTTTGATTGTTACTCATGAGATCTTGAGATGAATTCTCATTTGTAACCAAAAAAAAGATAATTATTTTATATAAAATAAAAATCTCGGGGCCAACCCAGGGTCCAACACGGGATCAGCCCAGACTTGAACTTTTGCTATTTCGAGATTGAGCCTTATTATTGGATGCTATTTGATTTGGTCAAACAACTGAAATTAGTATTTAGTAAATAGTTTGTTGGTTTATCTTATTTTATGTCAATAAACTAAAATTAAATGAACTCTGGGAGGACGCGAATATGCTTGGAATGGGATGGGTGCTTCGCGGTTCCAGTGGGACTTTCATTGCTGCTGGTGCGGTGGGAAAGTGGGGAGCTGTGCAACCAAAAGAAGGGGAGGCTTTGGCTATCCGGGAGGTATTGAGCTAGCTAATTAAAGGATCATGCTTAATTATGATGGAATTATTCTTGAGACGGATGTGCAATTAATTGTTACCCAATTGCAAACTGAAAATGTTTCTTTTACGTGCTATTAGGACTCTTTTACTCTTGTTTTCAAATATTAATTTGCATTTTGTCAAGGTTATGCTAATACAGTGGCCCACTTATTAGCTAGAAATGCTAGTTTATCGTTAGGGAGTCGGTTTTAATTTGATACCGGTCCCTCTTTTATTTCTCAAGCTCTTTGTAATGACTTAAGGCATATATAAAAGTTTTGTGTGGTTTTGGTTTAAAAAAAAAAAATATTTTTTGGGTATAATTGATTGCATTTTCTTTCCAAAAATCTAATTTACCCTTAATAGTTATTAATTATTTAGATGTTATTCTTTATAATTTTTAATTACATGTTTCTCTTACGTACCATATTATTGTACATTTTTAGAAATTATATTGTTATTTTATCATGTCCCGTCCTATTTTTAGGAATTAATACCCCAAATGGTTCTCGACTGTCAAGTTTAGCAAATGAAGTCATCAACTATTCAATCATTACCCAATAAAGTCTTCAACTATTTAATTTTTATTCAATAAAGTTCTCAACTATACAATTCTTACTCAATAAGGTCCTCAACGAATGATTAATTATTTGTGAATTATTGAGTAAGAATTGAATGGTCGAAGACTTAATTGATAAAATTGATAGTTGAGAACTAATTTGTAAATTATGGCATATTCAGGAGACCATTTTAGGTATTTACTCCATTTTTAGTTTTTCATTTACCGTCCATTTGCTATCTAGATAATATGTTTTGCCAAGCATGTGTGTGTATAATTTGGTCCAGTGTAAAAATGCAAACTTGCACGTTTGGTGTTTATGTTGTGCACTTTAAGAGTATTCTCCATATTTATTATTATTATTATTATTATTATTATTATTATTATTATTATTATTATTATTATGTATTTCAAGTTCTATTTTGCATTTTTAGAATTTATATTACGCGCGAAACTATAAAGTGCATATATAATTTGAATGTATGATTGATTTTTATACTCAAAATGCGCACTACATAAATACCCTAAAAGTGCACATTATGAACTCTACAAGTGCAAATCCGCACCTGATGTCACCCATTACCCATATGTATTTAGGGTGATGATACTTGAGAGAATTTAAGCCGTATAAAACAAAAGATCAATGGTCATCATTAATCCAATGTAATTAGCATTCAAAAAAAGAAAAAAAAAACAGTAACGTTTAGGGTGAAATTAGTACTTTATGTATGCATGGAAAGTCCATCTACATATGCAAAAATCTAAAGATTCCTTCGTTCTATTTATTATGTTTGTATTGGACAATCTTTATATATATATATATATATATATATATATTGCGGGGTTTTTTTTTACTCCGTATCTTTTTACTGACCTCATATTTTTTTACTGATAAGAGCTTGTTTCTAGGTAAAAAGTAATGATTGATATGATCTATCCATCTAAGTAGATTAACGGTCGATTGTTGAAGAATAAAACGAAAAAGGGTGGTGTTGGATTTATAAATATTACAAATTTAAAAGTTTACGATAATTATAAAATTGATCTCATATTTTTTTACTTGAAACTTTTAACCATATGAATGGATGAAATCAGGACAATGTTCTTATTTGATCATGTCGACACCATATAATAATTAATTTAAATAAAATAAATTTTGTCTACCATGCAAGCTATTTTGTTTAGGCCACATGGTGAAACACCTTTAGTTAATTTCAATCAATTTCAATATAAAAACCTAATCTTGTCACATCAAATTAAAAAAACGTGAGTGGCCACTAGCTACATATATGTTCCCCTTTTTCTTCATTCCTTATATGTGTTTAAAGAAGTGGAAAGTTATGGTAGAAACAGCCAATGAGTCTATGATGACAAAGCATAAAGAAGATGCCATGCAGTGGAAGCACTATATTGCATTGCATGTTTGATATGATAAAAGCATAATCATATTGGGTACTATTTGTGGATCCAAGATTCAGATTCCATCCGAATATTTTTCAAGTGAAATGATTAAAGCCTCACAAATTAATGAAATTATTATTAGTCAACCTTGATACTTTATTTGAGAATTTTTTTTTTTTAAGTCATAGGCCTTCCTAAATAGTGAAGATTTTGGTGTGGTTTTTAAGGAGTCTTTGTAAGTTTGATTAGGAAAGAGAAAATTGGAGTGGAGGAAAAAAAAAAGGAAAAAATAAAATAAGATATCAAACTGGAAAAAGAAAAATCAATGTATTTACACACCCGCTGGACGCGTAGATTGCTCTATTGCTTTTCAAGTTGGGCCCCATAATTCCGACCAAGAACCGGTCATTGCAGGAAGTACTCTCCCTTATCTCACTTTCACATCATCCTCTTTTTCTTAAAAAATGTGAAAGAACCCTCGAAGGGTCTTAATAGACTTAGGTACAAAGGGTTGACTAAGTAAATTAAAATGACTAGACCTCTCCAAGACTACACTTTGTCATGAATTTGAATCCCGTTACGAGAAATTCGAGTATTAAGAATGACTAAGTCATAATAAGTCAGAACTCAAATTCATTACTATTATTTTCTTTAAAATTGCCATGTCTAAATTATGTGGCCCAATAAGTGGGGTAAATACAAAAGAAACAGATAATTTATGGTTGAGGTGTAAATTGGATCAAGGCCCATTTGTTGTCTCATTAATAAATTCCAATTTTATACGTTCATTTGAGCTTTGGGTTATTATAAGGCAAATTTTACTATGCACCGTGCCGACAAATTATTGTGTGGACATAAATATAAGGTACATTTTTATTATGCTAAAAGTATATTATTTTTGTACTGAAGGTACATTATTTGATAGTATATATAAAATAATATACTTTTAGTATTTAAATAATATACTCTAAAATAGTACTTTATGTACAAAAACAATGTACCTTCAGTATATTAAAAATATACTTTTTTATTTATGGTCCACACAGTTGTTTGGACCATGGTCCATGCAATAATGATTGTCATGCTCCAAGGTCTAAAACAGTGTCGTTTCTTTTAATTAAAAAAACGGTACATGTTCTGTATAATAAATTCTGTTTGTATAAAATATTCAGTTTCATTTTATATACATGGTAGTTTCATTTCAACATAACTAAAAGTTTCATTTTATTTCAATTACAGTTTCATTTGACATTATACATACAGTAGTCTTATTACATTGAAATCTATTATTGAATTTCATTTTATACACATTGTAGTCTTATTACAACACCACCAAATTATAATTCTTTTTTTTTTTTGGTGGAAACTAAATTATAATTCTAATTCAACTACAGCTTCATTGAACAATATACACTCAAATATGTGAAACTGTTATTTAGTTTCATTTTATATATATTGTAGTTTCATTTCAATACAACTAAAGTATCATTTTGATATAACTACAGTTTATTTGACAATATACACTCAATATGTGAGACATGTTATTCAGTTTCATTTTATACATATTGCAATTTCATTTCAACACAGCTAAAGTATCATTTCAATTCAATTACAGTTTCATTTGATAATATAAACACAATATGCGAGATAAGTTATTCAGTTTCATTTTAGATACACTGTGGATTCATTTGGTTCTGAACGCACCAAAAATATGAAATTTGTTAACATTTAACGGCTGTCGTTTCTTTACTTAAAGAAACGATGCCATTTTCGGACCATGGTCCACATAGCTGTGTGGACCATTGTCCACCGTATGAAAATTGTTATTATAAGCATATGGATTGAACTATATGTTTAATGTGTCCTTAAACTTTACATGATAGAACAATTAAATATTTAAACTTTTAAAAGATGTAACTAAACCATCAAATTCATTAAAACTAGTCAATATGTGCAATTAAACCATTGACAACCTTTAAATTGATTGTCGGTTAACCGGGCTGGTCTCCATCGAAGGAGACGATTGGCGTGGTCACCTTCTTCATATCAAAGAACGCAGCCACATGGTGAAGTCGTGAAGGCGATCAAAAATGGTCACCTTCTCTAGAGAAGGTGATCAAAAGCGATAAAAAATTGTTGCCTTCTTCAAAGGTAGACTTGTGACTGTCGGAGTTAGCCGGATTTTTATCAGAATAGTAGTGATTGGCTATGACAAGTCTATAACCGGTTGGTGAGCTTCTATGCACAAAAATAACATTTTTGGAGGGTTTAATTGTAAATTTCAAAAATTTAGGGATCTAATTGCTTTATTGTATAAAGTTTAATGACTTATTTGACCCTTTTCCGAATATATAATAGTAGAGTTAAAATTTTTTGTTTAACTAACATTCAAGTCAAAGTAACAATAAATCAAAATTCTTAAAATCTTAAATTTTATAACTGAGTAATTTAACCACTTTAACTCGTTTAGAACTAAATGAACACCTTTACTTGCCAACAATTTGATCTATTTGATATGGATTTCAATATAGCTCATATAATGATAGTTGATTTTTAAATATAATGTGAAGTGTTCAATTTATTAATTGTATATTATATCATAGCTAGTGTAATTCTCAAAAAATTCTCCGTTATATTTATAATTAACTTATTATGATTAAGAAGATAATAGTTTGATCTTCTTATTTTTAATGTCTAAATTATCTTCTTGTCAAATTAATTGAAATTTATCTTCAATTATCTTTTCTTAATTAGTTTAAGTGTTGTTGAAAATGTTAAACATTATTTGATAAACTATTATTGATGACTACATGAAACTTAAGATTATATTGTCTATACTAAAATACCCCACTATGTTATGATATGAATATATGATATAAAAGTTCAATTTAATTTTTAAATAAAATTTCAAAATTTAAATTCATGATGATATACAAATATGGTGGACATATAAATAATATTGTTTATTAAAAATTAAGTGTTAAATAAATAAAAGCTAATTTTATCTAATTTCAAATACAACCAATAATTGGTGTGTACTAAAATTTAACCAATGACAATTATGAAGTAAGTAAAGAATAGAAAATGGCTTTTAAATATACCATGAGAATGATAAATATTTTTTTAATATTAATTAATAAAGTGGTTGTTAACTATTTTAAAATTTGAATTAGTATTAATATTGATGGGGACATGGGACCCTGGGGTCATTTTATTAGCAAAGTATTGGTCCAAGCAGGGTGTCCATTTTTATTGTCAAGGAAAGAAGGAAGCATGGAGCAAAATATTAAAGAAAGTACAACTAACAAGATTCAAACCCACAATCTTAAGCATGACATCACAAGTTCTAAACCACCAAGTCACTCGGTAGGAAGCTCCACTTATGCATGGGAGTGCGCTAGAAGCAAAGTAGTGGGGCACACGTGTGTGGCCAGAATGAAGGTTGCCAGATGCCATCCATTTGTCAACGATCCATGCGTCATACAACAATATAAATAGGTACCCTTCCCTCCCTTTAAAGGGCATCCATTGGCTCACCAAACGCCTTCTGGTTCATTGATTTGAGTCTTCTCTTTCCTGCTAGCATATCAGGGTTCGAGTTCTGGTAATGTATTTAGTTCTATTTTATTTATTAGTTCCCTAGCTTGTTTATTTATTTATTTATTATTCAGGCTGAGTCCTATTCAATTCCTTAGGGCTATAGTATTTAGGCAGAAGTGTCAAATAGACCCATCAACTACCTTGAAGTGTTCAATTTACCCCACCATCTAAATTATAATGTAATTAGGCACACTTACCTTCTAAAATTGTTCGATGAGGCTTTTTCGCAGACCCTCGGTTGCCAATCCACCTGGTTGACCTGGAAATAAATTTAATGACATGAAATTAAATTACCTCTCCATCCTCAGTTCACTTAGCGAATCAGAACAAGCACCTTGTGCAAACTCTCCGGCCATTGAACGGGATGTTGGTATCGCTCAGGCAGGGGAATCAAGCAGAGCGGGGAGTCTTCGAAACGAGCTTAGCCTTTACCACAACGAGCTGATTGCTAAGAAGCACGCCTTTCCCATAACCTTAAAAAACCCTAACTGAGTCACCTCCGGAATCGGGTGCCTTGGTTGTGGCGGCGAGTGGCGGTCAGGCGAGTAGGAGTCAGTGTGAGTTCAGTGGGTTGAACGCGCCGCTGGAACCGACCACGTCGTCCGGGAGGTTCTTGAGCACCGTGTTCCAGAATGATCGTGAGTATTTTTCACTCACCGTGGAGAAGCAGCTGGAGCAACTCGCTTACGATAGGGATGAAGCCGCGGCGAGGATGACGTTGAGCTTGGCCTCCGATGAAGCTTGCCTCCACAGGTAGTTTTCAGTTTTCCTTCTTCTGTCACAGATTCGTTAAATTTCCATGAATTTTCCTCTCAAGATTAGAGCTTTGGGAGGAGATTTCAATTAGCCCCAATTTTTTATTATTTCCAGGCCATGCAATCAATGCCACCTAATCTTAACCAGGATAAGTCATCACAAATTGGAAGTAACTTGCGAAAAAGCTTATCCAACAATTTTAGGAGGTAACTGTGTCTAATTACATTATGTTTTAGATGGTGAGGTGAATTGAACACTTCTTCGAAGTAGATGGACCTATTTGACACTTCTCCCTAGTATTTATTATTTATGTATTCTTTGGGCCTCCGTTTTGGGCCAATATCTCGGGCTTTGTATGTACTATTTTGGGTCTAGCACCCTGGGTAATAAAGCTATTGTCTTCCTACCCACATTCTATATCACTATTCTCGATTTATGGTGGACCTGGTCCCAATAAAACCATCAAATATCAATAATCCAATAAGAATGTGATACGGAGTAAAATTTGGTTTGAAAAATCCTATCCTATATGAAAGTGACACATAAATATTATTATCAACTAATACAAGTGATTTTTTAAAAACCTCTTTTACTAGAAATACAATAGGTACTCTATTCAAAAATAATATATAATACATAAACTACTGCCCTTAACACATTGGCTATAATCTCACTAGACCCATTCTTATTCCCCGAGGTGTGCACGGTCTCTTCTCACTAAACCCATTCTTTTTATTTAAAAGAAAATACTAAAGGGATCTCAACTTCATCAAACTAAAGAATAAAGATATAAGTAAATTGTGAGTTACATAATCATTATCCTGAACTTTTTTTTTCACTTACATAATTTCACTTACATAATTACATTACCATATTCAATCGTAACATCAAGTCAAGCAACAAACCATTATATTAAAACCTTGAGGTCTCATTATACTTAATTCTTTGATAATCCCAACACTAATTTTAGTCTTCATGTACACACAAGGAATCCAATTGCCTTTTTATTTTCAATGGAATTTGAACCGCCACACTGTTTTCAATGAATTTGAACCTCCACACTGCCGCCTCCATTTATAACCTTTAAGTCACGCGACAAAAAACTACCACTCACTAAACCAATTCTTGTAAACGCATTTGCTATATTTTCAACCCACGGGAGGTGCAGCCAACCGTGGCCCTCGACTCTCACAAAAGGGAAATTGGTCTCAACAACACTTTTTAATCCTGTTATAATGGGCACTGAGCTGCACTACATGCTGACCTAGCTTTGTTTCAAGTATTGGATTCATAAAAATGAATGATATACTTGAAGAATATATAACACTGCAACTAATTCTCAACTTGACTGCCAAAGAATATATAACACTGCAACTAATTCTCAACTTGACTGCCAAAGAATATATAACACTGCAACTAATTCTCAACTTGACTGCCAATACAAATATAAGCCGCAACAAAACATGTGAGCTGAATAAATTTACTGTAACAAGGAAAACATTAGTGACGACTTCTACATAGTTATGCAACAAGAATAAAGTCTAAAGCTTGGTTTATGCCAGCTCGGGGCCAGGATGTTGGGTATGGTATGATGATACTGAAACTCCATGGCAAAGCACTCTAATGCATCACAAGAAAAACCTCCGACGACTGGTATCCATCTCCGGCTGGATTCAAGAGTAAACAGAAAACAATTAGAAAGTTGCATTATCTGACAAAAATAAACAAAAAAAATAAACAAAACCAGTAGTTCACCTTATGAACCCATTCATATTCCCCACCCTTTGTATCAAAGGTGCCATGCTGGAGGCTAATTAATTTTAACGTAAAACGTGGACCACATTCCTGCAGAAAGAAATTGCAAGAGATTAATAAGACTTTTGAATTCACAAACCAGTACTAGGTATAGGTCAAAAACTACTATGTTCTCCAATTTTTCAGAGAAGTAACACACTGAGTATCCATTTGGAGCAACACAACCTAACTGCTCGGTCCCAATATTATATAGTTGAGGGCTTCACTTTTTAACAAAACAGAGGACACAGTATGGGGATGCCAGATTGATGCATTACTCCATTAGTTTTTGTTGATTTTGTAGTTTACTTGTTAGCTCTCTTATACCTAACTCCTAAGGACATGAATCCATCTTACATTCTTACTCCTCCCCTGTAACAACTCCCCAATTCCACTTATATGTAATAAGTTGAAATTGGTTCCCAACCTATTTATGTCTTCCACTGTGTAGGCGGGTGGGTCCACATTGTATTATGTATTCCCAAATTACCCTGACATGCTTTAGAAGACATTTTGCAGAAGTTAAGGCCTAAGAGAGCTCATTAAATTAAACTAGAATCTTTAGATCCTCATAAGTTTATAGATGGTGCCACTGTTGAATCAGATATGGCACTTGAGTGAATGGCATATAAAAAAGATTCATATGCCTCGAACAAGAGACATGGACATCTGAGAGGAGGCACCTACTGTGCGTCTGTGAGGGAATGGTCTTTCACAAGACTAAGGGCTTAGAGAGAAAGCAAAGAACTTCATTGCCAACATTTCCGAGACTCCGAGAAATGAATGTGACAGTCAAGGCAATGCTCAATTCAATTGAATCAATAGATCAAGAAGTTCATTACATTACTAATGGGCAATCAGGTTCAGGTTAATAGTACAGTACAGCAGTGCCTCCTGGAAGTCTAAAGTATAATCTAGAGTCATTATAAGATAATCCAAAAAGGACTAGAATCCAAACCTGAAGACGAGCAACAACTTTTTCCTGGGGGTCAGTCTGGTCTTTATTCTCTTTGCCTTTTTTCCCTTGTGAGTCCTGTTTGCCTTGCTTTGTCTCAAATATATAACTAGAAAAAATGAGTTGAAATCATCATATAGCACTTATTAGAACTAAATGAAGACAAGTCAAGAAGAACCATTAACTACATGATGATTAAGGCATCATACATTCATAGTTGAGTTCAATTGGTAGTATAAAAACATCTGAAAACACCAATAACAAAGAGAAATGGCATTTTACCGATGATGGCGGAAAAAAATAAAATCACGCTGGTTGTGAAATGTTACAACTCTCCGGCCTTTGAAATTGGGATCTTGTGGAAAAAGTGATTGAATCATCCTAGATAAATAAAATAAAAATAAAAATAATAATAATAATAAGAAGAAGAATAAATGATAAATTTAACACATAAACCAGCATACAAAAGAAATATTAAGTATAAGTAAAGTCCAACCAGCAAGGCTATTGCAGTTTGGGTTTCAAGGTTTCTAAGGGGTTGGAGTTAGAATGATAGATGCAACCATGCAATTATTGCCTTTGAGAACAAAGAGGTTGGACAATACTTCATCCTGTGACTCAAAGGTCAGCAGGTGAGCAATGGGTCATAAATGCAAACCCAAATATCCTAAGAATTATATGGCCATCAAAGTAGAAATAATATATAAAATGATAAGAGGTACAACTTAAGGTGAAGCTAAAAACTTCAGTTGAATTATCCAGTCTAGTAAAATGCTTAGACAAGTGAATGGAATAAAGTAATCACATTCAAAACCTTTTCAGATACAATCTCCAACGGTAAAAATACTGGCATCAGATCATAGTTAATCACTTTAAGTACAAGGGTCTCACCTCCCTATTCGATGCCCCAAACGCGTAGTGAAGTTGGCCAAAACTAGCTCTGGTATGTGACTAGTTGGATTTCCATGATTCTGAATACAAACCAAAGAGACCAGAGTAAATAACATAGATACTAAACCTTACAAGTATTGAATTTCAAGCCTCGTACAGAAACATGTGAATCATACAATTCTGGATCATATCGGGTGTTACAAGACAATTAAAATTTCACTTTTGGGTTTCAACAATCACATGTTGATGTTCTACTTCTTTATAAACATTAGAGTTCTTGCCGAGATGAATTTCAATTCATGCATATCAATTAAAGGAAATGCTGTCTTGTTGTCTCATAGTGATTGAAAAAATGATTAGTCTAACATTGAGTTATCAATGAAAGTTCTTGCCCAATAAGCTATCTTGGTGTTCTCATGGGTAGGGGAAGCAAATCCTACTAAATTAAAAGTAGGATGCAATGTCAGCAAGTTTTCAGTAATCAGAATACAATAAACTGATGTAATAATATGAAGATGATGCTTTTTGGGACGAGGCAATGGCATAATATAAAAATATATCACACCTTGAGATCCTTCCGTAGGACAAGTCTTGAGAGCTTAAAATGAGCTGTAGGACCATCAGGTAGCCCTACGATGAGTAGAGCATCTAATGGGGGAAAGGAAGTCAAATAAGTAATCAATAAAAAAGCATCAAAATTGAACAGCAGTTACATTCAGTAGAAATATATGAAGAGGTAAAATTAGAAGCAACAAAAGTAATATGGCTCAGAATACAAACCTGGTTCCCAACGATTAGTGTGTACAACGATAATGGAAGTAAAATCCCTTCCTTTTGCATATTCAACAATCTGAAAAATCATATGATTCTATAAAACTTAGAAATAAATACACTTCATTTTGTTAGGTAAAAATAAGAAGCTAATATGTGGCACATAAACTCTAAAATACTCCACAAATAAATTTGGAATTTCATGTATGCAAAGGAGAAAGGAAACTGGTTTAGAAAAATGTGTGCAAATAAGAACCTTTTTTAGGTCATATGTCCCTCGCTTGTAGTAGTGAGCATTAGGAATAACAGAGAGCAATTCAGTAATAAATGCAGGCCCCCTCTGCACAATAAGAGATATGGTGTAAGTGTCTCAAATTGCAAGGGCTAGATTTCAAATATACAAATGTAACAAAGATGTATAAAAGCAGGGGAGGCATACTGTGGATTTCAATCGGGACGTTGTGATCAAAATCTTAGGAACTTGATCTTTCCTGAGCACAGCACTAAATTCATCCACATCATTGCTAGCAAAGAGCTGCCAGTTCAGAAGGTCAGTAAAAGAATTATTCATTCGAGTGTGAAAAAAGCAGACCCCTATCAAATTAGAAAGGCAATAGCTAACCTCTTCATCATCAGGTTTGCAGACAGTCTCATCAGCCTCCCTGGTATTCTCTATAGTGCGGGGGATCTTCTTAGGAGGAAGCTATTGATGAAAACACAACACAAAGCATACGCATCATTAGAATCAAATGCATTTAAATTTTCAAAACAGGAAACACTACAACACCCTAGAGTGAATAAAACTTACACAGCATATGCATCATAAAAAAATCAAAAGCATGCAAAATCTCCAAAAAAGAAACATTAAACTCTAGACCCGGAAATTAGGTTATGCAAATGGAATAATTTATGGGAAGTGGCAGAGGCAGACCTCTTCACCGAGCTCCAGAGCCCTTTTTTCAGCAGCTTCGCGAGCTTTAGCCTTCTTGCGCTTCTCTAGCTTCTTCTCCTGTTTGAGCTTCGCATGGACAGCAGATCTTTTTTCCTTGTTCTTTATCGAGGATGGCAGCAGAGATTCCTTCATTTTTTGGTTCTCTCTTTTGGTATCAATGGAAGTGCTAGCTTCTCCGTCGTCCCCCTTATCGCCGCCATTGTTCCTCCTCCGTTTTTCCCCCATTGGAGTAGGGTTTAGCTAACTGCTATGTGAGGAAAACTTATTAGGGATTTGAAATTGAAGGTTTGTCTACGAATCGGACCTTCTCGCCTTTTCGGGAGCAGCCGTCGAGTTCGGTGATTGCGGTCGGCCGTCGCTATGAGTTTATGACTGAATGAAGAATTGAAGATTGACAAGGGAGCAGAGCGAGGCAACGTCAAGGAATTAGGAACTAGGGTTTGTTTTCAAAAAAAAAAAAAAAAAAAAAAAAAGAGGAATTAAGTCTCATAAATGCAAAATAGGTCTACTATCTTTTGTTTCTTGCAATTTTAGTCCCTTGTAACTGGTAAGTTATACTAGTTTTTCACGCACATGCGTGAATGAGATAATGCTCAATGTTTATTTTTAAACAAGTATTTCAAAGTATATCAATTCAAAATTATATATGAGATGGTCATGCATAGGTAATTGAATGTTGAATTTGTTTATTTAAATTGGTAATTCAAAGTATATGAATGCAAGATAATATATGAGAGATTGATTATAATTGTGACTAAAATAAATGTTTGCAACTTTGTAAAAACGATAGTCTAAATTAATATTACTCCGTATTTTTTGTTTGAATTTCTCTAACTCTTCTTAATTTTCTTTTAGGTAGCATTGTCATTGTTTTCATATACAATATTTGTCCTCTTCTTTTTTATTGGTGGTATGTCACATGCAATTAGATTATTTGTCACATGCATAGAAGACAACGTCATGCAATGAGATTATAGTGTATGAAGCTATGTATTTACCTTGTTTTGTATATGACTGGATCGTAGTTGTACTATGAATTCTTGTTTATGCCTTACACGAATTTGTTTGTTTAGGTAATTGAATGTTGATTCTAAATTAAAGAAATACATATGTATTATTTTTTGTTGTAGCTACTAATTTATTTAATTTAACAAGAGTAATGGAATGTGGTACTTACTTTTCATCCACAACAATGAAGTCATTACTTTTTTTATTTCCATTCGTTGTTGAGACAAATTGTTTTGAGAGTCAGTGACAAATGTTATAATTGCTATCAATAGATGATGATGATAAATAATTCAAAATATATAGTTACAAACTAGGAAGTTAGAACAAAACATTCCTCCCCAAAGCTGGTAAGAATATTCTACTAAATACGGTCACACAAGCCATGCCAACATACACTATGCGTGTCTTCCTCCTATCCAAAATCATTTGTGTCAATCTTTAGAGACTCGTGATTCATGAACAAGTATTGGTTGGGGAGGGAAGCGGGGGTACGTACCGGTGGCAGAAGCATCTGTTGGTATTAGTACTGTTAAAGTGAACTGAAGTCTGACCCGATCCTGCCCCGCATTGGAGCGGTTTAGGATTATAGAAAAATAGGCTCGTCGGGCCTGGCCTTCGCGAGTCACGGGCCATGCCTTATTAAAAAAAACATATATAACATTATATTATATATATATATATATATATTTATAAAATATATATATAATGTTACACAGCAAGGCAGTGTACTGCCTTAATTGTTGCGGGCGTAACAAACACACACATATATAACATTAATATTTTTAAAAAATATAATTTTTGAACATAAAAAATAATATTATTTGTAGACTTTATTTATTTTTTTGAACATTGAAATCTGGAGAGAGAGAGAGAGACATGCAGGCCGCGCGCAACCTGCGTGGGGCGAGCTAGGGTTGCATGAATGTTAGCCCACGGGCCGTTCAGCAAAAGCCCGCTAGAAATTAGGCCCGCAATGGGTTGGACTGACCCGCTTTTACATTACTAGTTGGTATGCATGGAATGTTTCATTTTCTGAAAAATAATTTAATTTTCCAATGTTTAGTTGAAGGTTAGAAAACCATATTTTTTGTTTGGTTAAAAGTTAGTAAATTGCATTTTTTTTGTTTGGTTTATTTTTCCTGAAATTGAACATATTATTTGTTAAATAATAATAATAATAATAATATTATTATTAATATTAATAAGTGGTTGTGATAGTGTTGTGGTGGTGGTAGTGGTAGTGGTGATGGTGGTGGTGGTGGTGGTCGTGTTGTTGTTGTTGTTAGGGGTGGTGGTGGTAAAATACTTCGGAAACTAGCTTGAAAATATATGGAAGGGCAGATAATTAGATTAATACAAGAAAATAAAGAATCCGAAAAATGTTTTCTACTAAAAATCTATGAAGATATTTTCTGTCAAATTGAGCATTTTTTTCCGTGGACCATGATGAATATTTTCTTTAACTTTATTTCCATTTAATACCCAAACATGAGAAAATCTCCAAAATGACTTTCAAAAGTTATTTTTTCAAGTTTCCAAATAGACCCTTAATCTCTTTTTGCATTTTGTCGCTCTAACATTCATGTGTTACAGCTTGTGTAATATGTACTAGGTTCAATAGCAGAATAAATACACATGGAGAAAATTTTGTGTAAAGACACTAAATGCTCATAAGAAATGACTAAATGCAATGAATGGGGAGACATGCCTTGAGCTTCAACCATATCACAGTGATAATCTTGGAGTTTAATTATTATATTAGAGCATTGTTCTTATAGATCTTCTTAGCTTCAAAGTCTACTGTTTAATGGTTATATTTTCTTCCCCAACATGTTGTTCTAAATTGGAGTGATGCGCAACAATACCATCTCAAATAGTGTTTGAAAAATCTTGAGGTGTATATTGCTCAAAATTAGGAAAATCCTCCTATGGGAAACAATGGTTGGCAAAGTAGGACTACAATACCTTATCTCCTTGTCTTCTATAGTGACATTTTTTTTTGAGTAGTACTGACCCTATTACAATGCAGTATCTGTTCATAACTACTTTCTTAATATATTGAAGCACAAATAGTCCATACCACCTCCATTAAGGTGGGAATGACTGCTCATAATAAGAATGTACATCTCTAAAAACAAAAAGTAATTCACTGTGAATGTCATATAATGTGTAACCTTTGACATGAGATGAGAAATTATTTTCTCCCTTTTGCTGTCATTTTATATCTTCCTGTGACACAGTAAAAGCATAACATAGCTAGACATTAAAGTACTTCCAAATTATTGTAATCTACAACGAACCTTTCCAAACAATATATAAGGTTTTTTTTTTTTTTTCAAATCATGAACATGTGTAGGCACTATGTTAATTAAATAAGTTGCAAGAAAAACAAAATGCCCCCAAAATTTCAATGTAATCCCGCTTGGAATATCAACGCTCTTGCTTGATCAAGTGTTGATGTTTCTTTTCAGCTATAACATTTTGCTAGGGGGTTTCTACACATGCCTTTAGATGCATAATCCCTTCCTTTTCATTGTAAAATTCGATCATATTAAATTCAAGACTATTGTTTTTTTTTCTTTTTCTTTTTGTTTTTTTTTTTTTTTTAAATTCAAGACTATTGTTATTCCTTATAGTTTTGACTTTGGTAGAAAAATGTGTATGTATCAACATATAGTTGCAAAAATTCTTAAGCAAAGTATTTGTTTCTGACTTATGTCTCATTGGGTGAGTACGTACAAGTAAATCTGTTATAATCATCAACAGTACAATGATTAGGGGTAGACACCCACCAACCAAAAACAGACAAATAATCAATTGTCCTGCTAGCAAGAGTATGAGCCATACGATTCGCTGACCTTCGAATATGGAGAACGGTAACGTTCCCAATATCCATAACAATATTACGACATCGCTTAATAATAACACCAACATACAAAAAATCTAAAGAGAATGAATTAAAAGCAAGACAGAAGTTTAAACAATCTGTTTTAAAAATAATATTATTGAGACCAGAGTTCTTGAGCCAGGTGAGCGCAAACAGAGATTTCAGTAGTATTGAATACTATTGATAGGAAAATAACTCTTGCATTTAGCGAAATGACAAGCATCACAAATTAACTCCTTTACATTAATAGAATATTGATCATCACCATCCAAGAGATGCATTTTATTAATAGGAAAATGTTATAGTTTGTTACACCAATTATGTAAATTGACATTATTATAATGTAATTCTACAAAATTGAGAGAAAAAAAAAAAAAACACTAATCATTTTCTTTGGTAGGTTGATTAGATAGTATAAACTCCTTTATTCTCTTTATTAGCAAATTAAAATCACCTATCTTCATATCGTGTCCTTCTTGAATCAAACAATTGTTAGCCATCACAAGTAAACTACAACCTGATTTATTTATCAATTGATTGTTATATTAATGGACCGGTAAGAATTTGTCATCTTATCCATTTTGTCAATATTGAGAATGGGTTGGGCAATGTCATCAGTCATCATGTAGAAGATATTTTTTCCATATCAATAATTTAAATTTATATATGTAAAAGGGCTATCTATCCCTGAGAGTCTGAAACATAGACTCATAGAGTAACACAAATTTAAGATTTTGTTTGCAATGGAAAACGGGCATGAATCAAAGGGGAATGAGACAATGAGCACATCAAATTCTTCCATGAAAAGGCTCCAAGACAAAGTTGTGATAGTCACCGGCGGTGCTAGCGGCATCGGGGAAGCGACCGCTCGCCTTTTCGCCGATCACGGCACACGCGCCGTCGTCATCGCCGACATCCAGGACGAGAAGGGCGTCGCAGTGGCGGAGTCCATCGGCCTCGACAAGTGCAGCTTCGTAAAGTGCGACGTTAGCGAGGAGGAGCAAGTGAAGGCCATGGTAGATTGGACGGTCCAAAAGTACGGCCGGCTAGACGTCATGTTCAGCAACGCCGGCACGGCGGCCCCCTCGGACCAGAAAATCCTCGACCTCGACTTCTCCGACTTCGACCGCGTTTTCCGCGTCAACGCGCGGGGCACGGCGGTGTGCGTCAAGCACGCGGCGCGTGCGATGGTGGAGGGCCGCGTGAGGGGCAGCATCATCTGCACGGCCAGCATGGCCGCCACGCGCGGCGGGGTGCGGCGGACGGACTACATCATGTCGAAGCACGCCGTTCTTGGGCTGGTCCGGTCGGCGTGCCTGCAATTGGGGGCCCACGGGATCAGGGTCAACTGTGTGTCGCCGTCGGCGACTCCAACTCCATTGATTCTTGCCAATCCCGAAGACGCTTCGAGCTACGTGGAGAATGTTTATGGGCCGCTGACTAGCCTGAAAGGTATAACATCAGATGTGAAGCACGTGGCTAACGCCGTCCTATTTCTGGCTTCCGACGAATCGGCGTTTATCAGCGGCCATGATTTGGTGGTGGACGGTGGTCTGATTTGTATAGCGGTCCCCGGTCCTGGCAGTAGTTGAGATAATCATTTCTTGTTGTATACAAGTAAGTGGATGGCCTACAATGATTCTATCTTGGATAAGGGGGTGTTTGGTTTTTGGCTTATAAGCCAAATTTTAGCTTATTTGATCAAGTTTAGCTGTTTGACCAACTAATAAGCTATTTTGGAATGTTTGGTAAATGGCTTATTGGGTCAATAAGCTGAAAATTGAAAAGCTAATGAAGGTAGTTTTTTGTATTAGCTTGTTGGGAACAATGGGTATATTGACTATTTTATCCTTTGAAATCAATGTAATTTACTTTTAAATGGGTGATGTGTTTGTTATTTTATAATAATAATAATAATAATAATAAAATTGGTGATGGGTTTGTTATTTTTAATAATAATAATAATAATAATAGAAAATAAATATGTAATAATAATTGTTTTAGAATACTCGTATAATTTAATAAAAGTTAAATAAACAAAAATAATTAGCTTATGCCCTTAAAAGAACGTATAGATGATATCGAAATTTTATAATTATTTATTAATAAGAGTTTATCTTCTTGTTATATTTAAAGGTTGAAATAATACAATACACTTATACCCTTAAATGTCATTTTACATTCAATCAGCTACTAGTAAACAACTAATTTACCAAACAGTTTTTTATAATCAGCTAATACAACCAGCGGGTCAAACCAGTTAACGCAACCAGCCATCAACTACTAGCTAAACCAACCGGTTATCAGTTATAAGCTATAAGCCGTCTGCCAAACACCCCCAAAGTTCGATAGCCTATTTGACATATTTTTTGAAAAAAAAAATCATATTTCCATTTACCAGTTATTACAGGTCACTAACAGGTAATTATGCATTGATTAACTAAATTGACATGTTTATGTACCTAATTGCAACTTTAAAAACTTTAAGGGCCTAATTAATTTTTCGGGTAAAGTTCTATGGCCTATTTGACATATTTTGTGCAAAAAAAAAAGACATTTACATTTACCTGCTATTACAGGTCACTAACAGATAATTATGCCTTGATGAACTGAATTGACATGTTTATGTTCCTAAATGTAACTTTAAAAAGTTTGAGAGCCTATTTAATTTTTCAGGTAAAGTTCGATGGCCTATTTCACATATATTTTACAAAAAAAAAAGTCATATTGACATTTACCTGTTATTACAAGTCAGTAATAGGTAATTATGTCTTGATGGTCTAAATTGACATTCTATGTACATAATTGCAACTTTAAAAAGTTTGAGGGTCTAATTAATTTTTAAGGAAAAGTTTGATTGTCTATTTGACATATTTTATGCAAAAAAAAGTGACATTTACATTTACCTGATATTACAGGTCACTAACAGGTAATTATGCCTTGATGAACTAAATTGAAATGTTTATGTACATAATTGCAACTGTAATGAGTTTGAGGGCCAAATTAATTTTTCAGGTAAAGTTCGATTGCCTATTTGACATATTTTATGCAAAAAAAGTGACATTTACATTACCTAGTATTATAGGTCACTAACAGGTAATTATGCTTTGATGAATTAAATTGACATGTTTATGTACCTAATTGTAGCTTTAAAAAGTTTGAGAGCCTAATTAATTTTTCAGGTAAAGTTCGATGGCTTATTTGACGTATTTTTTATAAAAAAAAATCATATTTACATTTACCTGGTATTATAGATTTATAGGTCACTAACAGATAATTATGTATTGATGGTCCAAATTGACATTCTATGTACATAATTACAACGTTAAAGAGTTTGAGGGCCTAATTAATTTTTCAGGTAAAGTTCGATTGCCTATTTGACATATTTTATGCCAAAAAAGTGACATTTACATTATCAATTATTACAGGTCACTAACAGATAATTATACTTTGATTAACTAAATTGACATGTTAATGTATCTAATTGCAACTTTAAAAACTTTGAGGGCCTAATTAATTTTTCGGGTAAAGTTCGATGGCCTATTTGACATTTTTGTGCAAAAAAAAGACATATTTACATTTACCTGCTATTACAGGTCACTAATAGGTAATTATGCCTTGATTAACTAAATTGAAATATTTATGTATATAATTGCAACTTTAAAAAGTTTTAGGGCCTAATTAATTTTTTAGGTAAAGTTCGATTGCGTATTTGCCATATTTTATGCAAAAAAAAAAGTGACATTTAAATTTACCTGGTATTACAGGTCACTAACAGGTAATTATGCCTTGATGTCCTAAATTGATATTCTATGTACATGATTGCAACTTTAAAGAGTTTGAGGGCCTAATTAATTTTTCAGGTAAACTTCGATTGCCTATTTGACATATCTTATGCAAAAAAAAGTGACATTTACATTTACCTGGTATTACAGGTCACTAACAGGTAATTATGCCTTGATAAACTAAATTGACATGTTTATGTACCTGAATGTAACTTTAAAAAGTTTGAGAGCCTATTTAATTTTTCATGTAAAGTTCGATGGCGTATTTGACATATATTTAAAAAAAAAAGTCCTATTTACATTTACCTGTTATTACAGGTCAGTAATACGTAATTATGTCTTGATGGCCTAAATTAACATTCTATGCACATAATTACAACTTTAAATAGTTTGAGGGCCTAATTAATTTTTCAGGTAAAGTTCGATTGCAAATTTGACATTTTTTATGCCAAAAAAGTGATATTTACATTTACCTGATATTACAGGTCACTAACAGGTAATTATACCTTGATGAACTAAATTGACATGTTTATGTACCTAATTGTAACTTTAAAAAGTTTAAGAGCCTAATTAATTTTTCAGGTAAAGTTCGAAGGCCTATTTGACATATTTTTTACAAAAAAAAAAGTCATATTTACATTTACCTGGTATTACAGGTCACTAACAAGTAATTATGTCTTGATGGCCTAAATTGACATTCTATGTACATAATAGCAACTTTAAAGAGTTTGAGGGCCTTAGTAATTTTTCAGGTAAAGTTCGATGCCTATTTGACATATTTTATGCCAAAAAAGTGACAATTACATTACCTGGTATTACAGGTCACTAATAGGTAATTATACTTTGATGAACTAAATTGACTTGTTTATGTTCTTAATTGCAACTTTTATAACTTTGAAGCCCTAATTAATTTTTCAGGTAAAGTTCGATTGTGTATTTGCCATATTTTATGCAAAAAAAAAAAAGTGACATTTAAATTTACCTGCTATTACAGGTCACTAACAGGTAATTATGCCTTAATGAACAAAATTGGCATGTTTATGTATCTAATTGCAACTTTATAAACTTTGAGGGTCTAATTAATTTTTCGGGTAAAGTTTGACGGCCTATTTGACATATTTTGTATTTACATTTACCTGCTATTACAGGTCACTAACAAGTAATTATGCCTTGATGAACTAAATTGAAATGTTTATGTACATAATTGCAACTTTAAAAAGTTTGAGTGCCTAATTAATTTTTTAGTTAAAGTTCGATTGCCTATTTGACATATTTTGTGCAAAAAAAATGACATTTACATTTACCTGGTATTACAGATCACTAACAGGTAATTATGCCTTGATGAACTAAATTGACATGTTTATGTATATAATTGCAATATTAAAGAGTTTGAGGGCCTAATTAATTTTTCTGGTAAAGTTCGATGGCCTATTTGACATATTTTTAAAACAAAAAAAGTCATATATACATTACCTTGTATTACAGGTCACTAACAGGTAATTATGTCTTGATGGCCTAAATTGACATTCTATGTACATAATTGCAACGTTAAAGAGTTTGAGGGCCTAATTAATTTTTCAGGTAAAGTTTGATTGCCTATTTGACATATTTTATGCCAAAAAAGTGATATTTACATTTACCTGTTATTACAAGTCACTAACAAGTAATTATACTTTGATGAACAAAATTGACTTGTTTGTGTTCTTAATTGCAACTTATAAAATTTTGAGGCCCTAATTAATTTTTCAGGTAAAGTTCGATGGCCTATTTGACATATTTTTTCAAAGAAAAGTCATATTTACATTTACCTGCTATTACAGATCACTAACAGGTAATTATGCCTTGATGAACTAAATTGAAATGCATGTTTATATACCTAACTGCAATTTTAAAAACTTTGAGAGCCTAATTAATATTTCGGATCAAGTTCGATGGCCTATTTGACATATTTTGTGCAAAAAAAAGACATATTTACATTACTTGGAATTACAAGTCACTAACAGGTAATTATGTCTTGATGGCCTAAATTGATATTCTATGTACATGATTGCAACTTTAAAGAGTTTGAGGGCCTAATTAATTTTTCAGGTAAACTTCGATTGCCTATTTGACATATTTTATACAAAAAAAGTAACATTTACATCTACCCGCTATTATATGTCACTAATAGGTAATTATGCCTTGATAAATTAAATTGACATGTTTATGTTCCTAAATGTAACTTTAAAAAGTTTGATAGCCTGTTTAATTTTTCAGGTTAAGTTCGATTACCTATTTCACATATATTTTACAAAAAAAAAGTCATATTTACATTTACCTGTTATTACAAGTCAGTAATAGGTAATTATGTCTTGATGGCGTAAATTGACATTCTATGTACATAATTGCAACTTTAAAGAGTTTGAGGGCCTAATTAATTTTTTAGGTAAAGTTCAATTGCCTATTTGACATATTTTATGCCAAAAAAGTGATATTTACATTAACTGATATTACATGTCACTAACAGGTAATTATACCTTGATGAACTAAATTGACATGTTTATGTACCTAATTGTAACTTTAAAAAGTTTAAGAGCCTAATTAATTTTTCAGGTAAAGTTCGATGGCCTATTTGACATATTTTTTACAAAAAAAAAGTCATATTTACATTTATCTGGTATTACAGGTCACTAACAAGTAATTATGTCTTGATGGCCTAAATTGACATTCTATGTACATAATTGCAACTTTATAAAGTTTGAGAGCCTAATTAATTTTTCAGGTAAAGTTCGATGCCTATTTGACATATTTTATGCCAAAAATGTGAGATTTACATTACCTGGTATTACATGTCACTAACAGGTAATTATACTTTGATGAACTAAATTGACTTGTTTATGTACCTAATTGCAACTTTAAAAACTTTGAGAGCCTAATTAATTTTTCGGATAAAGTTCGATGGCCTATTTGACATATTTTGTGCAAAAAAAAAGACATATATATACATTTACCTGCAATTACAGGTCATTAACAGGTAATTATGCCTTGATGAACTAAATTGAAATGTTTATGTACATAATTGCAATTTTAAAAAGTTTAAGGGCCTAATTAATTTTTAAGTAAAGTTCGATTGCCTATTTGACATATTTTATACAATAAAAGTAACATTTACATTTACCTGGTATTACAGGCCACTAACAGGTAATTATGCCTTGATGAACTAAATAGACATGTTTATGTACCTAATTGTAACGTTAAAAAGTTTGAGAGCCTAATTAATTTTTCAGGTAAAGTTCGATTGCCTATTTGACATATTTTTTTTTAAAAAAAGTCATATTTACATTTACCTGGTATTACAAGTCACTAACAGGTAATTATGTCTTGATGGCCTAAACAGACATTCTATGTACATAATTGCAATTTTAAAGAATTTGAGGGCCTAATTAATTTTTCAGGTAAAGTTCGATTGCCTATTTGACATATTTTATGCCAAAAAAGTGATATTTACATTTATCTTTTATTACAGGTCACTAACAAGTAATTATACTTTGATGAACTAAATTAACTTGTTTATGTTCTTAATTGCAACTTTTAAAACTTGGAGGCCTTAATTAATTTTTCAGGTAAAGTTCGATGGCCTATTTGACATATTTTTTCAAAGAAAAGTCATATTTACATTTACCTGCTATTACAGATCACTAACAGGTAATTATGCCTTGACGAACTAAATTGAAATTCATGTTTATGTAACTAATTGCAACTTTAAAAACTTTGAGAGGCTAATTAATTTTTCAGATAAAGTTCGATGGCCTATTTGACATATTTTGTGCAAAAAAAAGACATATTTACATTTACCTGTTATTACAAGTCAGTAATAGGTAATTATGTCTTGATGGCCTAAATTGACATTCTATGTACATAATTGCAACTTTAAAGAGTTTGAGGGCCTAATTAATTTTTCAGGTAAAGTTCGATTGCCTATTTGACATATTTTATGCCAAAAAAGTGACATTTATATTTACCTGTTATTACAAGTCACTAACAGGTAATTATGCCTTGATGAACTAAATTGACATGTTTATGTACCTGAATGTAACTTTAAAAAGTTTGAGAGCTCATTTAATTTTACTGGTAAAGTTCGATGGCCTATTTGACATATATTTCAGAAAAAAAAAGTCATATTTACATTTACCTGTTATTACAGGTCAGTAATAGGTAATTATGTCTTGGTGGCCTAAATTGACATTCTATGTACATAATTGCAACTTTAAAGAGTTTGAGTGCCTAATTAATTTTTCAGGTAAAGTTCGATTGCCTATTTGACATATTTTATGCCAAAAAAGCGATATTTACATTTACCTGATATTACAAGTCACTAACTGTTAATTATGTCTTGATGAACTAAATTGACATGTTTATGTACCTAATTCTAACTTTAAAAAGTTTACGAGACTAATTAGTTTTTCAGGTAAAGTTCGATGGCCTATTTGACATATTTTTTACAAAAAAAAAAAATATTTACATTTACCTGGTATTACAGGTCATTAACAAGTAATTATGTCTTGATGGCCTAAATTGACATTCTATGTACATAATTGCAACTTTAAAGAGTTTGATGGCCTAATTAATTTTTCAGGTAAAGTTCGATGCCTATTTGACATATTTTATGCAAAAAAAGTGACATTTACATTTACCTGGTATTACAGGTCACTATCAGGTAATTA
The DNA here is from genome assembly GCF_003576645.1 of Ipomoea triloba. Taxonomy (NCBI): domain Eukaryota; kingdom Viridiplantae; phylum Streptophyta; class Magnoliopsida; order Solanales; family Convolvulaceae; genus Ipomoea; species Ipomoea triloba. The sequence continues at coordinate 9,966,654 of NC_044917.1, read as the reverse complement.
TGCTTTGATGAATTAAATTGACATGTTTATGTATCTAATTGTTGCTTTAAAAAGTTTGAGAGCCTAATTAATTTTTCAGGTAAAGTTCGATGGCCTATTTGACATATTTTTTACAAAAAAAAAAAAGTCATATTTACATTTACCTGCTATTACAGGTCACTAACAGGTAATTATGCCTTGATGAACTAAATTGACATGTTTATGTATCTAATTGCAACTTTATAAACTTTGAGTGTCTAATTAATTTTTCGGGTAAAGTTTGACGGCCTATTTGACATATTTTGTATTTACATTTACCTTCTATTACAGGTCACTAACAGGTAATTATTTTTTGATGAACTAAATTGAAATGTTTATGTACATAATTGCAACTTTAAAAAGTTTGAGTGCCTAATTAATTTTTTAGGTAAAGTTCGATGGCCTATTTGACATATTTTGTGCAAAAAAAATGACATTTACATTTACCTGGTGTTACAGATCAATAACATGTAATTATGTCTTGATGAACTAAATTGACATGTTTATGTATATAATTGCAATCTTGATGAACTAAATTGACATGTTTATGTATATAATTGCAATATTAAAGAGTTAAATTGACATGTTTATGTATATAATTGCAATATTAAAGAGTTTGAGGGCCTAATTAATTTTTCTGGTAAAGTTCGATGGCCTATTTGACATATTTTTCACACAAAAAAAGTCATATTTACATTTACCTGGTATTACAGGTCAGTAACAGGTAATTATGTCTTGATGGCCTAAATTGACATTCTATGTACATAATTGCAATGTTAAAGAGTTTGAGGGCCTAATTAATTTTTCAGGTAAAGTTCGATTGCCTATTTGACATATTTTATGCCAAAAAAGTGATATTTACATTTACCTGTTATTACAGGTCATTAACAAGTAATTATACTTTGATGAACTAAATTAACTTGTTTATGTTCTTAAGTGCAACTTTTGAAACTTGGAGAGCCTAATTAATTTTTCAGGTAAAGTTCGATGGCCTATTTGACATATTTTTTCAAAGAAAAGTCATATTTACATTTACCTGTTATTACAGATCACTAACAGGTAATTATGCCTTGATGAACTAAATTGAAATTCATGTTTATGTACCTAATTGCAACTTTAAAAACTTTGAGAGCCTAATTAATTTTTCGGATAAAGTTCGATGCCCTATTTGATATATTTTGTGCAAAAAAAAAGACATATATACATTTACCTGCATTTACAGGTCATTAACAGGTAATTATGCCTTGATGAACTAAATTGAAATGTTTATGTACATAATTGCAATTTTAAAAAGTTTAAGGGCCTAATTAATTTTTAAGTAAAGTTCCATTGCCTATTTGACATATTTTATACAAAAAAAGTAACATTTACATTTACCTGGTATTACAGGCCACTAACAGGTAATTATGCCTTGATGAACTAAATAGACATGTTTATGTACCTAAATGTAACGTTAAAAAGTTTGAGAGCATAATTAATTTTTCAGGTAAAGTTCGATTGCCTATTTGACATATTTTTTTTTAAAAAAAGTCATATTTACATTTACCTGGTATTACAAGTCATTAACATGTAATTATGTCTTGATGGCCTAAACTGACATTCTATGTACATAAATGCAATTTTAAAGAATTTGAGGGCCTAATTAATTTTTCAGGTAAAGTTCGATTGCCTAATTGACATATTTTATGCAAAAAAAGTGATATTTACATTTACCTGTTATTATAGGTCAGTAACAAGTAATTATACTTTGATGAACTAAATTAACTTGTTTATGTTCTTAATTGCAACTTTTAAAACTTGGAGGCCTTAATTAATTTTTCAGGTAAAGTTCGATGGCCTATTTGACTTATTTTTTCAAAGAAAAGTCATATTTACATTTACCTGATATTACAGATCACTAACAGGTAATTATGCCTTGATGAACTAAATTGAAATTCATGTTTATGTATCTAATTGCAACTTTAAAAACTTTGAGAGCCTAATTAATTTTTCGGATAAAGTTCGATGGCCTATTTGACATATTTTGTGCAAAAAAAAAGAAGATATATTTACATTTACCTGTTACTACAAGTCAGTAATAGGTAATTATGTCTTGATGACCTAAACTGACATTCTATGTACATAATTGCAACTTTAAAGAGTTTGAGGTGACATTCTATGTACATAATTGCAACTTTAAAGAGTTTGAGGGCCTAATCTATGTACATAATTGCAACTTTAAAGAGTTTGAGGGCCTAATTAATTTTTCAGGTAAAGTTCGATTGCCTATTTGACATATTTTATGCCAAAAAAGTAACATTTACATTTACCTGGTATTACAGCTCACTAACATATAATTATGCCTTGATGAACTAAATTGACATGTTTATGTACCTAATTGTAACTTTAAAAAGTTTGAGAGCCTAATTAATTTTTCAGGTAAAGTTCGATGACCTATTTGACATATTTTTTACAAAAAAAAAAAAGAAGTCATATTTACATTTATCTGGTATTACAGGTCAGTAACAGGTAATTATGTCTTGATGGCCTAAATTGACATTCTATGTACATAATTGCAACTTTAAAGAGTTTGAGGGCCTAATTAATTTTTCAGGTAAAGTTCGATTGCCTATTTGACATATTTTATGCCAAAAAAGTGTCATTTACATTTACCTGGTATTACAGGTCACTAACAGGTAATTATACTTTGATGAACTAATTGACTTGTTTATATTCGTAATTGCAACTTTTAAAACTTTGAGGCCCTAATTAATTTTTCAGGTAAAGTTCAATGGCCTATTTGACACATTTTTTACAAAAAAAAAAGTCATATTTACATTACCAGGTATTACAGGTCATTAACAAGTAATTATGTTTTGATGGCCTAAATTGACATTCTATGTACATAATTGCAACTTTAAAGAGTTTGAGGGTCTAATTAATTTTTCAGGTAAAGTTCGATTGCCTATTTGACATATTTTATGCCAAAAATTGACATTTACATTACTTGATATTACAGGTCAGTAACAGGTAATTACGCCTTGATGAACTAAATTGACATGTTTATATACCTAATTCTAACTTTAAAAAGTTTACGAGACTAATTAGTTTTTCAGGTAAAAGTTCGATGGCCTATTTGACATATTTTTTACAAAAAGAAAGTCATATTTAAATTTGCCTGGTTTTACAGGTCAGTAACAAGTAATTATGTCTTGGTGGCCTAAATTGACATTCTTTGTACATAATTGCAACATTAAAGACTTTAAGGGCCTAATTAATTTTTCAGGCAAAGTTCGATTGCATATTGGACATATTTTATGCCAAAAAAGTGACATTTACATTACCTGATATTGCACGCAAAGTTCGATGGCCTATTTGACACATTTTTTGGGAAAAAAGTGACATTTACATTTACCTTAGATTACAGGTCACTAACAGGTAATTATACTTTGATGAACTATATTGACTTGTTTATGTTCTTAATTGCAACTTTTATAACTTTGAAGCCCTAATTAATTTTTCAGGTAAAGTTCGATGGCCTATTTGACATAATTTTTTGCAAAAAAAAGTCATATTTATAGTTACCTGCTGTTACAGGTCACTAACAGGTAATTATGCCTTGATGAACTATATTGAAATATTTATGTACCTAATTACCTGGTATTACAGGTCGCTAACAAGTAATTATGTCATGATGGCCTAAATTGACATTTTATGTACCTAATTGCAACTTTTAAAACTTTGAGGCCCTAGTTAATTTTTCAGGTAAAGTTCGATTGCCTATTTGACACATTTTTTGCCAAAAAAGTGACATTTACATTTACCTGATATTACAGGTCACTAACAGGTAATTATACTTTGATAAACTAAATTGACTTGTTTATGTTCTTCATTGCAACTTTTGCCACTTTGAAGCCCTAATTAATTTTTTAGGTAAAGTTCGGTGGCCTATTTGACATATTTTTTGCAAAAAAAGTCATATTCACATTTACGTGCTATTACAGGTCTCTAACAGGTAATTATGCCTTGATGAACTAAATTGACATGTTTATGTACCTAATTGCAACTTTAAAAATTTGAGGGTCTAGTTAATTTTTCGGGTAAAGTTTGATGGCTTATTTGACATACTTTGTGCAAAAAAAAAAGACATAATTACATTACCTACTATTACAGGTCACTAACAGGTAATTATGAACTTGATGAACTAAATTGAAATGTTTATGTACATAATTACAGCTTTAAAAAGTTTGAGAGCCTAATTAACTTTTTAGGTAAAGTTCGATTGCCTATTTGACATATTTTATGCAAAGAAAGTGACATTTACATTACCTGGTATTACTGGTCACTAACAGGTAATTACGCCTTGATAAACTAAATTGACATGTTTATGTACCTAATTGTAACTTTAAAAAGTTTTAGAGCCTAATTAATTTTTCAGGTAAAGTTCGATGGCCTATTTGACATATTTTTTACAAAAAAAAAAAAAAGAAGTCATATTCACATTTACCTGTTATTACAAGTCAATAACAGGTAATTATGTCTTGATGGCCTAAATTGACATTCTATGTACATAATTGCAACTTTAAAGAATTTGAGAGCCTAATTAATTTTTCGGGTAAAGTTCGATTGCATATTTGACATATTTTATGCCAAAAAAGTAACATTTACATTACCTGATATTACAGGTCACTAACAGATAATTATGCCTTGATAAACTAAATTGACATGTTTATCTACCTAATTGTAAATTTAAAAAGTTTTAGAGCCTAATTAATTTTTCAGGTAAAGTTCGACTGCCTATTTGACGTATTTTTTGCAAAAAAAAAANTGAACTAAATTGACTTGTTTATGTTCTTAGTTGCAACTTTTAAAACTTTGAGGCCCTAATTAATTTTTCAGGTACAGTTCGATGGCCTATTTGACACATTTTTTGCGAAAAAAGTGACATTTACATTATCTGAGATTACAGGTCACTATCAGGTAATTATACATTTATGAACTATATTGACTTGTTTATGTTCTTAATTGCAAGTTTTATAACTTTGAAGCCCTAATTAATTTTTCAGATTAAGTTGGATGGCCTATTTGACATATTTTTTGCAAAAAAAGTAATATTTACATTACCTGCTATTACAGGTCACTAATAGGTAATTATGCCTTGATGAACTAAATTGACATGTTTATGTACATAATTGCAACTTTAAAAATTTGAGGGTCTAGTTAATTTTTCGGGTAAAGTTTGATGGCCTATTTGACATATTTTGTGCAAAAAAAAAAAAACACATATTTACATTACATGCTATTACAGGTCACTAACAGGTAATTATGCCTTAATAACTAAATTGAATTGTTTATGTACATAATTACAACTTTAAAAAGTTTGAGACCCTAATTAATTTTTTAGGTAAAGTTCGATTGCCTATTTGACATATTTTATGCAAAGAAATTGACATTTACATTACCTGGTATTACTGGTCACAAACATGTAATTATGCCTTGATAAACTAAATTGAAATGTTTATGTACACAATTGCAACTTTAAAGAGTTTGAGGGCCTAATTAATTTTTCAGGAAAAGTTCGATTGCCTATTTGACATATTTTATACCAAAAAAGTGACATTTACATTTTTATCTCGTATTACAGGTCACTAACAGGTAATTATACTTTGATTAACTAAATTGACTTTTTATGTTCTTAATTTCAAATTTTAAAACTTTGAAGCCCTAATTAATTTTTCAGGTAAAGTTCGACTGCCTATTTGACGTATTTTTTGCAAAAAAAAAAGAGTCATATTTACATTTACCTGCTATTACAGGTCAGTAACAGGTAATTATGCCTTGATGAACTATTGACATGTTTATGTAACTAATTGCAACTTTAAAAGCTTTGAGGGTCTAATTAATTTTTCGGGTAAAGTTCGATGTCCTATTTGACATATTTTATGCAAAAAAAGGACATTTACATTTACCTGGTATTACAGCTCACTAACAGGTAATTATGCCTTGATAAACTAAATTGACATGTTTATGTTCCTAAATGTAACTTTAAAAAGTTTGAGAGCCTATTTAATTTTTCAGGTAAAGTTCGATGGCCTATTTGGCATATTTTTTACAAAAAAAAAAAGNATTTTATTTACATAATTGAAACGTTAAAGAGATTGAGGGCCTAATTAATTTTTCAGGAAAAGTTCGATTGCCTATTTGACATATTTTATACCAAAAAAGTGACATTTACATTTTTATCTCGTATTACAGGTCACTAACAGGTAATTATACTTTGATTAACTAAATTGACTTTTTATGTTCTTAATTTCAAATTTTAAAACTTTGAAGCCCTAATTAATTTTTCAGGTAAAGTTCGACTGCCTATTTGACGTATTTTTTGCAAAAAAAAAAGAGTCATATTTACATTTACCTGCTATTACAGGTCAGTAACAGGTAATTATGCCTTGATGAACTATTGACATGTTTATGTAACTAATTGCAACTTTAAAAGCTTTGAGGGTCTAATTAATTTTTCGGGTAAAGTTCGATGTCCTATTTGACATATTTTATGCAAAAAAAGGACATTTACATTTACCTGGTATTACAGCTCACTAACAGGTAATTATGCCTTGATAAACTAAATTGACATGTTTATGTTCCTAAATGTAACTTTAAAAAGTTTGAGAGCCTATTTAATTTTTCAGGTAAAGTTCGATGGCCTATTTGACATATTTTATGCAAAAAAAGGACATTTACATTTACCTGGTATTACAGGTCACTAACAGGTAATTATACTTTGATTAACTAAATTGACTTTTTATGTTCTTAATTTCAAATTTTAAAACTTTGAAGCCCTAATTAATTTTTCAGGTAAAGTTCGATTGCATATTTGAGATATTTTATGCCAAAAAAGTAACATTTACATTACCTGATATTACAGGTCACTAACTGATAATTATGCCTTGATAAACTAAATTGACATGTTTATCTACCTAATTGTAAATTTAAAAAGTTTTAGAGCCTAATTAATTTTTCAGGTAAAGTTCGACTGCCAATTTGACGTATTTTTTGCAAAAAAAAAAAAAAGTCATATTTGTATTACCTGCTATTACAGGTCACTAACAGGTAATTATGCCTTGATGAACTATTGACATGTTTATGTACCTAATTGCAACTTTAAAGAGTTTGATGGCCTAATTAATTTTTCAGGTAAAGTTCGATTGCCTATTTGACATATTTTATGCCAAAAAAGTGACATTTACATTACCTGGTATTACAAGTCACTAACAGGTAATTATACTTTGATGAACTAAATTGACTTGTTTATGTTCTTAATTGCAACTTTTTAAACTTTGAGGCCCTAATTAATTTTTCAGGTACAGTTCGATGGCCTATTTGACACATTTTTTGCGAAAAAAGTGACATTTACATTATCTGAGATTACAGGTCACTATCAGGTAATTATACATTTATGAACTATATTGACTTGTTTATGTTCTTAATTGCAACTTTTATAACTTTGAAGCCCTAATTAATTTTTCAGGTTAAGTTCGATGGCCTATTTGACATATTTTTTGCAAAAAAAGTCATATTTACATTACCTGCTATTACAGGTCACTAATAGGTAATTATGCCTTGATGAACTAAATTGACATGTTTATGTACATAATTGCAACTTTAAAAATTTGAGGGTCTAGTTAATTTTTCGGGTAAAGTTTGATGGCCTTTTTGACATATTTTGTGCAAAAAAAAAAACACATATTTACATTACATGCTATTACAGGTCACTAACAGGTAATTATGCCTTAATAACTAAATTGAAATGTTTATGTACACAATTGCAACTTTAAAGAACTAAATTGAAATGTTTATGTACACAATTGCAACTTTAAAGAGTTTGAGGGCGTAATTAATTTTTCAGGTAAAGTTCGATTGCCTAGTTGATATGTAATTAATTTTTCAGGTAAAGTTCGATTGCCTAGTTGATATATTTGTTAAAAAAAAAGTCATATTTACATTATCTGATATTACAGGTCGCTAACATGTAATTATGTCCTGATGGCCTAAATTGACATTTTATTTACATAATTGAAACGTTAAAGAGATTGAGGGCCTAATTAATTTTTCAAGAAAAGTTCGATTGCCTATTTGACATATTTTATACCAAAAAAGTGACATTTACATTACCTCGTATTACAGGTCACTAACAGGTAATTATGCCTTGATGAACTAAATTGACATGTTTATGTACATAATTGCAACTTTAAAAATTTGAGGGTCTAGTTAATTTTTCGGGTAAAGTTTGATGGCCTATTTGACATATTTTGTGCAAAAAAAAAACACATATTTACATTACATGCTATTACAGGTCACTAACAGGTAATTATGCCTTAATAACTAAATTGAAATGTTTATGTACATAATTACAACTTTAAAAAGTTTGAGACCCTAATTAATTTTTTAGGTAAAGTTCGATTGCCTATTTGACATATTTTATGCAAAGAAAGTGACATTTACATTACCTGGTATTACTGGTCACTAACAGGTAATTACGCCTTGATGAACTAAATTGACATGTTTATGTACCTAATTGTAACTTTAAAAAGTTTTAGAGCCTAATTAATTTTTCAGGTAAAGTTCGATGACCTATTTGACATATTTTTTACAAAAAAAAAAAAAGAAGAAGTCATATTTACATTTATCTGGTATTACAGGTCACTAACAGGTAATTATACTTTGATGAACTAAATTGACTTGTTTATTTTCTTAATTGCAACTTTTAAATTTTGAGGCCCTAATTAATTTTTCAGGTAAAGTTCAATGGCCTATTTGACATATTTTATGCAAAAAAAGTGACATTTACATTACCTGGTATTACAGCTCACTAACAGGTAATTATGCCTTGATAAACTAAATTGACATGTTTATGTTCCTAAATGTAACTTTAAAAAGTTTGAGAGCCTATTTAATTTTTCAGGTAAAGTTCGATGGCCTATTTGACATATTTTTTACAAAAAAAAAAAAGAAGTCATATTCACATTTACCTGTTATTACAATTCAGTAACAGGTAATTATGTCTTGATGGCCTAAATTGACATTCTATGTACATATGGTCTAAAAAAAGTCATATTTACATTATCTGATATTACAAGTCACTAACAGGTAATTATACTTTGATTAACTAAATTGACTTTTTATGTTCTTAATTTCAAATTTTAAAACTTTGAAGCCCTAAATAATTTTTCAGGTAAAGTTCGACTGCCTATTTGACGTATTTTTTCAAAAAAAAAAAGAGTCATATTTACATTTACCTGCTATTACAGGTCAGTAATAGGTAATTATGCCTTGATGAACTATTGACATGTTTATGTAACTAATTGCAACTTTAAAAGCTTTGAGGGTCTAATTAATTTTTCGGGTAAAGTTCGATGGCCTATTTGACATATTTTATGCAAAAAAGGACATTTACATTTACCTGGTATTACAGCTCACTAACAGGTAATTATGCCTTGATAAACTAAATTGACATGTTTATGTTCCTAAATGTAACTTTAAAAAGTTTGAGAGCCTATTTAATTTTTCAGGTAAAGTTCGATGGCCTATTTGACATATTTTTTAAAAAAAAAAAAAAGAAGTCATATTCACATTTACCTGTTATTACAAGTCAGTAACAGGTAATTATGTCTTGATGGCCTAAATTGACATTCTATGTACATAATTGCAACTTTAAAGAGTTTGAGGGCCTAATTAATTTTTCAGGTAAAGTTCGATTGCATATTTGACATATTTTATGCCAAAAAAGTAACATTTACATTACCCGATATTACAGGTCACTAACTGATAATTATGCCTTGATAAACTAAATTGACATGTTTATCTACCTAATTGTAAATTTAAAAAGTTTTAGAGCCTAATTAATTTTTCAGGTAAAGTTCGACTGCCTATTTGACGTATTTCTTGCCAAAAAAGTAACATTTACATTACCTGGTGTTACAAGTCACTAACAGGTAATTATACTTTGATAAACTAAATTGACTTGCTTATGTTCTTAATCGCAACTTTTTAAACTTTGAGGCTCTAATTAATTTTTCAGGTACAGTTCGATGGCCTATTTGACACATTTTTTGCGAAAAAAGTGACATTTACATTATCTGAGATTACAGGTCACTATCAGGTAATTATACATCTATGAACTATATTGACTTGTTTATGTTCTTAATTGCAACTTTTATAACTTTGAGGCCCTAATTAATTTTTCAGGTTACGTTCGATGGCCTATTTGACATATTTTTTGCAAAAAAAGTCATGTTCGATGGCCTATTTGACATATTTTTTGCAAAAAAAGTCATATTTACATTACCTGCTATTACAGGTCATGCAAAAAAAGTCATATTTACATTACCTGCTATTACAGGTCACTAATAGGTAATTATGCCTTGATGAACTAAATTGACATGTTTATGTACATAATTGGAACTTTAAAAACTTTGAGGGTCTAATTAATTTTTCGGGTAAAGTTCGATGGCCTATTTGACATATTTTATGCAAAAAAAGGGACATTTACATTTACCTGGTATTACAGCTCACTAATAGGTAATTATGCCTTGATGAACTAAATTGACATGTTTATGTATCTAATTGCAACTTTAAAAATTTGAGGGTCTAATTAATTTTTCGGGTAAAGTTTGATTGCCTATTTGACATATTTTGTGCAAAAAAAAAAAAAGACATTTACATTTACCTGCTATTAAATGTCACTAACACGTAATTATGCCTTGATAAACTAAATTGAAATGTTTATGTACACAATTGCAACTTTAAAGAGTTTGAGGGCGTAATTAATTTTTCAGGTAAATTTCGATTGTCTAGTTGATATATTTGTTAAAAAAAAAAAAGTCATATTTACGTTATTTGATATTACAGGTCGCTAACATGTAATTATGTCCTGATGGCCTACATTGACATTTTATTTACATAATTGAAACGTTAAAGAGATTGAGGGCCTAATTAATTTTTCAGGAAAAGTTCGATTGCCTATTTGACATATTTTATACCAAAAAAGTGACATTTACATTACCTCGTATTACAGGTCACTAACAGGTAATTATACTTTGATTAACTAAATTGACTTTTTATGTTCTTAATTTCAAATTTTAAAACTTTGAAGCCCTAATTAATTTTTCAGGTAAAGTTCGACTGCCTATTTGACGTATTTTTTGCAAAAAAAAAAAGTCATATTTACATTTACCTGCTATTACAGGTCAGTAACAGGTAATTATGCCTTGATGAACTATTGACATGTTTATGTACCTAATTGCAACTTTAAAAGCTTTGAGGGTCTAATTAATTTTTCGGGTAAAGTTCGATGGCCTATTTGACATATTTTATGCAAAAAAAGGGACATTTACATTTACCTGGTATTACAGCTCACTAACAGGTAATTATGCCTTGATAAACTAAATTGACATGTTTATGTTCCTAAATTTAACTCTAAAAAGTTTGAGAGCTTATTTAATTTTTCAGGTAAGGTTCGATGACCTATTTGACATATTTTTTACAAAAAAAAAAGTCATATTTACATTTACCTGGTATTAGAGGTTAGTAACAAGTAATTATGTCTTGATGGCCTAAATTGACATTCTATGTACATAATTGCAACTTTAAAGAGTTTGAGGGCCTAATTAATTTTTCAGGTAAAGTTCGATTGCCTATTTGACATATTTTATGCCAAAAAAGTGACATTTACATTTACCTGGTATTACAGGTCAGTAACAGGTAATTATACTTTGATGAACTAAATTGACTTGTTTATGTTCTTAATTGCAACTTTTAAAACTTTGAGGCCCTAATTAATTTTTCAGGTAAAGTTCGATGGCCTATTTGACACATTTTTTTTACCGAAAAAGTGACATTTATATTTGCCTGATATTACAGGTCACTAACAGGTAATTATAATTTGATAAACTAAATTGACTTGTTTATGTTCTTAATTGCAACTTTTATAACTTTGAAGCCCTAATTAATTTTTCAGGTAAAGTTCGATGGCCTATTTGACATATTTTTTGCAAAAAAAGGCATATTTATATTTACCTGCTATTACAGGTCACTGACAGGTAATTATGCCTTGATGAACTATTGACATGTTTATGTACCTAATTGCAACTTTAAAAATTTGAGGGTCTAGTTAATTTTTCGGGTAAAGATTGATGGCCTATTTGACATATTTTGTGCAAAAAAAAAAGACATATTTACATTACCTGCTATTACAGGTCACAAACAGGTAATTATGACTTGATAACTATATTGAAATTTTTATGTACATAATTACAACTTTAAAAAGTTTGAGAGCCTAATTAATTTTTCGGGTAAAGTTTGATTGCCTATTTGACATATTTTGTGCAAAAAAAAAAAAAGACATTTACATTTACCTGCTATTAAATGTCACTAACACGTAATTATGCGTTGATGAACTAAATTGAAATGTTTATGTACATAATTACAAATTTAAAGAGTTTGAGGGCCTAATTAATTTTTCAGGTAAAGTTTGATTGCCTAGTTGATATATTTTTTGCAAAAGAAAAAAAGTCATATTTACACTTACCTGGTATTACAGGTCGCTAACAGGTAATTATGTCTTGATGGCCTAAATTGACATTTTATGTACATAATTGCAACGTTAAAGAGTTTAAGGGCCTAATTAATTTTTCAGGAAAAGTTCGATTGCCTATTTGACATATTTTATACCAAAAAAGTGACATTTACAATTACCGCTTATTACAGATCACTAACAGGTAATTATACATAGATTAACTCAATTGACTTGTTTATATTCTTAATTGCAATTTTAAAACTTTGAGGCCCTAATCAATTTTTCAGGTAATGTTCGATGGCCTATTTGACATATTTTTTGCAAAGAAAAGTCATATTTACATTTACCTTTAATTACAGGTCAATAACAGGTAATTATGCCTTGATGAACTAAATTGACATGTTTATATATCTTGCAACTTTAAAAACTTTGAGGGCCTAATTAATTTTTCGGGTAAAGTTCGATGGCCTATTTGACTTATTTTGTGCAAAAAAAAGACATATTTACATTTACCTGCTATTACAGGTCATTAACAGGTAATTATGCCTTGATGAACTAAATTGAAATGTTTATGTACATAATTGCCACTTTAAAGAGTTTGAGGGCCTAATTTATTTTTTGGGTAAAGTTCTATGCCCTATTTGACCTATTTTGTGCAAAAAAAAAGACATATTTACATTATCTACTGTTACAGGTTACTAACAGGTAATTATGCGTTGATGAACTAAATTGAAATGTTTATGTACATAATTGCATCTTTAAAAAGTTTGAGGGACTAATTAATTTTTTAGTTAAAGTTCGATTGCCTATTTGACATATTTTATGCAAACAAAGTAACATTTACATTACCTGGTATTACTGGTCACTAACAGGTAATTATGTCTTGATAAACTAAATTTACATATTTATGTACCTAATTGTAACTTTAAAAATTTTGAGAACCTAATTAATTTTTCAGGTAAAGTTCGATGGCCTATTTGACATATTTTTTACAAAAAAAAATGACATTTACGTTTACCTGGTAATACAGGTTACTAACAGGTAATTATGCCTTGATGAACTAAATTGACATTCTATGTACATAATTGCAACTTTAAAGATTTTGAAGGCCTAATTAATTTTTTTAGGTAAATTTCGATTGCCTATTTGACATATTTTATGCAAAATAAGCGACATTTACATTTACCTGGTATTACAGGTAATTATGTATTGATGGCCTAAATTGAAATTCTATGTACACTCTAAAGAGTTTGGGGGCCTAATTAATTTTTCAGGTAAAGTTCGATGACCTATTTGACACATTTTATGCCAAAAAAGTGACATTTACAGTTTCCTGGTATTATAGATCACTAACAGGTAATTATGCCTTGATAAACTAAATTGACATGTTTATGTACCTAATTGTAACTTTAAAAAGTTTGAGAGCCTAATTAATTTTTCAGGTAAAGTTCAATGACCTATTTGACATAGTTTTTGCAAAAAAAAAAAGTCATTTTTACATTTACCTGCTATTACAGGTCACTAACATGTAATTATGTCTTGATAGCCTAAATTGACATTCTATGTACATAATTGCAACTTTAAAAACTTTGAGTACCTAATTAATTTTTCTGGTAAAGTTCGATGCCCTATTTGACATATTTTATGCAAAAAAAGTGACATTTACATTTACCTGGTATTACCGGTCACTAACAGGTAATTATACTTTGATGAACTAAATTGACTTGTTTATGTTCTTAATTGCAACTTTTAAAACTTTGAGACCCTAATTAATTTTTCAGGTAAAGTTCGATAGCCTATTTGACATATTTTGTGAAAAAAAAAAGACATATTTACCTTACCTGCTATTACAGGTCACTAACAGGTAATTATGACTTGATGAACTAAATTGAAATGTTTATGTACATAATTGCAAATTTATAGAGTTTGAGGGCCTAATTAATTTTTAAGGTAAAGTTCGATTGCTTATATGACATATTTTATGCAAAAAAAATGACATTTACGTTTACCTAGTAATACAGGTTACTATCAGGTAATTATGTCTTGATGAACTAAATTGACATTCTATGTACATAATTGCAACTTTAAAGATTTGGAAGGCCTAATTAATTTTTTATGTAAATTTCGATTGCCTATTTGACATATTTTATGCAAAAATAAGCGACATTTACATTTACCTGGTATTACAGGTAACTAACAGGTAATTATGTATTGATGGCCTAAAAATTGAAATTCTATGTACATAATTGCAACTTTGAAGAGTTTGAGTGCCTAATTAATTTTTCAGGTGAAGTTCGATGACCTATTTGACACATTTTATGTCAAAAAAGTGACATTTACAGTTTCCTGGTATTATAGGTCACTAACAGGTAATTATGCCTTGATGAACTAAATTGACATGTTTATGCACCTAGTTGCAACTTTAAAAAGTTTAAGGGCCTAATTAATTTTTCAGGTAAAGTTCGATGGCCTATTTGACATATTTTATGCTAAAAAAGTGACATTTACATTACCTGGTATTACAGGTCACTAATAGGTAAGTATGTCTTGATGAACTAAATTGACATGTTTATGTACCTAATTCCAACATTAAAAACTTTGAAGGCCTAATTAATTTTTAAGGTAAATGATGGACAATTTTAATATAGTCCTCGCAAGTGCACAAATCGGTTGTAGTGATAGTGCGCAATAGCAAGGGTCGAACCCACAGGGAATTGATACAATACAATTTAAAGACTTGAAATTGAAATAATTAACTTAACAATTTAAAGTGAAGCCGAACTAATAAAATAGCTTGGAGAATTTAAAAACCAACAAGAACGAGATAGCAGGTAATTAAGTAACATGCAGGGAAAACAATAAAATAACAACGAAGCAAGAGTGCGACTAACATATGAATAAAGGCTAGGAACATGAATCAAATACCACTACTAATCTTGCACCTATGTTTAACCTTACCAATTAAATTAAGGGTTCGTTCATTTCGTTAATATGATAACCTCGTATGGCGTCCAAAGTAAATCACGTGCTTTAACCATTCTTGTACCGAAATACTTATTTAAACAGTTAAAGCCCTTTTAGCGTAAAAGAACTACGGAATACCCGGTTTAAAACCAAATAGACAATATGATAAGACAACCAAATTATCTACTCGTTTATCCTCAGGAGCATGGAATCAAAAGGTATGGTTTGTACTCTAGAAATTCCCTCAAACAACTTAATTGAACTATGCTAAAGTTGGTCCCCATTAACACAATTCCAATCAAGCAAATAAAACTATAAGATAAAACTTAATCTAATTGACAAATAAAACATATTTTCAATGCAAGATTTCAAGGCAATTTCATCATACTCCTAGACAATGATTTATCAATTCATAAAGGATTTAGAAGCATGTAGCTCACTCCGCATCAATTTTGCAAAAGATGAATTAATTACAGAATAATTCGACAATAATAAGTGATGAAAAGAAGGGGAAAGAAGGGTTGCCGTAATTAATTGCTGCTACAAAGGAATTGATTTGCTTTGCCAAAGAAAACTTGAGTTGCTGTTGTAGAAGTTAACACCAAGTCCAAGAATTAAGAATACAAAATGTAACAATAAATAAAATTTAAGAATAAAAATATAACTATATAACAATAATTATTAAATAAAATATAATAAAATAATATATAAAAATTGCATTTATCAGTAAAGTTCGATGGCCTATTTGACATACTTTTTGTCAAAAAATTCATATTTACATTACCTGGTATTACAGGTCACAAACAGGTAATTATGCCTTGATAAACTAAATTGACATGTTTATGCACCTAGTTGCAACTTTAAAAAGTTTAAGTGCCAAATTAATTTTCCAGGTAAAGTTCGATGGCCTATATGACATATTTTATGCCAAAAAAGTAACATTTATATTTACCATGTATTACAGGTTAATAACAGGTAATTATGCCTTGATGAACTAAATTGACAT
Source organism: Ipomoea triloba (assembly GCF_003576645.1). Lineage (NCBI taxonomy): Eukaryota > Viridiplantae > Streptophyta > Magnoliopsida > Solanales > Convolvulaceae > Ipomoea > Ipomoea triloba. Next base: position 9,950,113 of record NC_044917.1, on the reverse strand, counting down.
TCTATGTACCTAATTGCGACATTAAAAACTTTGAGGGCCTAATTAATTTTTAAGGTAAAGTTCGATGGCCTATTTGACATATTTTATGCCAAAAAAGTGACATTTACATTTACCTGGTACTACAGGTCACTAATAGATAATTATGTCTTGATGAACTAAATTGACATGTTTATGTACCTAATTGAAACATTAAAAACTTTGGAGGCCAAATTAATTTTTAAGGTAAAGTTCGATGGCCTATTTGACATATTTTTTGTCAAAAAAATCATATTTACATTACCTCGTATTACAGGTCACTAACAGGTAATTATGCCTTGATAAACTAAATTGACATGTTTATGTATCTAATTGTAACTTTAAAAATTTGAGGCCTAATTAATTTTTTAGGTAAGTTCGTAGGACTATTTGACATATTTTGTGCAAAAAAAAAAAAAAGAGATATATTTACATTTAGCTCGTATTACAGGTCAGTAACAGGTAATTATGCCTTGATGAACTAAATTAAAATGTTTATGTAAATAATTGCAACTTTTAAAACTTTGAGGGCCTAATTAATTTTTCAGGAAAAGTTCGATGGCCTATTTGACATATTTTTTGCAAAAAAAGTCATATTTACTTTTGCCTGCTATTACAGGTCACTAACACGTAATTATGTCTTGATGAATTAAATTGACATGTTAATGTACCTAATTGCAACTTTAAAAAAACATTGAGGTCCTAATTAATTTTTCAGGTAAAGTTCGATGGCCAATTTGACATATTTTTTGCAAAAAAAAAAAAAGAAGTCATATTTACATTTACATGCTATTACAGGTCACTAACAGGTAATTATGCCTTAATGAATTAAATTGACATGTTTATGTATCTAATTGCAACATTAAAAACTTTGAAGGCCTAATTAATTTTTAAGGTAAAGTGTGATGGCCTATTTGACATATTTTTTGTCAAAAAATTCATATTTACATTACCTGGTATTATAGGTCACTAACAGGTAACTATGCCTTGATTAACTAAATTGATATGTTTATGTACCTAATTGCAACTTTAAAAAGTTTAAGGGCCTAATTAATTTTTCAGGTAAAGTTCGATGGCCTATTTGACATATTTTATGCCAAAAAGTTTAAGGGCAACTTTTAAACATATAAAGTGATATTTACATTACCTGGTATTACAGGTCACTAACAGGTAATTATACTTTGATGACCTAAATTGACTTGTTTATGTTCTTAATTGCAACTTATAAAACTCTGAGGGCCTAATTAATTTTTTAGGAAAAGTTTGATAGCCTATTTGACATATTTTTTGCAAAAAAAGTCATATTTACTTTTACCTACTATTACAGGTCACTAACACGTAATTATGCCGTGATGAACTAAATTGACATGTTTATGTACCAAATTGCAACTTTAAAAAAACATTGAGGTCCTAATTAATTTTTCAGGTAAAGTTCGATGGCCAATTTGACATATTTTTTTTTTAAAAAAAAAGTCATATTTACCTTTACCTGCTATTACAGGTCACTAATAGGTAATTATGCCTTGATAAACTAAATTGACATGTTTATATACCTAATTGTAACTTTAAAAAGTTTGAGAGCCTAATTTATTTTTCAGGTAAAGTTCAATGACCTATTTGACATATTTTTTGCAAAAAAAAGTCATATTTACATTCACCTGCTATTACAGGTCACTAATTGGTAATTATGTCTTGATGGCCTAAATTGACATTCTATGTACATAATTGCAACTTCAAAGAGTTTGAGGGCCTAATTAATATTTCAGGTAAAGCTCGATGGCCTATTTGGCATATTTTATGCCAAAAAAGTGACATTTACATTTACCTGGTATTACAGGTCACTAACAGGTAATTATACTTTGATGAACTAAATTGACTTGTTTATGTTCTTAATTGCAACTTTTAAAACTCTGAGGGCCTAATTAATTTTTTAGGAAAAGTTTGATGGCCTATTTGACATATTTTTTGCAAAAAAAGTCATATTTACTTTTACCTTCTATTACAGGTCACTAACACGTAATTATGCCGTGATGAACTAAATTGACATGTTTATGTACCAAATTGCAACTTTAAAAAAACATTGAGGTCCTAATTAATTTTTCAAGTAAGGTTCGATGGCCAATTTGACATATTTTTTGAAAAAAAAAAAGTCATATTTACAATTACCTACTATTACAGGTCACTAATAGGTAATTATGCCTTGATAAACTAAATTGACATGTTTATGTACCTAATTGTAACTTTAAAAAGTTTGAGAACCTAATTTATTTTTCAGGTAAAGTTCAATGACCTATTTGACATATTTTTTGCAAAAAAAAGTCATATTTACATTCACCTGCTATTACAGGTCACTAATTGGTAATTATGTCTTGATGGCCTAAATTGACATTCTATGTACATAATTGCAACTTCAAAGAGTTTGAGGGCCTAATTAATATTTCAGGTAAAGCTCGATGGCCTATTTGGCATATTTTATGCCAAAAAAGTGACATTTACATTTACCTGTTATTACAGGTCACTAACAGGTAATTATACTTTGATGAACTAAATTGACTTGTTTATGTTCTTAATTGCAACTTTTAAAACTTTGAGGGCCTAATTAATTTTTTAGGAAAAGTTTGATGGCTTATTTGACATATTTTTTGCAAAAAAAGTCATATTTACTTTTATATTTGACATATTTTTTGCAAAAAAAGTCATATTTACTTTTACCTGCTATTACAGGTCACTAACACGTAATTATGCCGTGATGAACTACTATTACAGGTCACTAACACGTAATTATGCCGTGATGAACTAAATTGACAGGTCACTAACACGTAATTATGCCGTGATGAACTAAATTGACATGTCACTAACACGTAATTATGCCGTGATGAACTAAATTGACATGTTTATGTACCAAATTGCAACTTTAAAAAAACATTGAGGTCCTAATATGTACCAAATTGCAACTTTAAAAAAACATTGAGGTCCTAATTAATTTTTCAAGTAAGGTTCGATGGCCAATTTGACATATTTTTTGAAAAAAAAAAGTCATATTTACAATTACGTACTATTACAGGTCACTAATAGGTAATTATGCCTTGATAAACTAAATTGACATGTTTATATACCTAATTGTAACTTTAAAAAGTTTGAGAACCTAATTTATTTTTCAGGTAAAGTTCAATGACCTATTTGACATATTTTTTGCAAAAAAAAGTCATATTTACATTCACCTGCTATTACAGGTCACTAATTGGTAATTATGTCTTGATGGCCTAAATTGACATTCTATGTACATAATTGCAACTTCAAAGAGTTTGAGGGCCTAATTAATATTTCAGGTAAAGCTCGATGGCCTATTTGGCATATTTTATGCCAAAAAAGTGACATTTACATTTACCTGGTATTACAGGTCACTAACAGGTAATTATACTTTGATGAACTAAATTGACTTGTTTATGTTCTTAATTGCAACTTTTAAAACTTTGAGGCCTAATTAATTTTTTAGGAAAAGTTTGATGGCCTATTTGACATATTTTTTGCAAAAAAGTCATATTTACTTTTACCTGCTATTACAGGTCACTAACCCGTAATTATGCCGTGATGAACTAAATTGACATGTTTATGTACCAAATTGCAACTTTAAAAAAACAATGAGGTCCTAATTAATTTTTCAGGTAAAGTTCGATGGCCAATTTGACATATTTTTTTTTTAAAAAAAAAGTCATATTTACATTACCTGCTATTACAGGTCACTAATTGGTAATTATGTCTTGATGGCCTAAATTGACATTCTATGTACATAATTGCAACTTCAAAGAGTTTGAGGGCCTAATTAATATTTCAGGTAAAGTTCGATGGCCTATTTGGCATATTTCATGCCGAAAAAGTGACATTTACATTTACCTGGTATTACAGGTCACTAACAGGTAATTATACTTTGATGAACTAAATTGACTTGTTTATGTTATTAATTGCAACTTTTAAAACTCTGAGGGCCTAATTAATTTTTTAGGAAAAGTTTGATGGCCTATTTGACATATTTTTTGCAAAAAAAGTCATATTTACTTTTACCTGCTATTACAGGTCACTAACACGTAATTATGCCGTGATGAACTAAATTGACATGTTTATGTACCAAATTGCAACTTTAAAAAAACATTGAGGTCCTAATTAATTATTCAAGTAAGGTTCGATGGCCAATTTGACATATTTTTTGAAAAAAAAAAAGTCATATTTACAATTACCTGCTATTACAGGTCACTAATAGGTAATTATGCCTTGATAAACTAAATTGACATGTTTATGTACCTAATTGTAACTTTAAAAAGTTTGTGAACCTAATTTATTTTTCAGGTAAAGTTCAATGACCTATTTGACATATTTTTTGCAAAAAAAAGTCATATTTACATTCACCTGCTATTACAGGTCACTAATTGGTAATTATGTCTTGATGGCCTAAATTGACATTCTATGTACATAATTGCAACTTCAAAGAGTTTGAGGGCCTAATTAATATTTCAGGTAAAGCTCGATGGCCTATTTGGCATATTTTATGCCAAAAAAGTGACATTTACATTTACCTGTTATTACAGGTCACTAACAGGTAATTATACTTTGATGAACTAAATTGACTTGTTTATGTTCTTAATTGCAACTTTTAAAACTTTGAGTGCCTAATTAATTTTTTAGGAAAAGTTTGATGGCCTATTTGACATATTTTTTGCAAAAAAAGTCATATTTACTTTTACCTGCTATTACAGGTCACTAACACGTAATTATGCCGTGATGAACTAAATTGACATGTTTATGTACCAAATTGCAACTTTAAAAAAACATTGAGGTCCTAATTAATTTTTCAGGTAAAGTTCGATGGCCAATTTGACATATTTTTTGAAAAAAAAAAAGTGATATTTACATTTATCTGCTATTACAGGTCACTAATAAGTAATTATGTCTTGATGGCCTAAATTGACATTCTATTTACATAATTGCAACTTCAAAGAGTTTGAGGGCCTAATTAATATTTCAGGTAAAGTTCGATGGCCTATTTCATGCCAAAAAAGTGACATTTACATTTACCTGGTATTACAGGTCACTAACAGGTAATTATACTTTGATGAACTAAATTGACTTGTTTATGTTCTTAATTGCAACTTTTAAAACTATGAGGGGCTAATTAATTTTTTAGGAAAAGTTTGATGGCCTATTTGACATATTTTTTGTAAAAGAAGTCATATTTACTTTTACCTACTATTACAGGTCACTAACACGTAATTATGCCTTGATGAACTAGATTGACATGTTTATGTACCAAATTGAAACTTTAAAAAAACATTGAGGTCCTAATTAATTTTTCAGGTAAAATTCGAGGGCCAATTTGACATATTTTTTGAAAAAAAAAGTCATATTTACATTCACCTTCTATTACAAGTCATTAATAGGTAATTATGCTTTGATGAACTAAATTGACATGTTTATGTACCTAATTGTAACTTTAAAAAGTTTGAGAGCCTAATTAATTTTTTAGGTAAGTTCGATGGTCTATTTGACATATTTTTTGCAAGAAAAGTCATATTTACATTTACTTGCTATTACAGGTCACTAATAGGTAATTATGTCTTGATGGCCTAAATTGACATTCTATGTACAGGTAATTATGTCTTGATGGCCTAAATTGACATTCTATGTACATAATTGCAACTCTTGATGGCCTAAATTGACATTCTATGTACATAATTGCAACTTCAAAGAGTTTGAGGGCCTAATTAATATTTCAGGTAAAGTTCGATGGCCTATTTGACATATTTTTTCTCAAAAAATTCATATTTACATTTATCTCGTATTATAGGTCACTAACAGGTAATTATGCCTTGATAAACTAAATTGACATGTTTATGTACCTAATTGTAACATTAAAAACTTTGAGGGCCTAATTAATTTTTCAGGTTAAGTTCGATGGCCTATTTGACATATTTTTTGCCAAAAAAGTCATATTTACATTACCTGGTATTACAGATCACTAACATATAATTATGCCTTGATGAACTAAATTGACATGTTTATCCACCTAATTGCAACTTTAAAAAGTTTGAGGGCTTAATTAATATATCAGGTAAAGTTTGATGGCCTATTTGACATATTTTATGCCAAAAAAGTGACAATTACATTTACCTGGTATTACAAGTCACTAACATGTAATTATACTTTCATGAACTAAATTGAGTTGTTTATGTTCTTAATTGCAACTTTTAAAACTTTGAGGGTCTAATTAATTTTTCATGTAAAGTTCGATGGCCTATTTGACATATTTTTTGCAAAAAAAAAGTCATATTTAACGGCTATTACAGGTCACTAACACGTAATTATGCCTTGAAAGACTAAATTGACAAGTTTATGTATCTAATTGCAACTTTAAAAACATTGAGGTCCTAATTAATTTTTCAGGTAAAGTTCGATGGCCTTTTTGACATATTTTCTGTAAAAAAAAAAGTCATATTTACATTACCTACTATTACAGGTCACTAACAGGTAAATAACAGGTAATTATGCCTTGATGAACTAAATTGACATGTTTATGTACCTAATTGCAACTATAAAAACTTTGAGGCTCTAATTAATTTTTCAGGTAAAGTTCGATGGCCTATTTGACATATTTTTTGCAAAAAAAAAAAGTCATATTTACATTTACCTGCTATTACAGGTCACTAATAGGTAATTATGCCTTGATGAACTAAATTGACATGTTTATATAACTAATTGTAAGTTTAATTAGTTTGAGAGCCTAATTAATTTTTCAGGTAAAGTACAATGGCCTTTTTGACATATTTTTTGCAAAAAAAAAAGTCATATTTACATTTACCTGCTATTACAGGTTACTAACAGGAAATTATACTTTGATGAACTAAATTGACATGTTTATATTCCTAATTGCAACTTTTAAAACTTTGAGAGCCTAATTAATTTTTTAGGTAAAGTTCGTTGGCCTATTTGACATATTCTTTGCAAAAAAAAAGTCATATTTACACTTATCTGGTACTACAGGTCACTAACAGGTAATTATGTCTTGATGACCTAAATTGACATTTTATATACATAATTGCAATTTTAAAGAGTTTGAGGGCCTAATTAATTTTTTTAGATAAAGTTCGATGGCCTATTTGACATATTCTATGTCGACAAAGTGACATTTAAATTTACCTGGTATTACAGGTCACTAACAGGTAATTATGCCTTGATGAACTAAATTGACATGTTTATGTATCTAATTGCAACTTTAAAAAGTTTGAAGCCTAATTAATTTTTTAGGTAAGTTTGATGGCCTATTTGACATATTTTTTGAAAAAAAAAAGTCATATTTACATTTACCTGCTATTACAAGTCACTAACAGGTAATTATGCCTTGATTAACTAAATTGACATGTTTATGTACATAATTGAACCTTTAAAAACTTAGAGGGCCTAATTAATTTTTCGGATAAAGTTCGATGGCCTATTTGACATATTTTTTATAAAAAAAAAAAAGTCATATTTACACATACCTGGTATTATGGGTCACTAACGGGTAATTATGTCTTGATGGCCGAAATTGACATTCTATGTAAATAATTGCAACTTAAAAGAGTTTGAGGGCCTAATTAATTTTTCAGGTAAAGTTCGATTGCCTATTTGACATATTTTATGCCAAAAAAGTGACATTTACATTTTCTTGGTATTTCAGGTCACTAACAGGTAATTATGCCTTGATGAACTAAATTGACATGTTTATTTACCTAATTGTAACTTTAAAAAGTTTGAAAGCCTAATTAATTTTTCAGGTAAAGTTCAATGGTCTATTTGATATATTTTTTACAAAAAAAAAAAAATTCATATTTACTTTTACCTTATATTACAGGTCACTAACATATAATTATACTTGAAGAACTAAATTGACATGTTTATGATCCTAATTGCAACTTTTAAAACTTTGACGACCTAATTAATTTTTCAGGTAAAGTTCGATGGCCTATTTGACGTATTTTTTCAACAAAAAAAAAAGTCATATTTACTTTTACTTGGTATTGCAGGTCACTAACAGGTAATTATGCCTTGATGAACTAAATTGACATGTTTATGTATCTAATTGCATTGACTCAGGAACACATCCTTCTAAGGGTTGTGGGCTACCTTCTACTTCATGCTAGCACCACGCACCCCTTTTTTTCGAGTGAATGCTGGGTTGCGCACCTTTCCCTGCATGCCTAGGTGCATTGAGGTATTCGCCGATTTTTTTGGCATCACGCCCATTGACTCGGGAACACTGTCTTTTAAGGGCTATGGGCTGCCTACTGCTTCATGCTAGCACCATGCACCTCTTTCTTTTTCCGTTTTTTTTAGTGCACGCTGGGTTGCGTACCTTTCTCTGCATGCCCAGGTGCGTTAGGGTATTCGCCGATTTTTTAAGGATCATGCCCATTGACTCGGGAACACCGCCTTTTAAGAATTGTGGGTTGCCTGCTGCTTCATACTAGCACTACACACCTTTTTCTTTTTTTTTTTCTTTTTTTTTTTTTTGAGTGCACGCTGGGTTGCGTACCTTTCCCTGCATGCCCATGTGCGTTGGGGTATTCGTTGAATATTTAGGATCCAGGCCTATTGACTCGGGAACATCGCTTTTTAAGGGTTGTGGACTGCCTGCTACTTCATGACATTTTTCTTTTCATTTTTTTTGAGGTTTCGGCCTGATGCCAAGTTAGTAGTAAGTTATAGCTATGAAAGCATATATAAGCTTTTATTAAAGAAAATAAAGAGAACACACACACACACACACCTCAAAGACTTATTCTTGCGAAACCTTTGTCACTTGCTCCAAGTTTATCTTAGAGGTTTATTCTTGCAATGCCTTTCTCACTTTCTCCAAGTTTTATCTGGGCCTTATGCCGAGTTTGTCTGATTTTGGGCCATTTCTTATTTTTTCCTTAGCGGTAGTTGTTCTTCCCCTATTCATTGACAGGCCTTTTGGTAATATTCACGTGCGAAAACAACATAGTTTTGGGGCTGTCTAGTTTTTGGTAGTGATGGGTGTGTGTGTGTTTTTTTTTTATTTAATTTCCTTGAGAATTTTGGAAAGTGTTCGCTTGGGTTATGTTCATTTTGAATATAAAATGAAATTAAAAATTCTAGAATAAAAATGATTAAGTAATAAATATCCAATTAACGATATGAGAGGTATCTAGAAGTAATTGTTTCGAATTTTTTTCCAAAACTGCTCTAAAGAGAACAAATTTCGAACAACACACCGTCAAGGGCAAAAATATAATTTTCTGTGTTTACTGGAGGATATTCTTGACCCAAACTTTTTGTAGATATGAAGTACTATAAGTTTATGTTCTCCCAAAAAAATTTCAAGTAAAAATAAGTTCGGTAAGTATTTTTCCTGCATTTATTTTTCGGACTGCGCCAAACAGAAATTTTCAAGAACGCTATTGGGTCAAACATAATATTTTCGTAAGAAAATGTATGTAAAATTTCGGGGTGTTACATTTAGTCCAGTTAATCCTAGAGTGAATCGTAAGAAAATAGGTTACCTCAATAGCTTACATAACTATATTACTGAAACAAAATGCAATTTTTAATTTTCCTCCCTCGATTGTAAATATAATCTACACATAAAATATATCTTCCGTACAAATGAATTAAGATAGCAATTGATTTCTATAATTGTGTTGCTCGAGAATGAGCAAAGTTGCCCAATTTATAAAAATCATAAACATTGATATAAAAAATCTCCAAAGTTTCAACACCGGATGCGTACATCTACACATTGGCTATTAATTGAGCAATTACTTGCTCGAATTCAAGCAAGGATAACATAAAAAAACATAATCGATCCAACTCATTTATTCAATTGTACTATTTAATATTTGATTATAATTTATATAATTATATATCGATTCATATATTCTTAAAATATTATAACAAATCAATTCCGTGCATTACACAGGTGAAAATACTAGTAAAATCTAATAACTATTATGTTAATTAAGCTACTAATTACATGAATATTAGTATGATTACAATTAAACATGGTATAAAAGTATAATTGCACAATATTAGTATAATTACCTAATAATTATTATGGTAATAAAGAAATTAATTACACATATATTAGTATAATTGACTAATAATAATTATGTTAATTAAGCTAATAATTACACAAATAATAGTATAATTACAATTAAACATAGGTTGTTGGATTGTTTATAATAATTACAATTAATTCATTTAGATATGGTGGAGGAAGAAAAAATTAAATGCGATATGGCGAAAATAGATATACTTAAGGTATAAAAGTATAATTGCACATATATTAGTGTAATTGATTAATAATAATTGCCTAATAATTTTTATGGTAATTAAACTAAACATTAGTCGTTGGATTTATTTTTATAATAATTACAATTAAATTATTTCTCATTTTCCCATATTTATTTTGGTAATAATATAATTACATAAGTCATATTACGTACATATCGATCTTTTTAATATAATTGTAGACAAACAAGTCATATATTATTCAATTTATTCAGTGATACTTTTGCACTAATCTTATAATCAAATAAATGTACACGTTCAAATTAGAATTTTTTTTTAATAATTTCTTTAATTTTATTATCTAAATATATAATTAAAAAAATTATCCGTGCATCGCATGGTAATTGGACAATTATTTGCTCTAATTCAAGCAAGAAAAACATCAGAAAACATAATCGATCCAACCAATTTCATCAATTACACTATATAATATTTGATATTAGAATTATATAATTGTATATCGATCCAAATATTCTTAAAACATTATAACAAATTCATTATGAGCAACGCACGAGTGAAAATACTAGTAAGAATAAAAAAGTTTACGTGTATCCACCAACCCATCCATTTCAAATTACAGTCTCTCTCAGAGAAAGCACCTGAGTTGGGAAATGTCATCAATCATCATTAGAGGATTTTTTATTTTTTTTTAACCAAATGAGTTGTTTATGAAAAAATGAAAAAAAAAAAACAGATGAGAATAAAACAATTTATGTGGGGCCACCTACCCATCCATTTCAAATTACACTTTCCTCGGAGAAAGCGCCCGCATTGGGAAATATCATCAGTCATCATTAGAAGATATTTCTTTAACCAAATGAGTTGTTTCCAAACGAAAAAAGAAAAAAACAAATGAGAATAAAATAATTTACGTGAGGCCACCAACCCATCCATTTCAAATTACACTCTCCTCGGAGAAAGCGCCCGCATTGGGAAATGTCATCAGTCATCATTAGAAGATATTTTTTTAAACTAAATGAGTTGTTTCCAAAAGAGAAAGAAAAAAGAAAACCAAATGAGAATAAAACAATTTAAGTGGGGCCACCAACTCTTCCATTTCAAATTACACTCTCCCTCGGAAAAAGCGCCCGCATTGGGAAATGTCATCAGTCATCATTGGAAGATATATTTTTTAAAACTAAATGACTTGTTTCTAAAAAAAAAACAAAAACAAATAAGAATAAACAATTTACGTGGGTTCACCAACTCATCAATTTCAAATTACAGTCTCCCTCAAAGAAAGCGCCCGTGTTGGGAAGTGTCATCAATCATCATTAGAAGATATTTTTTAACCAAATGGGTCTTTTCAGAAAAATGGAAAAAAAAAAACCAAATGAGAATAAAACAATTTGCGTGGGGTCGCAATCCATCTGTTTCAAATTACACTCTCCTCGGAGAAAGCACCCGCATTGGGAAATGTCATCCGTCATCATTAGAATATTTTTTTAACGGCAAAACGGTCAAATCGGTCTATGTACAAACACGGATTGTTCATTCAACACCATGAATTAAAATATGGTCCATCTAGGCTATTAGACTCCTAATTATTTTTCATCTAATATTTTTAGCCTATTTCTAACAAGTAACTCATCTAATTTGCTGACATGGAAAAATAAAATTTAAAAAATGCTGACAAGTTATTTATTTGGATTTTTTGGATGATTTCTACCCTATTTCATTAATGAACAGAATGATTTCTTGGAATGAAATAGGGTAAAAATCAAAGTTGCTATATGAAGTTTCAACTATAGTGTATTGTGTATGTACTTAAGATATTTTATTATTTTTTAAAAATTAAATTATTTTTTAAAAAATAATAAAATTTACCCAATACAATATCTTAAGTTATTATAAAAATAATTTAATTTTCATATATCGATTTCCATGAAATCTCATTGCCGAACGACATTGAATATCTCGCTATATGTACATAGTACAATGTAGTTAAAACTTTATATAGCAATTTTGATTTCTACCCTATTTCATAGCAAGAAATCATTTTCTTCATTAATAAAATATGGTAGAAATCATCCAAAACATCAATATAAATAAAATGTCAACATTTTTATTTTATTTTATTTTTTCATGTGAAATATAATTAGGAGTATGGTGCTGAATGAACAATCAATGTTACTACATAGGCATATTTGACCCTTTTGCATTTTTTTAACCAAATGAGTTGTTTCCAAAAAAAAAAAAAGAGAGAAAAATCAAATGAGAAAAAAAAAATTACATGGGCCACTAACACATCCGTTTCAAATTACACTCTCTTCGAGGAAGTGTTGGCATTGGGAAATCTCACCAATCATCATTAGAAATATTTTTTAACCAAATGAGTTGTTTCCAAAAAAGGAAAAATAAAATAAACTTAATAATTAAGAATAAAACAATTTAAGTGGGACCACCAACTGAGTTATGCATGCAATAAGCCAAGGCAAATAATTTAAACATATATATATATATATATGTAAAAGGGCTTTCATGAATTTTATTTGAAATCTATCCTTGAAACATAGTCTCATAGAGTAACACAAATTTAAGATTTTTGTTTATAATGGAAGGCGGGAATGAATCAAAGGTGAATGAGACAATGAGCGCATCAAATTCTTGCATGAAAAGGCTCCAAGGCAAAGTTGTGATAGTCACCGGCGGTGCTAGCGGCATCGGGGAAGCGACCGCTCGCCTTTTTGCCGATCATGGCACACGCGCCGTCGTCATCGCCGACCTCCAGGACGAGAAGGGCGTCGCCGTGGCGGAGTCCATCGGCCTCGACAAGTGCAGCTTCGTAAAATGCGACGTTAGCGACGAGGAGCAAGTGAAGGCCATGATTGATTGGACGGTCCAAAAGTACGGCCAGCTAGACGTCATGTTCAGCAATGCGGGCATAGTGAGCCCCACCGACCAAAAAGTCCTCGACCTCGACTTCTCCGACTTCGACCGGGTTTTCCGCGTCAACGCGCGAGGCGCGGCGGTGTGCGTCAAGCACGCGGCACGTGCGATGGTGGAGGGGCGCGTGAGGGGGAGTATCGTCTGCACGGCCAGCGTGGCCGCCACGCGCGGCGGCGTGCGGCGGACGGACTACATCATGTCGAAGCACGCCGTTCTTGGGCTGGTCCGGTCGGCGAGCCAGCAACTGGGGGCCCACGGGATCAGGGTCAACTGTGTGTCGCCGTCGGTGACTCCAACTCCGATAATTCTCGCCAATCGCGAAGAGGCTTCGAGCTACGTGGAGAAAATTTATGGGCCGCTGACTAGCCTGAAAGGCATAACGTCAGACGTGAAGCACGTGGCTAACGCCGTCCTGTTTCTGGCTTCCGACGAGTCGGCGTTTATCACCGGCCATGATTTGTCGGTGGACGGTGGTCTGATTTGTCTAGCGGTGCCCGGTCCTGGCCGTAATTGAGATAACCATTTCTTGTTATATACAAGTAAGTGGATGGCCTACAATGATATGTTCTATTTTTCTGAATATCTTTAAAAACTATGCATGGCTTCTTTAATTTGTTTAGTTTTTATTTTATAAAGAGGGTATACCCAACACCTCTTAGGCTCTTATAACTATGCTGCAGCTGCAGGTATTATTGTTGTGTTTTAATTTGGACTTAGTATTTGATTTGAATCTATGGATGATCTAGAATATTATTGTGAAAGGTTTATAATATGATTGTTATTTTCTTGCCTTGAATCTTAATGAATTTTTTTAGTTTAACTATGCATGCACCATTTTCAGGTTCAAACCTTCTACATATAGACTTGGCCTATTTAGCTTTAAAATAGGTATATGTCAGATCTATTCACTGAATAAGTTAGGCCAGTTCATAGGTCCCTATAGAAGACTAACTTATTGTCATCTACAGTTTTGAAGTGGTAGAAAATTATAAAAGTCTATGTTGCCATGAGTGCAAATAATGGAGTATCTTTTGAATTGTCATGCTAAGATATATGTCAATGAGGTCATCTGATCTTAATTAATAGCACATATCAAGATAGTTAATGTAGTATTTGTTCATGTTATTTGTATCTTTTTATTTTCACACATATCTATAAAAAATTATAGCAAAAAGTTTATTATTATTGCAAGCAACAACTAGATTTGGTTACTATTCACAATAACATTTGGGGGACCAAGAATTCCAATTCTGTAGAATTTTGTGTTGTGAACTGGAAATTGCAACCAAGTTTGCAAGGTTGCGTAGAGACCATGAAGAAATTCTAGAAATTCTCAGCCTTTCAACCAAAAATCCACCAAGTAGAGTTTTTGAAGTAAAAGCGCATGAAAACATCAAGTTGAAAATCCCATGCCGCCGAAGATATAAAAATATATAAAAGTTCTTGTAATAAAATTATAAATAATGTATTTATAAAATTTATGAAATAATTATAAGGGTGTATTCAATTTAGAGTTTTAAAGTCTTTTTAATATGAAATTTTTTACAAATGTTTGTTCTATAAATTTTTATAAACTCGTATAAACTTGATAAAAATTTAAAAGATTTTATGAAAGTTTAGAAAGATATTGCATCATGATCAAAGAATCACAATCGTTATCGGAGACTATATATGTCACAGAGTTGCATGCTCAATTGGTTATCATCCTCCACTATGTGGACATGGCGGCCATTCATTGACTTATCTCGGTTCTAAATGCTTCCATCTCATCTCGACTAGCTTGCTTGCTAGTGTCAGTTTCAGTTTGCAAACCTTGTAGCTATTTCTACATTTGAGTAAGAAATGACATAAAACGATTGTGTCAGATGAAGACAATTAATTAGAAAGCTTTGTGTCACATAATACAACTTAGAACGAAAACAATCTAGAAATTTCAAGGGACAGATTAGAGTACTATATGGAGTAGTAGCTCCGTATCTGACTAGTATAAACATTATTGATAAATCATGTTGGTGAAAATTTGTGCAATTAGGAGGACTGACTCAAATTGTACGTCTTTATTTTTTCAGAAAGTTGTTTACATGATTCAGGTTTAAATATGTGTTAGCCCTAGTGTAGTAGTCCATTAAATATGGTAGAGCGTAAAAACTATGATGAGTTGTTCAATTCTTTGGTGAAAAATTATTTTTGGGCATGGCCCCATAAGGTAGGAGGTATTCTCCAATTGGCCGGATTATAATATCTGGACATTTTTACTTTGTTTTTTAGTATTTGTTGTTAGTTATATAAACTTATTGTAATAGCTCCAAGAATAACAACACGTATTGATACTCTCTGGAGGTTATCTAAAAACATAATAAGTCTCAATCAAGGTTATATCCTTGATTTATGTCCTCTTTTTTTTATGCTAATAAATGTGTACATTTTACTTTAAATGTTGTACACTTCAATGTTATTAGACAAAATTGTCCCTACTAAATTCTTGTTATAAAAAACTACCCTTACATCGTTATAACACCGTTAGTTTTAACTCCATCATTATTACCCTACACCTATATCTATCATATCTTTTTCATATTATTTAATTGTCATTTTATTTAAATTATTAATTTCTATTTAATGGTTGATTATATTTTAATTAAATTTCTATGAATGGTAAATCATATATGTGTGTATAAAATACATATATTATTTGTGTATATAATTTGAATTATACATTTTAATTATTTTTATTTATTAATATTTTAATATTGGGCATAAGTTTTCGCGCATCGCGCGTACAAAATACTAGTTATATCATACAAGTCTACATTCCTGCATTATAAGTTCACAATAATTAAAATATTTAATATTTTTAATGAAAAAGAAGAAGAAGAAGAAAATAGCGCTTCAATAGTCAAACACAACTCTGTTATTGTGGTGATCAGTTTTGCAATGGTTCCAAAATTTACAAGCATTGTGAAACACTTAGGACTAAATAAAAAAAAATGACACGGAAAGTATCATGTCATATTGAAAGAGGAGGCATTTTCAATGATAAACATGGTCTACAAATGCAACTCCAATTACAATAAATTCAATATTTATAACAGAGTCGATAGTACCAAAAAAAATAAAAAAATCAACATATATACTATTGAAAAATCCAAACAAAATGCCCTCCAGTTAGCTAAAATGCTCCTTTGATTCTCAAAATTATTTTAGTATTTAAAATCAACTTCTTTAATTGAATAATGGAACGACATTATTTTGCTACATAATTTATCTTCAATTTTATTACTTATTTAAACGATGTCGTTTATATGAATAACTTATTTTCAACTGTACAAATGCACAATCCTAATGTACATTGCTTCACAAGGTAGCTTTATAACATGCTCATTTTTGTGTTCAAAATATTTTGTGAAAGAAGGTGTGGATATTGAAATTTTGAGACATGCATGTTGGCTTATATATAGTTGAGCCAATTAATTTGTCAAAATAATTAGTCCGCTTGTCAATTATATAATTTAAGAATAAGGGTTAAATAAGTCACTGAACTACACTTAAAAATAGAGTTATTTCCTAAAATGGTCCCTCGACTATTGCTCATTCTCAATTTTACATTTCGACTTTCAATTGCACCTAATGTGGTCCCTCGACTTTCAAAAACTCACACAATTTGGTCCTCCGTTACATATTCCGTCAAATCAGTGTTAAAATGGAGGGCATTTTCGTCCATTTACCTATTGTTAGCCTAATAAACATTGAAAAATAGTTGAGGGACCATTTTGAGAATAGTCAAGGGACCATTTTGGGAAAAACTATTTTATTTATTTCATTTTTGTTTATTTTCATTTTGTATAGAATTTCTATACATTTTTTCTTACAAATATAAATAGTTAAAATCGCGCAATCCAACCTCAAAATTTTTAACTTTCTTTACAGACTTTTTCCCTCTAAATATACAAACTATTCCTATGAAGTTTTACAATAAGTTCCGTAAATTTCATAAATACTCATATACTTTTTTTTTTTTTATGTTCATAGACAATAAATCACTATGTATCACATTAAATATTACTTTTACCATTGAAAATAATATTTTTTTTTCAAGCGTAGACACCCAAAGAGTGTAAAATGTAGGGAAAATATTGGACCGAAAGGTAAATTTTTCTAGTAAACTTCTCAGATGAGCCGGAAAGTAAAATCTCGTCAATGTTTCCTGCAATATTTTCTGTATTTGATTTCGAAGTAATTATTAAATTTTATATTAATTTACATTATTTAAGATATTGTATGACATCTTTTTATATGTTTTCCTCTTCTTATTTTTTTTTATTAATTATTAATTATTAAGGCAAGCATAATTTATTTTGTAATATGGACACATTATTTTTAATAATTTTGATTTAATTAAATTATACCTTAATTATAAAAATCCTACCTAATAATTTTAGTATATTACACGAGACACAATAATTATTATAAATAATGTTTAATAATTGTCAATTTGTATACAAAAATAAAATTTATAGTTAATTTTTAAGTTAATCATAAAATCTTAATAAAATTTATAGTTAATTTTTAAGTTAATCATAAAATCTTTTGTGTTGTGGGCGTTAATTTTTAAGTTAATCATAAAATCTTTTGTGTTGTGGGCACTAATTTTTAAGTTAATCATAAAATCTTTTGTGTTGTGGGCACATTATTTTTAATTATTTGAGTTTAATAATATTATATCTTATTTATAAAAAAAAATCCAAAGTAATATATTTAGTGTTACGGATGTGACTAAGAATTATTTTAATCGGTGCTTAAAAAATGAGTATTTATAAAATTTACGAAACTTATTGTAAATCTGCATAGGAATAGTTTGTATATTTAGATAGAGAGAAAATGTCTGTAAAAAAGTTAAAAAATTTTAAGATGGATTGCACGATTTTAACTATTTATATTTGTAAGAAAAAAAATGTATAGAAATTCTTATTTTATAGAGTCTAAAAAATGAAAATAAACAAAAATGAAATAAATAAAATAGTTTTTCCCAAAATGGTCCATTGACTATTCTCAAAATGGTCCCTCAACTATTTCTCAATGTTTATTAGGCTAACAATAGGTAAATGGACGAAAATGCCCTCCATTTTAACACTGATTTGACGGAATATGTAACGGAGGACCAAATTGGGTGAGTTTTTGAAAGTCGAGAGACCACATTAGGTGCAATTGAAAGTCAAAATACAAAATTGAGAATGAGCAATAATCGAGGGACCATTTTGGGAAAAAACTCCTTAAAAATACAATTGAGCCACTCAACTTGAAAAAATTGCAATTGACTACTTAAATCAACCAATTCCATGCAATCTTACCAATTTACAGGCTGGGTCACTTAATAATCGATTACCTTACCACGTTTAAGTCTATGAGGATTTTTTAAATTATATTATTTAACACACACACACACACACACACATAAACATCAATAAAGACTAGCGTCCGAACTTACAACCACGGGGGAGGGGGGTGGTGATGGTCAATGGAGAGTGGAGACAGAGCCGGTTTATGAAGACTAGGTTTACACAATTCACTTCTGGTTTGATTCCGATTCCTACTTTGACTCAGAGCAGTAATGCATTGTTCATCCCTAAAGAAATTAGAAATTATCTGGATCGACCATGCTATTCACTTTCACCAACCTCTGGTAATTCCCCACGAAATACTTGTGTCCATAAACCATCCCTTCCTAGTAGATTTGGAGCATTCAAGTATCGAGTTTCAAGTATTTAAAGTTCAAGTACTCAAATTCAAATATTTCAAGTATCAAATCTCGAGTATTTAAAGGATGGGAATTGGACATGTACCTTTGTAGGAGCCCTATGACCTAGCTTAATTAAGGCCTAATTAGGCTTGACTTGTTTAGTAAAAAGGCTAGGGATGGACTCATTTTAAAGCATATTAAACTAAACATGCTAGACCTATATACACTAGGCTCGGCCTTTAGGCCCACAAGCCTGGCCTATATATATAGAATTTAATTTTAATATTAAGTTAGTATATATTCTATTTTATACCTAATATATTTTTATATTTACGATATAACCCAAGTATATATAATTACCAAACCCTAACCCTCTACCTCTAAAATCTCATTTTAAATTCTAAATTAACTATAAACATGGCTTCTAATCATGCTATAAGTGACTTGATTGTTCTTATATAATAGTTAATGAAGTGTCGCGACTTAATTATGTGACTTGATTGTTAATTATTTATGAGATTATATAAAATGACAAGCAATAATACAGTTGAATTAAACAGACCTAAAATAATGTACTTTCAGTACTCAAATAATGTACTTTTAAAAAATGTACTTTATGTACGTAAATAATGTACTTTTAATATATTAAAAATGTATGTTTTATTTATGGTCCACACAGTTGTGTGGACCATGACCCATGTAATAATGATTGTGTAAAGGCTTCACACTCTGCCAGACTAATTTTAGGCTTAGGCTTGAGCCTAATAAAAATCCTACATACAAGCTCAAGCCCAAGCCCAAACCTTAGATTTTTGTAGCAGGCCCTGGCCTAATTTTTTTGACCTATTTCCATCCCTACGCATTGAAATAAGTCATCAGTCATCATTAGAAGATATTTTTTAATGAAATGAGTTGTAAAAAAAATTTCAAATGAGAATAAAAACAATTTATGTGGGCCACCAACCTAACCATTTCAAATTACACTCTCCCTCGGAGAAAGCGCCCACATTGGGAAATGTCATCAGTCATCATTAGAAGATATTTTTAACCAAATGAGTTGTTTCAAAAAAAAAAACAAATAAGAATAAAACAATTGACGTGGGTCCATCAACCAATCCATTTCAAAGTACAGTCTCCCTCGGAGAAAGCACCAACGCTGGGAAATATCATCAATTATCATTAGAAGACCAAATGAATATAAAACAATTTACATGGGGCAACAGACCCATTCATTTCAAATTACACACTCCCTCGGAGAAAGCACCCCGCATTAGGAAATGTCATCAGTCATCACTAGAATATATATATTTTTTTAACCAAACGAGTTATCTCCAAAAAAAAAAAAAAAAGAAAAAAGAAAAAAAAAAGAATAAAACAATTTATGTGGGGCCACCAACCCATCCATTTCAAATTACACTCTTGTCTCAGAGAAAGCGCTCGCATTAGGAAATGTCATCGGTCATCATTAGAAGATATTTTTTAACCAAATGAGTTATCTCCAAAAAAAAAAAAAAGAATGAAACAATTTACGTGGGGTCACCAACCCATCCATTTCAAATTATACTCTCCTCGAAGAAAGCATCCGCATTAGGAAATGCCATCAGTCATAATTAGGAGATATTTTTTTAACCAAATACGGAGTAAATTGTTTCCAAAAAAAGAAAAACAAAACAAATAAGAATAAAACAATTTACGTGGGTCCACTAACCCATCCATTTCAAATTACACTCTCCTCGGAGAAAGCGCCTGCATTAGGAAATGTCATGAGTCAACATTAGAAGATATATTTTTAACCAAATAAGTTGTTTCCAAAAAAAAAGAAAAAAAATAAAACAATTTACATGGGTTCACCAACCCATCTATTTCAAATTACACTCTCCCTCGGGGAGAGTGCCCGGACTTAAGAAATGCCATCAGTCATCATTAGAATATATTTTTTTAACAAAATGAGTTGTTTCAAAAAAGTAAAAAAAAAAAAAGAATAAAATAATTTACATGGGACCACCAACTGAGCTACATATGCAATAAGCACAATCAAATTTATTTATTTATTAACGAGGTAAAAGTAAATCAGCCTAGGTTACCCATAGCTGACCGGCACAAACTCAAGGGCTTGAGGTTCGAACCCACGACCTCTCGGCTGCAGGTGTAACTCTCTTACCACTTGAGCTGCCCTTACGGGCCAATCAAATTTATACATATATATATATATATATATATGGGCACCCTTTCATGAATTTTATTTGAAATCTATCCCTGAAACATAGACTCATAGAGTAACACATACAAATTTAAGATTTTGTTTATAATGGAAGACGGGAAGGTGAATGAGACATCAAATTCTTGCATGAAAAGGCTCCAAGGCAAAGTTGTGATAGTGACCGGCGGTGCTAGCGGCATCGGGGAAGCGACCGCTCGACTTTTTGCCGATCACGGCACTCGCGCCGTCGTGATCGCCGACATCCAAGTCGAGAAGGGCGTCGCCGTGGCGGAGTCCATCGGCCTCGACAAGTGCAGCTTCGTAAAGTGCGACGTTAGCGAGGAGGAGCAAGTGAAGGCCATGGTAGATTGGACGGTCCAAAAGTACGGCCGGCTAGACGTCATGTTTAGCAACGCCGGCTTGCCGGGCCTCTCTGAGCAGAAGGTCCTGGACCTCAACTTCTCCGACTTCGACCGGGTTTTCCGCGTCAACGCGCGAGGCCCGGCGGTGTGCGTGAAGCACGCGGCGCGGGCGATGGTGGAGGGGAGCGTGAGGGGGAGCATCATCTGCACGGCCAGCGCGTCTGCCACGCGCGGCGGCATGCGGGTAACGTACTACGTCATGTCGAAGCACGCGGTTCTTGGGCTGGTCCGGTCGGCGAGCCAGCAACTGGGGGCCCACGGGATCAGGGTCAACTGTGTGTCGCCGGGGGCGACTCCAACTGCGATGTTTTCTCCCAACCGCGAAGAGGCTTTGAGGTTAGTGGACAAAAATTATGGGCCGCTGATTTGCCTGAAAGGCATAGCGCCAGACGCGAAGCACGTGGCTAACGCCGTCCTGTTCCTGGCTTCCGACGAGTCGGCGTTTATCACTGGCCTTGATTTGGCGGTGGACGGTGGTCTCATTCGTCTAGCCAATCCCGGTTCCAATTCTGGCAGTAATTGATCGAGATAACTAACCATTTCTTGTGGAAGGGATTCTATTTTTCTTAATATCTTTAAAAACTATGCATGATATGGCTTCTTTAAACTATATATGCTACATGTATTCTTCTTGTGTTTTAATTTAATTTGGATTTAATATTTGATTTGAATCTATATTGATCCATGATCTAGAATATTATTGTATGTGAAAGATTTTTATGATATAATTGTGATTAGCTTGTCTTCAATTTTAATGGAAACCCCAAGTACTGAAACACTAGTGGTTTGTCTTGTTTGACCGATCACTGCACCCTTTTCATGGCAAGAATTGGAACTGCAATTTGTTGCCATGTCGAACATCCATTGACTCATTTCAGTTTAAATGCTTCAATCTCAACTCGACTTGCTTGCTTGCTAGTATCAATTCCAGTTTGCAAACCTTGTAGCTATTTCTGCATTTTTGACGAAGAAATGAGATAAAATGATGTGTCAGATGAATGAAGACAGTTAGAAAGCTTTGTGTCACATAATACAACTTAGAGCGAAAATACTCAAAATAGTGAAGAAACTTCAAGGGACAGATCGGAGTACTATATGGAGTAGTAGCTCCGTATCTGACTAGTATATTACATTATTGAGAAATCAGGTTGGTGAAAATTTGTGTAATCAGGAGGATTGACTCAAGTTGTACGTCTTTATTTTTTCAAAAAGTTGTTTACATGATCATGTTTAAATGTGTTAGTCCTAGTTTAGAAATCCATTGAATTTGGCAAGAGTGTAAAAACTATGAGGTGTCCATATTTAAGAAACGCATCATCTCCACACTCTCAAGCTGCAACTCATAAGCAATATTGTCCATAATACCTCAAGCTAAGGCATTTGAATCACAAGATTGTGTTGAAGACTGCTAGCTATTCTATATGCCTTTTTGCATACATCACTCAACGAATCCGGATAAGCTAAAGTGAATTCATGATGATGAGAATGCACAACTCGTTCAAAAGTCAATTTGGCATTTTCTTTTAACTGTGAATTCTAATATAAGAATTATTATTTTTGAAAAAGTAAATTACATACTATTTTAAAATAAAAATATTTACAAGTGTACATACCTCATCAACTTTAGTACATAACTCTACCAGCTTCTTTTGACCAAATAATAAAGTGTTTGAAATGCAGCACCTAAAAAGTTGAACCTCATTGGTGAGGAATGGTACATTTGCACTTCGATGCAATAACTTTTTCTACGCTCATCTTCACTTGAGTTGTATCTAGTACAACCCCGTGAACCTGCCCACTAGTGTAAGTTTTCCCATATGCCACTAAACGTTTAATGGGATCTTCCAAGAACAATTCACATTGTGCCTCTAACTGCATTAATTCTTAATTAAGAATAATATAAAATATTAATAAATAATAATAAGGTTAACTATAAACAATTACTTACCGCCGGTAAATCAGCAAAAGGGTATGGGGAACTAGTGTTTCCACTGTTCGAGTCTAGGTTATCCTCATGCTTTGATTGTGCAGATTGGTGAACATGAGTCTGCATAGAAAGCGGACCCATCCATTTCAAATTACACACTCCCTCGTAGAAAGCACCCGCATTAGGAAATGTCATAGTCATCACTAGAATATTTTTTTTTTTTTACCCAAATAAGTTATCTAAAAAAAAATGAAAAAAAAAACAAAAAAAAAACAATTTACGTGGGGCCACCAACCCATCCATTTCAAATTACACTCTGTCTTAAAGAAAGCGCTCGCATTAGGAAATGTCATCAGTCATCATTAGAAGATATTTTTTTAACCAAATGAGTTATCTCCCAAAAAAAAAAACAAACAAATAAGAATAAAACAATTGGTCACCAACCCATCCATTTCAAATTACACTCTCCTCGGAGCCATTTCAAATTACACTCTCCTCGGAGAAAGCGTCCGCAGGAATGTCATCAGTCATAATTAGGAGATACTTTTTTAACCAAATAAGTTGTTTCCAAAAAAAAGAAAAAAAATAAGAATAAAATAATTTACGCGGGTCCACTAACCCATCTATTTCAAATTACACTCTCCACGGAGAAAGCGCCCGCATTAGAAAATGTCATGAGTCATCATTAGAAGATATTTTTTTAACCAAATAAGTTGTTTCCAAAAAAAGAAAAAAATAAAACAATTTACATGGGGCCACCAACCCATCAATTACAAATTACACTCTGTCTTAGAGAAAGCGCTCGCATTAGGAAATGTCATCTGTCATTATTAGAAGATATTTTTTTACCCAAATGATTTATCTCCAAAAAAAAAAAAAGAATAAAACAATTTA
Organism: Ipomoea triloba; assembly: GCF_003576645.1. NCBI lineage: Eukaryota > Viridiplantae > Streptophyta > Magnoliopsida > Solanales > Convolvulaceae > Ipomoea > Ipomoea triloba. The sequence goes on along the minus strand of NC_044917.1, from coordinate 9,925,688 downwards.
CGTGGGGTCACCAACCCATTCATTTCAAATTACACTCTCCACGGAGAAAGCGCCCGCATTAGGAAATGTCATGAGTCATCATTAGAAGATATTTTTTTAACCAAATAAGTTGTTTCCAAAAAAAAAGAAAAAAATAAAACAATTTACATGGGGCCACCAACCCATCCATTTCAAATTACACTCTGTCTTAGAGAAAGCGCTCACATTAGGAAATGTCATCAGTCATAATTAGGAGATTTTTTTTAACCAAATAAGTTCTTTCCAAAAAAAAAGAAAAAAAAAACAAATATGAATAAAATAATTTACGTGGGTCCACCAACCCATCTATTTCAAATTACCCTCTTCTCGGAGAAACCGCCCGCATTAAGAAATGTCATGAGTCATCATTAGAAGATATTTTTTTAACCAAATGAGTTGTTTCTGAAAAAACGAATAAAAAACCAAATGAATATAAAACAATTCACATGGGGCAACAGACCATCCATTTCAAATTACACACTCCCTCGAAGAAAGCCTCCACATTAGGAAATGTCATCAGTCCATCACTTGAATATATTTTTTAACCAAATGAGTTATCTCCAAAAAAAATAAGAATAAAACAATTTACGTGGGGCCACCAACCCATCCATTTCAAACTACACTCTATCTTAGAGAAAGCGCTCACATTAGGAAATGTCATCGATCATCATTAGAAGATATTTTTTAACCAAATGAGTTTATCTCTAAAAAGAAAAAAAAAAGAAAAAAAAAGACATAAGAATAAAATAATTTACGTGGGGTCACCATCCCATCCATTTCAAATTACATTCTCCTCGGAGAAAACGTCCACATTAGGAAATGGCATCAGTCTAGGAGATATTTTTTTTAACCAAATAAGTTTTTTCCAAAAAAAAAATAATAATAAAACAATTTACATGGGGCCACCACTGAGCTACGTATGCAATAAGCCCAAGCAAACTTATATGTACATGGGCACCCTTTCATGAATTTTATTTGAAATCTATCCCTGAAACATAGACTCATAGAGTAACACATACAAATTTAAGATTTTGTTTATAATGGAAGACGGGAAAGTGAATGAGACATCAAATTCTTGCATGAAGAGGTTCCAAGGCAAAGTTGTGATAGTGACCGGCGGTGCTAGCGGCATCGGGGAAGCGACCGCTCGACTTTTTGCCGATCACGGCACTCGCGCCGTCGTGATCGCCGACATCCAAGTCGAGAAGGGCGTCGCCGTGGCGGAGTCCATCGGCCTCGACAAGTGCAGCTTCGTAAAGTGCGACGTTAGCGAGGAGGCCGGAGCAAGTGAAGGCCATGGTAGATTGGACGGTCCAAAATTACGGCCGGCTAGACGTCATGTTTAGCAACGCCGCCTTGCCGCCGGGTCTCTCTGAGCAGAAGGTCCTCGACCTCGACTTCTCCCTGTTCGACCGGCTTATCAGCGTCAACGCGCGTGGCCCGGCGGTGTGCGTGAAGCACGCGGCGCGGGCGATGGTGGAGGGGAGCGTGAGGGGGAGCATCATCTGCACGGCCAGCGCGTCTGCCTCGCGCGGCGGCATGCGGGTTACAGACTACGTCATGTCGAAGCACGCGGTTCTTGGGCTGGTCCGGTCGGCGAGCCAGCAACTGGGGGCCCACGGGATCAGGGTCAACTCTGTGTCGCCCGGGGCGACTCCAACTCCCATGATTTCTCCCAACCGCGAAGAGGCTTTGAGGTTCGTGGACAAAATTTATGGGCCGCTGATTTGCCTGAAAGGCATAGCGCCAGACGCGAAGCACGTGGCTAACGCCGTCCTGTTCCTGGCTTCCGACGAGTCGGCGTTTATCACCGGCGTTGATTTGGCGGTGGACGGTGGTCTCATTCGTCTATCCAACCCCGGATCCAATTCTGGCAGTACTTAATTAGTTGAGATAGATAACCATTTCTGGCCTGGTGGAAGGGATTCTATTTTTCTGAATATCTTTAAAAACTATGCATGGCTTCTTTAAACTATATATGCTGCATGTATTCTGATCTTCTTGTGTTTTAATTTAATTTGAACTTAATATTTAATTTGATTTGAATCTATTGATCCATGATCTAGAATATTATTGTATGCAAAAGATTTTTATGATATAATTGTGATTAGCTTGTCTTCAATTTTTGTTTCTTCTGGAGATGACAATCACTATGTTATTGCAATCGGAAATTAAAGGGAAATAACAGTACGAAAATAAGAGAGTAACGACGGGTAGCGGTGGAGATGGAGGAGAAAACAGTGAATGCAGACGTGAAGAATTGAAAACCAAGGACGAGAGCACTTCAATAGACTAGTTGATGTACTTTTTTTTGAGTACTACTGACTCTGTTACAATGTAGTATCTGTTCATAGCTACTTTCTCAACCTGCCTCCACTGAGGCTCATCCATGTGAGAGTGTTTTTCGGAACACCGGGTGCCACTAGACCACAAGGTCTTTGGCAATCATAACTAGTTGATGTACTTAATTACTAAAACTTTTTAAAATTCAAAAATCTAATTGATTTTTTGGGGATTACCTATTTCAACATTTTCCTTTATCTTTCTAAAATTTAAAAATAACTTTTTACATTTTTAGTCCCACAACTATAGTGACACACTATCAGGATTGGTACACAACTTTAAAACTTGCAATTTTGGTCTATGACTATTGTTTTTGTTGTAAAAATGGTCATTTCGATGGATTTTTCGTTAATTTCTCGCCAAGAAAAAAAAATTGACGGATTTTTCATCAATTTCTCACCGGAAAAAAAATCCCCTTTCAAGTAGGGCTAAAATGAACATTTACATTGTTGACTTATTATTCTGTTGACCAAAGTGCGAAAAATTCAAACAAAAAAAAAAGACCAATTGCAAGAGGAACCCTAATATGCTCTCATCTCTTCAAAACAATTACGAACAAGAGGAAAACATCAATTGCCATCTTCAAATTTAACAATTAATTTATTTTTAAAGAATTTTTTCATTCTAAAAATTTTTGACAAATGGTTATATCAAATATTTAACCTTTAAAGTTAAACTAAAAAATAAAAATAATTTTAAATTTTGTACATAATTTTACTAAGATTAAATTTGCTACATATATTTTTAGAAACAAATTAGTTTTAACTTTAATTTAGTTTACCAAAATCAAAATAATTTTGGAATCCAGGCTGACGCGATCGCATGCTTTTTAGAAATTATGAATTAGTTTTGTTTTTCTGGCAATGGATGACTTGTTGAAGATGACAATCGATGTTTTTCTCTTGCTTGTAATTGTTTTGATGAGATGAGAGCATATTAGGATTTCTCTAGCAATTGAGTTTTTTTTTTTTTTTTTTTTTTCGCACTTTAATCAGCATAATAACATGCCAACAACGATAAACAATGTAAATATCCATCTTAACCCTGCTTGAAAGTAGAATTTTTTTTCTAGCAAGAAATTGACGAAAAATTCGCCAATTTCTTTTCCAGTGAGAAATTGATGGAAAATCCGTCGGAATGACCATTTTTGCAACAAAAATATTAGCCGTGGACCAAAATTGTAAGGTTTGAAAGTCGTGGATCAATCTTGATAGTGTCACTGTGGTCGTGAGACTAAAAGTGCAAAAAACTCAATTTAAAAATAATGTAAAAATTTTTGAAAGTCGAACATTCCTTCATATATGTGCTCAATTAGCACTTCTGTGGCTCTCCTTGAGGAAACGTCACATGATCGAACTCCGATGGTTGGGTATTACAACTGATAGAGAAAATATATTGAACAGATAGTACACTGTAATAAAGTCAATAGTACTAAAAAAAAAAAAAAAAAAAGTCAAATAGACCCTTGAACTTTAGGCAAAAGTGCAATTAGACCCTTGAACTTTAAAAAAGTGCAATTAAACACTCAAGCTTGTTATTTTAGTGCATATAAACCCAATAATCGATTATTCACCTGAAATAATCGATCATTAAGATTCTGTGATATTTTCAATACTAATTTCGCCGAAAAAAATTTCGCCAACAATAAAAATTTTAAAAAATAAAATAAAATCAAGTGTCCTAACCGGAGAAGACAATCGGCCGATCGTCTTCTCCATCAGAGAGTCGCCTTCTTCGGTGGATAAGTCGACCAGACTCGTCACCGAAACCACCGGAAATTGCATCTTATGTTTTTAATGGTGGTTAGCAACGGTCAACGATGGTCAGCGTCGATAATATTACCGGCAATCTGTTGGTTATATATAAATTGAACTTATTTAACGCATTTTGATAAATTTGAGTGTTTAATTAAATTTTCTTTAAAATTTAAAGACCTAATTAAACTTTTGCCTAACATTCAAGGGCCAATTTGACATTTTTCTTCAAAAAAAAAAAAAAAAAGTCGCACATCCCTTGTTTGGTTTGTTAAAAAGAAAAAAAAAATGAAAAAGAAAAAGAAAAATAGTATATATACATGTGGAAAAAATGTTACAAACACGTATCACGTATGCGGCTTTGGCAAGGAATTCGGCGCCCTCCCTCGCTAGCCCACCCCAATTCTACGGAGAAAAATCAAATATTTACCGAAACGACGAGGAAATTTTCGGCATTCTGGTACCATGGTATTCTTCGATCCTCTAATTTTCATATAATTGTTTGAAGTAATTGATATGGTGGATAATGTTGGGTTGTTCTTCAGATTAAGAAATTTTGTTTCTTTCTTCATCTATTTATCATCTTTGTATGTTTAGTGATTCATGGAGCTAAAAATTGCTTAGTTGCCTCCATTAATTTTTAGTTTTTACTTTTTTCTGAATTTTCATTATATTATTTCCTATTATTTGTTCTCTTCTTTTACCTCACTCAGAAAATAAGCTGCTAATTTGTAGATGAACATAGAGGAAATTCATAACTAAAGTTTAATTTTTTGCTTTACATTCCATCGCCACTAGTGACTGCCTGTTTATACAACCAGGTTACTGTTGCACTGCTTAACTTGTCTTGAGTGCTTAGTGGTCAAGCTCCTCTTGAATTGTTATTGGCCTTGAGAAGGTCTATAAAGTAGATCACTCATAGAAAGTGAATACCAAAAGAGGCTGAAGATTTTAATGGTTGGTGGAGGGGGTGAAACTTTAATGTTTTAAGAACAGTAGCTTTTAAAAACTTAGGTTTTGGAAGATGGATGAAATTTTCAATGCACTAAATTTATTAATCTGAAAGGTCAGGCTATTCCAAGAGGCCAGCATTTGCCATAGTTCTCTGCACACCACAGTGAGGAGAATATGCATCATTTTCCTAGCTATGGGGGTTTGGGTATAGCGCATAGGCTTTCCATCGGTTTTACGTATATGAATTGGAGAATCATGAAGTGGCTTTCTGTTATTTGTATGTGTAAATCTGATCTTTTTGCCTTCTCTGAAATGAAATCGTTCTTTTTGTTGAAGACATAATGGAGCATTATCAGGGGCATTATCAGCAATGGAGTATTATAATATTAGCTAGATAATGTAGTATTAGCTGGGTAGTGGAATAGTGGAGTATTATTAGCAATAATGCTCAGATTTTTAGGCCTCTTGTCTGATTTCTCCTAGTATATATATGTGTACCAATGTATGAATGTAAACACACTGAAATGAAGTAAACAAGAGAGTTTAAGCTACTGCATTTAGTTTCTTAACATGGCATCAGAGCTCAGGGAATGAGCAGTGTCGGAGAAGGGTGGCTGCGCAGGAAGAAGACNGAGAAGCCGCACCGTCGTCGGAGTTGTCACGCGCCCTCACGCGCCACCGCCGGAAGCTGCTCGCCGATCCACGCGCCGGCGCGTGCGTGATTTTCCGACGATCTTTTCGGCTGCCGATTGTAACAGTGGGCTCGGCGTGATGAGTAGGGTAGACCTAGATGATCAGGCAGACAGTATGAGTAAGAAATTTTGCTAAGGTACTCTCCAAAATTTGTCAGGCACTGTGTACGTGAACTGTGCAGTGGTGGGTTGTTCACATTTGATATTCTCCAGGTCTGTCTCTTCTGATATTCTCCAGGTCTGTCTCTTCTCCTTATTTATTATGGCTGAAGCAAGGAATATTACTGTGGTATCTACACCATCTAAATTAATTGATGTGGTGCTGGCTGCTGATGGGTCTAATTTTGTTGAATGGAAATTTTTGGTTAAAATTAATTTAGATGGAATGGGTAAAGGTGACCATTTAGATAAAGATTGTCCTTCGGGTAATGAAGCTAAAAAGGTGTGGGAAGCAGACGATAAAGCTTTGTTATCAAGGATAATTAACTGTATTGATAGGAAAGTAATTTTATCAATGCAACATTGTACTACTGTTAAAGAAGTATGGGAGTTAGTTTCTGAATGGTTTAGTGGGTCAAGTAACTTGAGGAAATTGTATCAGTTGTCTCAAGATGTTTATCGACCTAATCAAAAAGATAGAAATCTGAGGGATTACTATTATGATTTCAAATGTTTAAGTGAAGCCTTGTGTACTGCAATACCCATCACAACTGATGTGAAGCAAATGAAAGCACAACGTGATCAGTTAATCACCTTTAGTTGGATTTCTGGGCTTAACAAAGAATATGATGTTCTTAGGTCACAATTACTGGGAAACAAGGAGTTAGGGTCATTGGACCAAGTATTCTCTCAGATACAGAATGCAGCAGTAAATATTGACAATAATGAACTTTCCGAAAAGAGTGTTTTTGTATCACAGGGAAGCAATGGTGGAAGAAGTGCATTTGTGTCGCAGGGGAGTTATACTTATGAAGGGTATAACAATCGAGGTGGAGGAAGTCGCCATCGGGGACATGGTGGCCTTGGAAGAGGTCGTGGAGGAGGTCGTGGAGGACCAAGAGTATGTTTCAATTGTGGGGAACCAGGCCATTTCCGAAATCAATGTCCTAAACCACTCAGGCATCAAAGATTTGCTAACACAACTTCTGGGACTGAAGGGCATACGGTGGTTATGACAGATGAAGAATTAGCGGCATTCAATCAATTGAAGGCAACCACTTCTATGCAGTCTCCATCCCAATTTCCATCCAATCAACCATCTTCCGCAACCTTTGTGCAAACAGGTAACCCTGTTGCATGTGTGTCTTCTTCATCTACACAGTGGGTTATTGACTCGGGGGCTAGTGACCATATGACAGGTAATCCTAATGTTTTCTCCACATATTTTCCTTCTAAACCTGGGCATACGGTTACTCTAGCAGATGGGTCATTTGTTCCAGTTTTTGGTAGGGGTAGTGCTGATGCAACCTCATCATTACCCCTATCATCTATATTATACCTTCCAAAGTTTCCATTTAATTTACTTTCTATTAGCCAAATCACACGAACTTTGAATTGCTTTGTCTCATTTTTTCCGGGATATTGTATATTTCAGGATCTTTTGACAAAGAAGATTATTGGTAAGGGGAAGGAAGTTGGAGGCCTATACGTATTGGAGCAGTCTATATCTCCGTCTAAGGCCATGTTGAGTGATACCTCCCCTTTCCAGTTACATTGTCGGTATGGTCATCCACCACTATCAACCCTAAAGAAGCTCTTTCCTGGTTTAGAGTCGTTGTCTACTCTGCAGTGTGAGTCGTGTGAGTTTGCTAAGCATTGTAGGGTTTCCTACCCTCCTCGTGTCAATAACAGGGTACGATCTTTGTTTGAACTTGTTCATTCTGATGTTTGGGGTCCTTGTCATGTTACAGGGAAGAATGGGTTTAGATATTTCGTAACTTTTGTGGATGATTTCTCTAGATGTACATGGTTATATCTTATGAAGTCTAGAGATGAGTTATTTACTATCTTTTGTAATTTTTGTGCTGAGATCAAAACCCAGTTTAATAAAGTTATTAAGTGTGTGCGAAGTGACAATGCCCAAGAGTATTTCTCTAAACCATTTTCCAATTACATGAGTCAAAATGGGATAGTTCATCAGTCATCGTGTGTGTATACCCCTCAGCAAAATGGAGTGGCAGAAAGAAAGAATCGTCACCTGTTAGAGGTAGCTCGGGCTATTTTGTTTCAAATGAGAGTGTCTAAGGTCTTTTGGTCTGATGCGGTTCATACTGCATGTTTTCTTATCAATCGGATGCCTTCATCTGTCCTTCAAGGTCAAATTCCTTATTCTTTTGTGTATCCGACAGAACCCCTTTTTCATCTCCCTCCAAAAATATTTGGGTGTACTTGTTTTGTCCAGGATGTTCGTCCTCAAGTTGGGAAACTTGATCCGAAATCACTTAAGTGTTTATTCCTAGGGTACTCGCATACTCAAAAGGGATATAGATGTTACTCACCTGACTTAGGGCGATATTTAGTGTCAGCTGATGTTACGTTCTTTGAAAACATGGTGTTTTCTAGGGGTGTTGGATCATCTGAATGTGAGTCTAATCTAGATNTGAAGACATAATGGAGCATTATCAGGGGCATTATCAGCAATGGAGTATTATAATATTAGCTAGATAATGTAGTATTAGCTGGGTAGTGGAATAGTGGAGTATTATTAGCAATAATGCTCAGATTTTTAGGCCTCTTGTCTGATTTCTCCTAGTATATATATGTGTACCAATGTATGAATGTAAACACACTGAAATGAAGTAAACAAGAGAGTTTAAGCTACTGCATTTAGTTTCTTAACACTTTTTAACTTCCTTTGATACTTTGATAGCTAGTTCCACACCAACTTATGGAATGTGTTTCTGACTATTCTTTACTTTCAATACTTTCTCATCAGTGGACTTTCTAGCAGTATAAGAATCCATCTGAGATGTTTTACCTATCATGTTTATTATTCAATGGTTAAACACTTAAACCAACTTTTCTTTCTTTGTTTATTTTTATCTTTTACCTTTCCTTGTGATTTTTTTTTTTTTAAAATTGTCTTGTTATGTGTTATAGAACTTTTGATGTTGGTTATAAGTATATAGATTTTATTTAATTGTGCTAAATTAAACGATACAATAAATTGTGTTGTAAATAGCTTAAAGTCAACTCTTGTTAGACCTGTTGGCGTTAGAAATTTCTCATTGCTTTTGGTAAAGCAGAACTAAGCAATGTCCTCTTTCATGACAGGAAAAGGAAAGTACATTTGATCACCGATTTCAGCGCACTGATCAGTGGATGCCTGTTTATTCCTGGTTAGAGTCACTTGATACAGATGATGTGGTAAAATCTAAAGACATTTTAGAATGGCTTACTGAGAATGCAGAAATCAGAGAACAGTTATCCTCGAGGCATTCACGTTACCATTTGATGCATTACATTAAAAAGTGTCATGTGAAAATTCTAAAGAGAAAGGGGAAGAAGGTACTTTTAAGATTTAAAATATGTTTTCAAGTAATTCTAGTGTTGCTTTGGCTTTATTCCAGTCCCTCTTCAAGGTGCTGGAGGCGAAGATGCATGTTTAGTCAATTGTCACCTGATTGGATTATCTGACTGTACCATTCATTCTCATAAGATCTATTTGATTTCATAATTCTGAGTTATGGGGTCTTTGATCTTCAAGCATTTGATGTACCCGATAAAAGTGAGTTTCCAAGAATGTAGAGAGTTAGTATTGCCAACTTGTAGCTCCAATTGCCAATTTTTCTTGAGCAATTTGTGGGTTAATCTAAAATGCATTAGAGGCTGATATTTTTTTTTTTGGGTGTTTATTTCACTTAGACCCCCTGAGGTTTGGTCCAGTAACACTTGAGTGTCAATCAATTTCAAGAATTCCACTTGCAACCCTATCAACACTCGAAAAGTGTTTTCTCCTTTTTCCTAGAAAAATCTTCCATAATCTCTGGTAATGGAAATTTTAGGAGTGTAGTGGAAAATAATTACAGTATCTAATATGGACCATTGTGAAACTGAGAATAAAATCATTGGGTTCAAATGTAATTAATAAATGGACTTAGAGGTCCAGTATTCATGCCAGGGGTCTAATTGAAAGCATATAATCTTTTATGATCTCATTTTTATTCCAGTATGTGAAACTCTCATAGTTATGGAATTTCACACTGTTTTTAGTTTTTTACTATGTTCCTCTAACTAATGGTCCTTCATGATTATCAAGCTACTATGTTCCTCTAACTAATGAATTATTGGTCCTTCATGATTTTCAAGCTATCCGTGACAGTTAATGCATTTGCAGTCTATCAATATAGTTGCATTGCATGTTTTTGATGCAGTATTTTAGAACACCCTATGCCCTGTTAGAATTAAACAAGTTATATGCATTACTACATTTTTATTTCATTTGCAGGTATTGACATTCAGTAGCAGTGTGCGCTCAGCAAAATTTCTTGAAAGTAGGGAAGAGAAACAGCCTGCTATGATCCAGTGTGCTGGTAATCTCTTTTACTTCCTGGTTTGCACTGCATTGTGTATCATAATTTGTTGAAATTATCATTCCAGTGCCAATATGAAAATGTTGTGTTAAAATTTTCTTAGATTATTTTTTATTGGTACAGAAATGGCACCTTGAAGAGACTAGCTTGAATAAGTTTTTGACAATAGTACAGAAAAAATAAGTATTTCTCAAGAAAAGAAGTGACAAGAGTCAACAAAAAGTCCATAGCTAGTTGAAGTCCCGAAAGTGAGGAAGAGTGAGGGGTGGGGGGAGGGGGAGGGGGTGGGTAAATTAGGATATTTTAGAATATATACCTTAATTGATGAGGGATGATATTTTTCTTTGTTTCACTTTTTTGCACTTAAGATTGAGTAATGTGAGGATATCAATCAAGCAATAGCATACACGCACAATAAGCAAATAGTAAGTTAGTAATGTGCAAGCAATAGAAGACACCCTAATTTTATAGTGGTTGGCCTTCTTGCCTATATGCATTACCTAGAGACTCAGAATTTTGCATTCCTCTATCTTTCTGCCCTCTTCAAGGTTTGTGGGTGCCAGAACCAAATTCAAAAAACATTCCTTTCTTGATGGGATACACCCAAGAGGCACCTCTGCCTTAAAATTCGAGTGGTAGTCTGATTTCTTCAGCCACTGTTCAATATTCAAATGGCTGGCCATTCAAGAATGCCCTGCTAGCTCAAGCAATGCATCCCATCAGCCAAGAGGATGTTCCCCACTATAATAGAGGCTATGGGCAGTCCAGAATAATCGTACATGAACTTCCATAGTCATAAATCTTTAGTGTGTACCAAGAGGTTATCTTTTTAGGTTCCTCTTTGTAATGTCCTCTTTATTATCAATAAATGCATTTTTTTAACCTTTGTTTGCCAAACACAACTGATTTATACTTAGTTTGCTTCTGTTTCATAAAGGTTGTGTAAGGCTGGTCTAGCAAGCCTTGGGGGGAAGGTTGGAAAATCAGCCCATATCTGTTATAACCAACCACAAATTTATGGTGGGATTAACTTATCCCTTTACTCCAATCAATGCAACTTTCCTTGAGCACAAGGATTAAAGATACATTTGCAAATATCTTCAATGGAAGCTCTATAGATTCAGCTTCGATTGATAAGGAGTTAAGCTCAAAAGAGACTCAATCTAATTGTCAGAAAAATGATAGGAAAAGAAAAGTTTGAGTGTGAAGCTTTTTATGCAATATAAAGAAGCTCTGAAAAGGTATTCAGAAGAAATGCAGCACCTTCTTAGCAATGAATGAGAAAGAAGAGGATTTAAATGCTTTGAGTGCTTAGGATGAAAAATATTTAATGCTTTATCAACAACTTTTCAAAATAAATGCCCTAAAACCGACCTTTTATATGGGAGAGTTGGGAGAAATTAGATTTTTTCAGAAGTTATGACCGTGCTATGCAATAAGGTAGTTGGGAGTTTTAACGGAATTAAAAATTCTGAGAATTTCCTAATGGATGCACTTGCATCTGTTGCAACCGTGCTTGTTAGTATAAATTTAAAAAATTACTGATGGGATACCCATAGATGCTTGATGGTTTATCTGCTGTTTAAAGAAGATGCTATGACATGAACATGATTACCATGAAAGCAGGTGCTGCCATTGCGTCTTTTAGTTCAAAATCTGAAGAACATCCTTTTTGAAACCAAGACTCAAATTTGTTTTGAAAACATTTGGCTCTAAAAATGTTTTGAAACTTGGACTTTAGATTGTTTTGAGCTGAGATGAGCTTTTTCAAGATAAAGCCATTTTCCAATATAAATACTTATCCTGTCTCAATAAGTCTCCATACTAAAAGTGGATTGGGATATCCTTCACACTTAAACATAATCATTAGTTACATTATTTGTTGATATAAAAACCAAGATTGTTTAGGCACCATAGTAGCGACATTTCTCAATATAGAAGTGCATGGATATGTGACCCTTTCTTCCTTTAAATCCTGCTGTTTTGTTTATCCTTTTATATTTCATTTCTTCTGACTCTGCCTGCAAGGGTTCCATGTATCATCACTCTCCAATTTGAAGGTACTTATTTAGTTGTTAGCACCATAAGTACCAACAGCAGGCTTTCCAATGGGAGAGTGCTGGCCATTAAAGTATTAGTACTAACAGGTAAAACGTAAATTTGCCCTTTTTTCTTTCTCTGATCTCATTTTGGGCCCTCAAATTTGTCTTTACAGTGTTTTATGTTAGAAGCATTTTTCTTTTCTTCTGGGTTTGAGGAGAGGCTGCATTGGAAGAATATAGGGGAGAGCTGACATTTGATTGGATGAAAATGGTAATTTCTCATGGATGTAATATGGTAGGCTTTAGGTTTGATGACTGTCAGTAGTGGATTAGTGGTTGGGGTGAAAAATGGTTGCAATACAGTGGATACAGCAAGATATGAAATCACTTTGAATGTTTGACCATTTAGATCTCTTTAAGGTTAAATCTTCTGACTTTGGAAGTTAGGTGGTGATGGAATGCTTGTTTGTGGTTATATTCCTACAGCTAAAGTTATACGATGCTCGAAGTTCATTTTCATTTACAAGGCTAAAGAAGTCATGGCACCATCATTTCCTTTGTCATATGGAATGCTAATTTTCCCTTTCTTTTTGCCCTTTCACTAACTGTCTACTAATGATATACATTTTACAGGCAATAGTCTAAGCAGCCTACCAAAAGACAGCGAAATCTATAAAACAAAACAAGCTGAAGCTATTCGGAAATATGAACTGTGAGACAATGATCTTATAACTTATTAATTATCGGTCCTTCTGGACTTGGAATTTATTGCATAATGTACAGTTCGCTGACTTGATTTTTAACCGGGATTATTTCAGTTTATTGGAGTTCGAGAAACAACTGTTGGGCGCCTTCCCGAGCGAGAAAATGTAATCAGGCATGGCTCCCTAGTTTACTTGGGTAGCAATTTGGTGTGGCTTTGGCTTTAGTTTTATGATATGATGTAGTTCTCTTGTTGGCCAGGCTAATCCTTTATCTTAATGGTGCAAATTTTCTCTGTAAATGTTTTTTTCCTGTTAAACAGTTTAACACCCCTACTCCCCTAGCACCAAGGAAAAAAGAACTCTCTTTAGGAGTGTTGGCAACTTGGATTCTGGACCTTTTTGTCTCATAATGTGAGGAAATATTTTGTTGATGTTATTGAGGCAGCTTTGTCAATTGTTATACCATGGACCAGAGTTCATACTGCATTGTGAATCACAATACAAAAATTATGTATCTTCAGTTAACATATTTTGTACCTACAGTTAATCGTTTCTGTACATGTAAACAAATAACTTGATAATTGCCGACACATAATATGATAACTACAGGTATAGAAATTGTCAACTATAGGTACAAAATGTGTTAACTACATATAACTGCGAATATAGATTCTGAATATTATTTTTGAATTAGGGTCAAAGTAGATTCTGGTCCATGGTATAATCTACTTAGTTTTGTTGAGGTGCAAATGTGTTGAATTTGGTCTGCGAGCTATTCAGGCTGGGCCTGGTTTTGATGTGTTCAGCTCCAACTCATGTCACCTATCAACATATATTCTGGGATTTGATAAGTGATAAATATTGAAGATACTACCCCAATGGCTATTTTGTCAATCACTATATTCTGTATGGATTTCTGATACGAGTTTGTTTTTTAGAGGGTGTTTGGTACTTTTTCATCAATTAAATTCTTGGGAAATGTTTCCAAGGAATATATTTAATGGGAATAACTTTATTGAGAAAATTAATTAACATGTTTGGTGTTATTTTAGAAACATAACAATTAAATTATCTGAAAAATTAATAAAATGTTTGATTCATTTAAATTTTTCCAAATTTTTTTTAAAATCTTTAATATATTCTTGCTATATAAGAAATTTTTAACATGACAGTATGGCACCAAAAAAGATAAATATGTAACTCAATAAAATTGGCAGATTCTCAACAGGCTAGGAAAAAGAATCTTAAACCCCTTATCGGGCGTTTGGTTAGAATAATGCGAGAATAAATTGAGAGTTTAAATTTCAGTGTTTGGTTTGCATGAATAAAATTATTAGGAATTTCAGTTCCAATGTTTGGTATACATGGGAATTGAGAGGGAATAAGTAGTATAAAGTCCAAGATGCCCATTGTTGTTGTTGTTGTTATTATTATTATTATTATTATTATTATTATTATTATTATTTATAATTGACAAATTAATTCACAAATTGTTAAAGTTGTTGCATATAAAGAATGCAAATTTTGAAGAGTTCTGCATATAAAGAATTCAAAGGAATATACATGAAAGTTGTTGTATATAAATAACACATAAAGAATGCAAATTTTGATTAGCTATTGCATATAAAGATTTAAATTAAATAAACCAAATGAAAGAATTTTATTGCATTCAGAATTAGGTGGAACTAAGTGGGAATTGAATTGTAATTCCCTCCAACCAAACGCCCTGTTAGGTGGGATTTACTTTCTGTGATATCATGGAATGTGATTCTCGTTGACCTAAAACTTTCTTAAGTCAAAGATTGCACTAAACAAACTTTCCTGGATACTAAACGTCCACTTTGTGTAAATGAACCTATATCAAAGTATAACAAATTTTGACTTGCATTAAAAACAAACATGTATTAAAATATATTGACAACTTGTTTTTAAAAGCAAGAGAAAATGAATATGTTCATAAATCCATTAACGGTCGGTTTAGAAATATGGAAAATGAGTCAAATGACTTTCGAAAGTCATTTAAAATTTTTATTTTATATCTGGGTATTCAAAGAAAATAAAGTAAAAAAAAATATTCATTATGGTCAACGATAAAAAATGCTTTATTTATTTTTTGAATACAACTAACCCTATTACATTGTAGTTTATTTTTATGTTCTGTTCATTTATTACGATAAAAAATGCTTTATTTAGTCGGAAGATATTTTTTAGATTCTTTATTTTCTCGTTTTTATCTTTTCTCTCGTTACTTTTCGAGCTAGTTCCCAATTATAATTATTAGCACACTATCACACCACCACTGCCACCACCATCACATCACCACCACCACAACTATATCATCAATACCACCACCACCACTACGACTACCACCATTACCACAGCACCACTTCTTACTATCATCATCATTGTATAACAAATAATATATTCATTTTTAGGAAAATGAACCAAACATATAATTTCTTAACTTTCAACTAAACTAAAAAAAATATAATTTTATGATATTTAGCTAAACACAGCAAATTAAAATATTTTTTTCATTGTTTATGAAATTTAAAAATAGAAAAATTCTTCATATTTTTTTGGTTATACACTTCTAAAAAAATTGCATGTTTGTCTGCTTTCTATATATATAATTAAAGAAAACAAAAACAAAAACATTCATTTTAAAACTTTATTGCTAATGTCTCTTAGTAGGGAAAAAGAAAAAGAAAATGTCTTAAAAATTTTAATGTCTACAGCTCAGATTCATTATTTTCTTAATCAATACACAATATATATATATATATATATATATATATATATATATATATATATATATATATATATATAATATCCCAGATATGCAGCACTGAGGAGAGGTTTGTTGCTTTAATTTGTTAAGGAGACGTATAAACAATTTTGTTTCTGTCATTTAATATATTCTTAGTTTTGTCTTTAGTGCCGAAAATTAGCTGATTGTAATCAGATAGACAAAATCAAAAAGAATTTGCACAACATTAAATGTATATAAAAGTGTTGAATACAATAATGGTACATGATTAGAGGGTAAATCTTAGCAGGATCTAACTTTATAAAAGAAATATTGCAAACGTATAATATAATATATGGAATAATTAATAAATTGGTTTGTTTCTTTTTAGTTGAGCTGATTGATTAGTTATATATGGACAACTTATGTTGATTTATTTTATTAAAATTCTTTACCGGTTAAGGTTATAATATACTACAAGATGGGTTTTACCCAAATCACATATTTAAGTAGCGACGACTGTGAATTTTTCTATAAATCAAAGAAAAAAAATCTGTGTCATGTATTTGCATTGATTGTTAAATGTGTGTGTATTGATCATAATGCATGCATGTAACCAGCAGAATTGAAGCTAAAGCTTTTCCCATTGGGATGCTGCCGAAAGGCTAAATTAAATATGTTATAACTTTAGACGTAATAGGATGAAAACATGCATCAAGTTTTGTAAATATTTTAACATTTAAAAGATTTGTAAATAAAAGCAAAATATTGTCTAAGGAGGAAAAGACCTTAGAGCATCCTCAATAGTTTGATTTTTACACAAGTTTTTAGCAGCCAAGTAGGAAAGAGGATGAGAAAAAAAGAAAAAAAAAAGTAATAAATGAGGGTGGTCGCCTCAATGCATCCAGTGGGCGCTGTGCGCTTAACGCGAACCCGTTGTCATTTGTTTTCTTTTTAATTGTTTGGTGGGGCCCATATTAGGAGACAAAAACTTATCCCTCTTGCAAGAACCCAACCATCTCTCTCCTCCTCATCTTCTCACTTCCACATAGGATTCCAAGCCTCAAAAACCTCCCAAAAAACTCTATTAGGGATGTTCTTAAAAAAAAAAAAGTAAGAAGGAAAACTGAGTTTATTAACCTTTTTAATTTGAGTCGATTAGCTATAGAAGTTGTTTATTGGTTTTTTTTTTTTTTAGTTTGAATCGGTTAACTATATACAACTTAAGCAATTTAATAATTTATATAGCTTATAGCTCTATTCTATAGTTTTATACCTTCTAGCTATACTTTGTAGTTTTACTTGCTACTTGATCTTGATCAAGTAGTCATCAACAATTATTTTGTCAATTATGTATTTTTAACATTTTTTTTTAAAAATAATATACAAGAGTATTAACTATTAAGCCATTATTGAAAACAAACATGGTAAAGTAGAAGTGTAAAATATAAAAATAATTTAAAAGTGAAAAACAATAATGAGCAACCTCGCACTTTGCACCTAGTCACCGACACACCATTCGTGGTTTCATGTGTTTCTCCATTTGGCATTCGCACTTCGCCAGTCGCCACGCACTTTGTCTTTCAATTTGAGAAATGACAAATCAGACAATATCTTTTTACTATTTTATTATGGCCTTTATGCAATTACTTATGATTTTGGATTTTGACCAATAAATTAATTAATTATATATAGTTCTTTAATTTTGAGGTAGATGCATGTTATATTTTTTATTATATTAGTAGTAGCTATTTTAACAAAAGTTTGGTGGAGCCAAATGTACATATTGAGACATATATCTTTTAACAAAAGTTTGGTCAAATTTAATTATTACTTATTAGTGATAACGTATAACTTTATTAACAACTAGGGAGTGGTAGATAATTATCAAGACTTTTTAGATGAAATTTTTACAGATAATTTCGTGATAACTTTATTAATCAACCAAGAATAAAAGTAATTGTTCACCAATAAAAATGCTGACAAATTTTTTTTTTGTTGAGAAAATGATAATTTTGGTACTTCAATTTAAGTAAATAATAAATCTAATATTTAAAGTCATATACATTATTATATTTAAGTTGTGAGTTCTTAAAGTTGTGGTGGAATTAATTAGTCATTGAGATAGCAAAACCATTAATTTTAGCAGTTAAACAACTTTTTAAGGTTATTTTTGTAAATTTTGTAGCATTCTTCTCTAAGTATTATCTAGCCTACAATCTCTATGTTGCAAAATTAATTTTAGAAAAATTGGACATTAAGCCCTTGAGTTATAGAGAAAATGTAACTTCCGTCTCTAATTAATATGAAGTTGCAATAGTACCCGCCTAATTAGTCACCGGGGTAACTTATTTAGTAATAATAAATGTTGGCTATTTTGGACGGAATCATAAACAACACTAATATAGAAAAAGATAAATTGTATTTTTATTGTGATTTCTTAACAATGGTTTGTAACTCGAATGAAAAATTGTCATTTTAACTATGTGTCCCCTATTTTAAAATTAATTACTATTTTAATTAATCTAGGGAGTGCTATTGTACTCCTATTTTTGCAAGCTAGCACTTTTGGACAAGTTACTCATTTGCATATGTTTGAGGTTGCACAATAAAAATATTAAAATTTCTGCAATTAATTATGAAAATAGAGAGTACAATGGCAATATAATCTCTAGACAATTAAGAGAGTAATGAACAACAAATTAGGGGGTAAATAGCTAAAATGTTCATCTCTTATTTGAGTTATAAGCGATGTTGCAAAAATCCCGCCTAGGCGCCGATTAATCCCCGCCTAGGCGCTAGGCGCTGGTCGACCGCCTAGCGTATCACATTAAATGGTTGACTAGGCGGCTGACCGGCTAGGCGACCGCCTAGGCCGCCTAAGCTCCGCCTAGGCCGCTTAGGCGCTGACCGCCTAGGCGTCGACTAGACCGACTAGGCACCGACTAGGCCTTCTAGTCGGTCGATTAACTATTGTTCTTTTTTTTTTAATGGGTTATTTCACTCAAAACAACATTGTTTTGAGCGGAATAATCCTAAATTGTACAAACTTTATATATTTTTTAGGTTAATATTTAATATTTTAGTATTAACTATTAAAGTATTATATAATTTATAATTATTAGTCTTTAAATAATTAAAAATACTTAAAACAAATTTTTAAAAAATAAAAAATAAAATAAAAAAATACACGGACGCCTAGGCGCCGATTAATCCCCGGCTAGGCGTCCTAGGCGCTAGGCGCTCCCCGAGCGCCTAGCGATTTTTTCAACCATGGTTATAAGTAATAATAAAGAAAATTATATTGAAAATACAAATTTGCATTTTCTATATTAGTGTAGGTTAGGATTCCATAAAAAATAACATCCATTAAAAGAACTAAATAAGGCACCTTCTTTGGTGTCGGAACGGGTAGCTTAGTTGATTTCTCTGTGGTAAATTGTAAATCAGACAAGGATGCAAGGTGGAGCCCTAGCAGTCATAGTGTGAGAATTAGACTAAATGTTTAGGTGCCTTTGGACACCATGCAGTCATGCACTAGTCTTCTCACCTAATGGGCCGCTGAGTCACCGTAATTTACCACTTCCACAAATCCTGTCGAGCCAGGATGTGGCTGAGGACCCCGAGGCGAGTGATTTCGCCTTTTGTGGGCAATAAGGCACCTTGATGACTAAATAAGGAGTACTATTGCAACTCTATTAATTCTGGACGATAACTGCACTTGCTTTATATATTAGTTTGACATACAACTAAAGAAGATGCTTTCTGTGATGCCTCGACACAAAGAAAGTCTTAGAGATGACTACTTCATCTTTTGAACACTTTGTGAAATGTATATATTGATTTTGTTCCATAAAAAATAAGAGTTTTTTGACTGATTTTTGGTTGCAGAGCCAAGAAATGCTTTCCTTGACAGATACAGCCATTAACCCAACGTAACGCAATCAACAATAAATACAAAGCAAAAGCAACCCAATGTTTAGTTGTGAAGTGCTTAATTAGTGGTCTATTCAAACCAAACATTGAAAATGTTATCTACATGAAATTAAAATACCTCTGACCCAAAAGTATCCTAATGGGCTTTTGTTGTTGAATTCAAAGTATAAACAAAATAAAAAGGGAAGATTTTCGATTTAGGAGGTGTTTGGCAATTGGCTGATAGCTGATAGTTGATTGTTGATAACTGATTGTGTTACTTGGTTTGACCAGCTAATAGGATTAACTGGTTATAGAAAGTTGTTTGGTATTACATATAAAATGATGTATAAGGGCATAAGTATATTGTGTTATTTACTTAACGCTTAAAGGATTTTTTTATATTATAATTTATTGTTATCATTGTGTTATTATTAATTTTTTTTTGTTTTATTATTAATATTGTTATAATTATAAAGAAACACTTCGTAGTTAATAATAATTCAATATTAAAAATATAAGTTGAAATAAAAATATACTCCATAATAAACATAAGTTGTTAATAATAATTCAACATAATGGTAAACACAATTATATGTGTGTGTTTGTGTCTGTCTACTTTACGCAAAAAGTCAATTCACATGTCAGACTCTAGGCGATTTTGATGATATTAAAAATGTAAATTTGAATAAAAAATGAATAAATATAAACACCACAATAACCAACAAGGCAACAACTATTAAGGTAAATTAGACTTTTAAAACAAAAATGCAATAAGTTAATATCAATATGCTACTAGAAGTAGCTTTTTCATTTTAAGCTTATTGGCATCAATAAGCTAAGTCAAAAATCTGTTTACCAAACACTCATATTAGCTGTTTGACCAGTCAAACAAGCCAGACTTTGGTTGATAAGTCATTTCCCAAACTTCCCTTAGTGTTTATTCATTTGGATTGTAGCCAATGTATTGATTATCGGTAAATTATACCATGGACCAAGGATCACCTTGCATTGTGGACCATAGTCCAAAATAAAATTCAAATTAAGTTAACATATTATGCGCATATTGCTTTCAATTTATTTATATGTGCATAATCTGTTGTAGTCATAATATTTTAATTGCAGATAGATAATTTCTGGATAAAAGTTCACAATACAAGGTGTACCAAGTATAACAACTGTTGACCATCTGAATACTATATTAATAATAAGTCCTATGTTTACTATTCTAAGTTTACCAGTAAACTTTACCTTTTTCATTAATTAATTGCTTTCTCCAAATTAGTTTGTTGTGTTATTGTTCTACATCATGAAATTACTAATCTAGACCCAATCCTTGCTGGCTGTGTTAAACATAATGTATTGAACATCTGAATATTATAAGCCTCATTGAGTCATTGGTGAAATAAAATTAAAATATTTGTACATTATGATAATTCTAATTAGAATAAAGGACCACATGTCTTACTGTGTTATCTCAAGTTTGGCTAGAATTAGCAGGTTTTTTCATTTCATTTTTTTCACCAATAAGCCTTTAATCCACCTAACTTTTTTGTCATTTATGTACAATAGGCATGAAGAACACAGCTTGGTATGTTCAAAGTGTCCATAATTTGCACCAGTTGCCCAGCAGCAATGGCATCAATCTGCTGTTTCAACATTCAACAAAGTTCCAGAACTATTTCATTCCCATCATCTATGTACATATATGTGTAAACTCTAGTATGTTATACAGATTATATTTTCTACACGAGATTCGTGCACTTCAACAACCACCGCCACTGGCGGGTTCAATTGAGCTCAACAGGCCATTACCTCTAAGCTGCGTGCAATGGTCTTCTGCATCAACCTGCGCACAGATTATGACCACCGAGAGGCCATTGTGATGTGCCTCTTGCATGATGTTTACGGCATTGTCAAGGGTCATCCCTGGTATGACCTTCATAAGGACTTGGACGACATACTCCCTCTTGTTGAAATTGTCGTTGTGCAGCATCACACGATATGGTGGGGATGTTTTCCTTGATTTCCTGGAAGACAAACAGAATGGATTAGGACCTGTTTCAAGATTTAATTTCTTCCTCGTATAATGACAATGTGGATAAGGACAACTAGCAGAACTTCCATCTCCCTCTCCTAGTTTTTCCTTCTGTATTGAGATGAGATGGGAAAAAAGGACTCTCTAGCAAGCTGAAATCCAATGAAATCACGACAGCTGGACATAAAATGCCAGTATATTCACAGTGCAACTGTTAAAAGGGCAATAGCTGTTCTGTTTTATCACTTCTAAGAATAGATATTAGAATGTCCAAATCTAGTTCTGATGGTTCAATTCTATCTCAGATTCTCTTGATTCTCCATTCAAAACCCATACTTCATCATTCTCTTGAAAATAAAAATGAGAAGTGTATTGGAAGGATGTTAGAAGCCTAATTTCTAACTACTATGCATACCTCAAATCAAACTCAGATTGACGGCCAGGGGTTGCTTTTTCTATTACAGGCTTGTCCAACACCCCACCACCTTTTCCCGCTCCTGCAATCGGCATTGCCATTACATTCCAGCTTGCCCATTGTTTTTGAATGTGGCTCTTATATCCTGTGGTTTGAAGATCAATAGATCATCATCACAAACGTGAATCTTGAGCTAGGTGTTGTACATTAAAATATGCCACTATGAAGTTGAAAAAGAATATAATTTGTAAATTCAACGACTCAAAAAGAGATTTAAGTGATCAGAAAAGGGAAGTTGAGAGAGGATGTTGAAACAAACAAATGCAGAGCCACAAAACATCTAAACCTGAAGAATATTAAGCCAACCATCTGAAGCTTCTCAGAGTTACCACTCTCTTTGGAATAAGGCTTTCAATATAAGTGGTAGGATAAAAGGTGACATAGCAAAGTAAAAGGAAATAGATGATGCAAACAATAAGCACTGGCAATGAAATTCAAGAACTTAAACCTTGTTGCACTGATGTATAGAGGCATAGAGCTGAAAAGTAGAAGTCCGTTTTTTTTTCCCAATTACGAACGAGGCAAAGGGGAAAGGTGGGACAACTCTAGTAATAATAGTCTAATAGATTCACTGGTTAACAAGACACAGTGCAAATACAAGAAATTAGTTTTCTAAAACTTAAAGCATTAGGCCATTAGTCAATACAATCATCAACAATTTACTACTACTAAATATCAAGAATATGAAAGTCATACAGAGCATATTTTCTTCCCATTGCACTGCCTAAAAAAATTACTGCCAAATCAAGTCTTCACCTTTTCCTTATAAATAAGTTTTCCTCAAGGGCAAAGTGAAAATATTCCAGGAAAGGTCCAATTATAAACATAAGCACCTTTAGCTTCCTAGTACAACACACATTATTTATTACTGCAATGGAATTAGAACGTGAGATAGTGTTTCCTGTGTAAAGCCCATCTTTAGCTCAATAAGTGGATTTCAAGGTAAATTACTACGGAGTCCATAAGTCAGCATGCAATAAATAGTGTGAAAAGGTACATTAACAGCTTACAGAAAAGCATCCTTCCACCTTTAATCCCACTCTCAATTTATCTATGGCTTAAATACCAATAACCGTTAAGATATCACTAAATCAGTAACTCCTTTTTAGAAATTGTTCATGTAATATCCATATAACACTTCAAGGTAAAAACAACTACATTCAATCCCCAACTTAGTACTACAAATGAATTCGAAAAAGAGATTTAAGAGTGTTTTCTGTGTAACCCCAAATACCATCCTTAGCACAATAAGTGGATTTCAAGGTAAATTACTATGGAGTACTGATAATTCAGCATTTTAGCATACAATTAGTGTGAAAAGGATATACAATAACAGCAAAACCAAAACCATGCTTCCTCCACCTGCCCCAATTCTCAATTTATTGGCCTAAATATGAATAACTGATAAGAATTCATTCAATCCTATTTCAAAATTGCTCACATAATATTCATACAACTCTTCAGGGTAAAAAGAACTAAATTTAACTCTGGTTTCAAT
The DNA here is from genome assembly GCF_003576645.1 of Ipomoea triloba. Classification (NCBI taxonomy): domain Eukaryota; kingdom Viridiplantae; phylum Streptophyta; class Magnoliopsida; order Solanales; family Convolvulaceae; genus Ipomoea; species Ipomoea triloba. The sequence goes on along the minus strand of NC_044917.1, from coordinate 9,901,974 downwards.
CCTCCGACATAGTTATAAATAAAACCCTCAATCACTAACACACATATTCACAAAAATTTTAATGAAATTACAAACAAACAAACAAAAAATTCGATATAAACATCGCCAAAAACAAAACAAAACAAAACAAAATACAAGAGGAAGCAGATATGAATCAGAATTGCGCGCGCGCGAGAGAGTACCGGGTTTAGGGTGGAAGATATGATTGGCTGAAAGAGAAACTCGACAGCAAATGGCAGTCGCCATAGTAGAGCACCACTCTCTCTCTCTCTCTCTCTCTCTGAATCTGTGATTTTGTTTGTCTCTCGTCACCAAACACACCAAAATCAGAAAATATAATTCCAAATAATTTCTTTTTTTGTGGAAAAAAAAAAAAAGAATGGAAAAATTTGAGTGGTTGCGGTTATATAACATAGATTTTAATCATTTTATTGCATGTGATGTTTTATAGTTTATACTTATTTTTTCTCATTTTACATGTTATATTTACTTGTCATATTTACGGCTGAAATTAACTCTTCTTTTTTTTTTTTATACTTATTTTATTGAGTATTTAAAATTATTATTTTTTTAGTGCAAAATTATTCTTTTTGTTTAATTATATTTTTAATATAGTTTCTAAATATATAAAGTTTTATATACTAATACTCCGCTGATATCAGAACTCATGCGCGTACAAGAAAGCTTTATCTTGACTACGAGGGACAAGTGTGGAGCATGTAGTGATTAAAACTGTTAGAAGGGTACTTTGCAGCAGTCTAGCACAAAATATTGTTCACTTTTCGTATGTTAGTTTGGTCTTGAAGTGGTTTGCTGTTATAAGCTCTCTTTTTTTGTCTTGCCATATTAGGCACATTCGATGATTAGCGAACAACATGCTCATTTGTTAGCTAAGGCGGTTGTTTCACAGTCTAATCTGTATGTTTGGAAGGGTACCTCTCCCGATTTTGATATTGACTCCATTCGTTAATTAATTCATTTGATTTTTGGCTTCAAAATAAAAATATTATGTAAAATAGAATTAAAAATAAATTCGTTTTGTCTTCTACATATAAAATAAAATAAAAGGAGTAGTAAAATATATTTACCTTCAAATCCAAGAAAATATATAAATCTAATATAAAATTATATTAAAGTTCTAACTAAAATTAAAAATAATTTGGTTTTATCAAGTATAAATAATACTATTAAATATAATAACTTGTTGATAAGTGCCTAAATGTTCATATTTTCCCCTTGCACTTAAGCTTATTTTCATTGTCATTTGTTATAATTTTGCCCAAAGTGTTCATCATTTGATTCATTTATGTGTTAATGTGTAATTATTGATGATTTAGATGAATTGAATGATTATTGGAGCATTTTTGGATGCATGTAGAGTCAATGGGAGCCTTGAGGAAGCTATGAAGATGGGAAAAATTCTAGTGAAGCCGTACCCCCATGCGTACGTCCGTCCCTCTAGGAGTACGCAAATTCAAGCCATTTTTTCCGTGCTCACTGAAATGTTTGTACCCCCTTGCGTAAGTCCATCCCTCAGCCCGTCCAAGATCTCAAAAATGAAGCAGGTGGCGTACCCCCTCGCGTATGCCCGTCCGCCTGGCCGTCCCTCTATTTCAATGCTCACTGGAACAACGCGTACTGCCTTAGGGACAGTCGTCCCTGACGGCGTCCCTTTGTGCCATGTTCACTATTTAAGCTCGTTTTGAGCATTTTCAACTCGGTTCCGACCCCTAGACGAACCTTAGTTGGTTTTTTCCACTTCCTTTCATATTTTTATGTTAGATTAGGCTTAGATTTAGGTTTTGCCACACTTTTGAAGATTGTAATCTTGGATTTGAAGCTTGGATTCCAACATTTCAAGATTGTTCTTCCATTTTCAATACACAAGTTCTCATACCTTTAATCTCTTTCTTTTATGCAAGATTTATGTTTATTACTTGTGCTTTTGTGTTCTTTATGCTATTTAATCATGAGTTGTTAGTTTATGGACTTGAGTTAGGGTTGTATTATCTATCTTGATGTTTAATTTGTGATTATTGCAAAAAGTGGAAGAACTCTAACCTAGGGTTCATGTGTTCGTGAAGGTTTTGTGTTTTTATCTTGCTTATGATTGATATACACATCTGGCATGTATTTTGAGGATTCTTTGCCTCAATGAGAGTTGGTTGATGAATTCAAGCCACCCCTTGCATAAGCCCAATTTACTTCTATGAAAATATGGGAAATTGAGGGTTTAAGATGCTAATTGTGCTTGAAGAGCTTGGAATTGATTCAACACGAAAATGGGACAATTCCTTATTCTAATCCATGTATATTTGCTCACATGAGTGACTTATAGACTAGGATTCCTACGTGCATACCCGCTTGATTCTTGGTTATTTGTTCTCCCTCACCCCGTAGGTTGTTGAAGCATCTAGATGATAATGCCCCTAACTTGAGTCTTATTTCTTTATTTTGTGTTTATCTTTGTGTATATGTGTTAGTCTTACTATTTCCTTGAACTTGTTGTTTGCTTAGCTTATTGTTGATTTCCTTATGTTAGTGCCTAGTTTTGTGATTGCATATTGCGTGCCATAACCTCCAATCCACCGAGGACGACATTTTACACCGTACCCATACACTCAACATCACTCATTTTTGCTACAAAAAAAAATTGGCGATGTTGCCGGGGATTGGCAATTTGGTGGTTCTATGTGATTGCTTATTTTGCTAGCATTAGAGTTTAGGGAATTTTAGGAGACTAAGCTTTTTCTTTCTTTTTGTTTGTTTTTATTGTTGAAAGAGCTAATTATCTTACCTTGATTGAGTTTTGATTGAAGGATCTTATCTCCCGAGGGTGCTAAGAGTATTGTAGCGCCAGTCTCCCAGAATAAAATGGTTCATGACTTAATGTTTGAGCACTCAAACAAATAAGCCTCCGACAAACTAGAACAAAATGTCATTCAACTTTTTTGTAAGTGTTGGCAGAATTTCGAAAGAAAAAGGTTACGAGAGAGAGAGAAAGCAAAAAGTTCTGAAGTTCTCAAAATTAACATAAAAAAATTATTTTCCCAATACAAGTGTTTATAGGAGATGGTGAAATAATTAGTATTAAATAATGACATTAACATCTAAAATAAATTCATATTTGTAACCTTCATAATCGACAGCATCTGGAGATTAATTCTAAAAATTAAAATTGGAATCAATTTGAAATTAATTCTTAAGAATCATAGTTAATACTTTCCAAAACAGTACTCCGAGCAGTAGAAATCCCACTTCTTGGACAAGTAGCGACTGAGTTGGAAAAAATACGAGTCAAGCTTTCTCATGTAATGCCCACCCCTGCTCGCGAGAGAGAGCTTCTATGTTATACAATTCAAACTTCTTCTAAAAGGGTCTTGTATATATAGTGATACAAATCTACTTCTCAAACTAATGTGGGACAAGTGTTTTTTTCGAGTCTTTCCACGTTCATTTTCCAACTCAGATGCATCTACTTTGAGAATTAGTTTCTCATTCACCCATTATCCGTTTTGAGTGTACAATATATCTTTTTTTTCGTCTCATTGCGAAAACTGTATCTACTTTAACTTGACCCAAATTAAAAGTGGACCCCACATATATTTGTACTACAAAATAACCACTTAAAATGTCATTTTTGCTAAAAAAAAATTACGTACAACAAGCACCTCCCTATAAACTTTTTTTAAAAAAATTAAAAAAATAGAAAAATCTCAACCACAAACTAAGATGAAAGGTTCAATTTTGTCCACATTTGTGTGTGTGGGGTCATAATCAGGTGTGGTCGCCCCTTAACGTGCGGTCAGTGCGACCGCACCACTATGTATATAAATACTAGTTTTATACGCGCATTGCGCGAATGTGTTAATGCCCAAAGTTTATATTTAAATAAATATTTGAAAGTATATCAATGCAAGATTATATATGAGAAGTTTATACATGGGTAATTGAATGTCGAATATTTTTATTTAAATATCTAACTCAAAGTATATGAATCCAAGATAATATAGAAAATTCATTATAATTATTACTAAAATAAATGTTTGCAACCTTGTAAAATCGATAGTCTAAATATTTGGTCTAAAAATGATAGTCTAAATAAATACTACTTTTAATTTGAATTTTTCTAAGTGTTCTTAATTCTCTTTTGAGTAACATTGTCATTGTCTTCATCTTTACTATTTGTTCTCTTCCTTTTTGTTGGTAGTGTGTTATTTGCAATTCGGTTATTGTTGGTAGCATAGATGACAACGTCATGCAATGAGATCATGATATAGGAGCTATGGACTTTCCTTTAGGTGTCCTGCTTGGGCTTCATTTGGTTCAACCATTAGTATTGAATGAGTTGTTGTGGATAAAGAAATCCCTAGTTTAAGAAAAAAAAATTAAATAAATTAATAAAAATTGAAATTTTAAAATATTATGTATTTCAAAAATATTAAAAGGTAGTTTCTCGCTTCAATTTGCTGGGTAATGGGTTATTTGAGTACTTTCATTGTCAACAAATCCCCCAAGTAGTTAATATGATTGATTTCAAACTATTCTTTTTTATTTTTTTCATGGTATTAAAGAAATACATATGTATCATTTTTTGGTGTAACTACTAATTTATTTAATTCAATAAGAGTAAAATAGAGTGATTCCGCTTCAATTTGTTGGATTATTTGAGTACTCTCTTTGTCAACCAATCCCTAAGTAGTTAATATAATTAGCTTCAAATTATTTTAAATTTGTTTTCCATTGTATTAATAAAATACTTGGTAAATAAATATATAACATTATTTTGTACTACAACTTTGATATTTAATTACAAGATATTGTAAAAATAAGATAATAGACAATGTAATGAATATCAATTGATAAATTTGAATGTAAAGAATCTTTGCATGAGAGAAAATAAAGACAAATATACATCACTCAATGTTAGAAAATGCACAACACAAATATGCATCATTAGGTACGCATCACCAAAAAACACACCACTAGGTATGCAAATATGCACCACACAGTGTTAGCAAATGCGTCATTAGGGACATGGGAGTTATGGTGCATTATTTTGGGTGTGTGGTGTGTTTTTTGGTGTTTTTATGTATTTTCATTGTGGTGCGTTTTCTAACATTGAGTGGTACATTTTCTAACATTGAGTGGTGCGAACCGCACCGATCGCACGGGAAGGCGCGGCCACATTTGAACAGATATATATATATATATATATATATATATAGAGAGAGAGAGAGAGAAAGAAATGGCACGATATGATGAAAGAACTAGGAACCAATCACAACCATCCATTTGTAAAGATCTAACAGATTAGAAGTATTTTTTTTAAATGCGGTGATTTATTTCTAAATAATTCAAACTTTGAAGCAATTATAAGTGTGTTTCCGTCTTTTCATAATTAAGATCCAAATTCGAACATGAACAAAATGATTTAAGTCCTAAGATCCTAATTTTCCATTCTCCTCCTCATCCTTCTTAAATGAATAAGAAGGAGAATAAGGATGAGGAGGGGAACGGCGAATTGGAATCTTAGGTCTTAAATCCCCTTATTCATGCTTTAATTGGAATCATGATTATGAAAGGACGAAAATACCTTAATAATTCCAGACTCTGGCATGTCCAAAATGGAGGGGCAACAACCAACATGATGAATTTTGTTACTAAAACAATAGTCGTTGATAAAAATTGGTAGGAATTAAACATGTGGACTAAAATTGTCATTCTGCTAACACTCGTATAGGACCAAAATTGGCATTTGTCTTTTCATAATTATTACAAACTTTAGTTGATTACTAGACAAGCTTAAGAGTGCATCCGTGATAAATAATAATGCACTCAAAATCTTAACAGTGCATTTATAATAACTAATAGTGCAATCAAGATCTACAATAATGTACAATAATGTACTTAGGCTTGTTGCATTAATATGTTACATTTTTTTTTTGAATCCAACTAACTCTATTACATTGTAGTATCCACTAAGGCTCTGCACTATCAAACTTATGACTCTGTAGTATCTGTTCATTCTGCAGTATCTGTTCATAGCTACTTTCTTAACCAAATGAAGGAATAACTATCTGTTCATAGCTACTTTCTTAACCAAATGAAGGAATAGCTACTTTCTTAACCAAATGACCTACTTTTTTAACCAAATGAAGCACACACAATAATAGCTACTTTCTTAACCAAATGAAGCACACACAAGAATAGCTACTTTCTTAACCAAATGAAGCACACACAAGAATAGCTACTTTCTTAACCAAATGAAAACCAAATGAAGCTCACATAAGAAGTCAATATTATTGACTCCACTGAAACTCGAATCCACCCCCTTCCATGTGGGGTGCAACCGGGTGCCACTAGACACAAGGTCTTTTGCAAATAAATGTTTATCATATATAACTCAATGTTATGTTGTCACGCTGACGAGGCTTATTAGACACACATCAAAAGTTATATATATGCATTGAGCCTTGAGCCTTGAGCAAAGCTAGCTTGCTGCCAAAGAAAAGAGAAAACAAAAGTTACCCTTTTATTTATTTTTTCCTTTTTCTAAAGTCTTATTTTCTTTTCATAGTGAGCTTTACATTACATAGGGCATAATAGCAGCTTTCTTTTTTTCTTTTTTTTTTTTTTAAATAAATAAATTATAGATGTGATATATATATATATATATATATATATATATATATATATATATATATAATTACGTTCAAATGCAGTGGTAGGCTTTGGGTGCGGTTGTGCGGTTAAATAAGAGCTATTGATTTTGCCTATATAAACATCCAAGATCAACAATGAAACTCAGTGGCAGTTTAGTCTTTTTGTATCTAGGTCAAATTTAAGGTGCATGATTTTCCTTCTTAAAGTACGTGGTTTTAATTTCCATCTTACGGGCTGTTTGGTTCACGGAATAGGCAGGGAATGGCATAACATGGTTTTCCTTTTTAAGGTGCCTGATTTGTGTGCTTAAGGTGCGTCAGTTGTGAAACTTAAGGTGTGTCATTTTTTTTTAGTACTAAGGTGTGTCATTTAAAACTTAAGGTGCATGATTTTCTTCTTAAAGTGCTTTTTGTGTGCTTAAGGTGCGTGTTTTGTGTACTTAAGGTACGTCATTTTAATGCTTAAGGTTAGGTGCGTCACTTATACACTTAAGGTACATCCTTTGTATGTTAACCGCACAACTGCCAACTTCTGAAGGATTGCACTGTACTTACTATATGATTGCATTGCAAGGTCCTCCAGGCATGTTTGAGAGCCTAGCGGTGCAATCCTTCAGAAGTTTGAAGGTAAGGTAATGCCATTGACAGGTTCAATAATCCCGTTGAGTAATGCCATTGGACCAACAATTCTGTTTAACGGGTTCGTCGTTGACGGGTTCAATATATAGTCCCTTTGAATAATGTTATTTGACCAATGGGTTTATTGAACCCGTTATATGTCGCATGACTAGTATTTGATTATTTGTTTGGCACATGTCGTGCATTGTATTCATATTACTTTGAACGTGCATTCCTATACAAAATATCGTGCACTCTAATATCAAATATCATGGATCCATATCTTATGATTTGATTATTCACTTAGCCAGGCCGTGCATTCCTATACATATTGTCATGCATTTCTATACAAAATGTTGTGTATTCCTATAATTCTCTAGTTGTACATTCAAACACACTCCAATATCCTATGATGCATATCCCAATGTTCTTTAATGCACCATAAAATTACAAGCACACATAAGAAAACTTAGCATAAAAAAATCCACAAAAATAGGATAATAACAAATACAATACTACATACAAGGAAACATGATGGAAAAATACCACAAATTTTATTGTGGACCGTGCATAAAAACGACGTCGTTTTGATTAATGAAAACAGGTGGATGAAACGACTTCCGTTCCGCGCAACTGTAGTTCCATTTCAACACAAGTGCAGTATCAGTTCAACAAACTGTAGTTCCAGACGGATGAAAGGCCTCCGACAACTGCAGTATCAGTTCAACACAATTGTAGTATCATTTGAGACGAACTGTAGTATTAGTTACGGAGATTTACAGGAGCCGTTTCTCCCACTTCTTGAAACGACGTCGTTTTGTGACCTTGGTCCACAATATTGTGGGCCATGGTCCACGATATAACAACTGGATAAATACACAATTACCCCAAAAAATATTAATAACAAATCTCAACCATTAGATTGATCTTGTTAAATGGACAGTCCATATTAGTCTCCAGGTTCTCACATGAGAAATGGTTCTCCTTTAAATGCAACTATATATAGAAAGAAAAACATATTGGTCCAAAGACACATGATCTGTCCGCAGATGTGACCATGCCAACACCCCCATAATGTACCTACATTTGCACCATTCCTTGAAATGTAAGTTAATGCAAGTCATAATATATATTTGTTTGCTAAATGCTGTTAACTTGTAAATAATGTTAATATTCAATGCTTTTGGAATAAATGTTAACTTGTAAGTAATGTTCACAACTAGACAACTAGTGCAGGTCCAATGCATGTTCCAATACAAGAAAAACTCGAAAGTTAAAATAGTCTTAACTATTGAATAATTAATAATGTGCCAAGTAGTCCAACTCTTACATGCCATGGATGAGTGTGAATGTGTGATGTATTTAATACTATTTTGATTACTAGAGAGATCTTAGTAGTTTAGTATCATAGCCAAACCATACTAGCTATTTTGTTGAGAATTATACCCCATGGATGAGTTCAATAATGTATATATTTACACCATCTAATTATTAGAACTATGATGAGTATAAAATTAAGAAGGAAAAATATAATGTTATGTAGATCAAAATTTATATAATAAAATATATTATTATATAATTAATTATATTTATTATTAGTACTCAAAAAAATATATAATAAAATATATATAATTTGTGATATTTGTTATAATTAATTATATTTATTATTTATTTATAAATTAATTTACACCATTATGTGTTAATTTTATAAAATTATGAAAGAAAAAAAGGTTTTGGCATGGTGCCATTAAAAATTAATCATATGATTGTGAGTTGAGCTTTGCTTAGTCCTCAAGGGTAAATTATAAAATAAGTGTATTCATCTTACAATGTGAGTTGATGTCACTATTGAATGTTGTTGTCAGAAATCGACTCACCAAATTATTATTATTATTATTATTATTATTATTATTATTATTTATTTATTTATTTCCACTCAATAAAGATGCATGTTATTGGGATTATTAGCTTTATTTTCAAAAAATAAAAATAAAAGGAGAACACGTTTTTGTTAATTATAATAATCAAATGATTGTAAACATGTTCTTGCTATTGAATGTTGTTTAATTAATTACTTGAGATTAGTAGCTTACAATGTACCTATTCCTTACAAAAATAGTATAGGAGTAATATTCACAACATTACTTAGTATCAACGTCAAGTTTAAGAATGTAATGAATTTAGCAGTAATTTTTAGGGGTATATATAGTTTTATGGTTTTGGATGGATGATACACATGCATTATGGGGTTTACTTGTCTCTTTCATTAAAATTAAAAGTCTAACCAACGACAGCTCTCATATCATGGCCTCGTGCTTAGATTCCTAAATCGACATCCTTGTAAGACAATTTTACTAAAATAATCCCAATGCTTAATTACTTCCCTTAGTCACGAGGCAACCAACATTTTATTAAACTAACCAAAAAAGTCCGATTAAGTTTAGGCTGCTGTCACGCGACATCACGTGATCAACCTTTACACCTGTTAGAGGGAGAACAATATAATTATGTTGTTGTTAATTAATTAATCTTAGTTGCTGATGAAGTAGACTCAGTTCATAATTGGAGCATTTTAATTTGTATATAATATTTAGATTTGATATGCTGTGTTAGCTAGGATCCTCATTGATACACAATTTATTTTGTGGGATACCCTATTTTAGAATTCTATAATTCCCCCTTCATTTTTTTAAAAAAAATTTAATTAGAAGAGAGATAGGCCGAAAAAGTTAATCATTTCTAGCGTGATGACTGAATCTTGGTAGTGTTTTTTGAGTGATGAGGAAAATCCGCAGTCACTATCCAATGGTGTGCATTGACTAAATCCCATCTTATGACCTTATAAGTTAGTAAATGACCACAAGGAGGTAAATCAACCTAAGTTGCACATAGTTAACTGGTTCAAACTAAGGAGACTAATATGTCATTCGACCGGTTATGTTGATTTTTGTCTATACCTGCACATTATTCATCATTTTTCTTCTGTTGTATTATCTATATAGTTTTCACATATAAAACCTTGCAATTGTTAGTAGTTGGCAAATTTATTCTAAGTTAGGAAGGAAGCAAATATACAATCACCAATATAATGTATACAAAATTCATTGTTTATTAAATAAATATTCATTATATTTGGATATAATATTCACCAAACTTGTGAGTGAAGATGCATGTATGTATACCCTTTGCCATTTGAAAGTTGGAGGTTTCTATATGTGGTTGGCCTCATGCAAATCAACCCAAATGAATGATTTTGCTGGTCTCCCCACACCAACTCCATTAACAAAACATGAAATCTTCTGCACACTGTTTAATTAATATTAAATTATTCAACTAATAAAGTTAGTGGAATTTCTCTTCTCTACTACTATGAGTGCCATCTGACAACACACTCTAATTTTAATTAAAAAAATTAAACTTTTTTTTTCCTAAAATATATTTCTTTTAGGGAAAAATTAGTACAGTAGTGTCATAGATCTGGAGCTGCCTGCAGGGATCAAATAATTTTGGTTGTTAAATGTAATGTAAACAACATACACATGATCTAGATCTGGATCCAATACTCAGTTTTTGTACCTCAAAAATGGCTTTCAATTGGATCTGTAATCTATTCATAATTCTTTCTTGTATGTATTGTGTGAATACTGAAATCCAAGTAGAGTATGACAGCAAATCTTGGCATTATGCAGCTCACTAGCTAGGTTCTAATTTTTTTGGTTGATATCCTTTGGTTTTGAAGTATAGTAATTATAGTTTTTACCTAGAGAATATGGTGACTTTAGTCCATTAATTATACTCATATTGTAAACTCAGTCTATTAATGATTACAATATACAAAATTTCTCATTTAATGATGTGTGTAAAATAACAGTTCTAATCCAATACTAACAAATTTTGTTAATATCAAGAATGCATTTTAAATTTTCAAATTATAGAACAACATTTTAATCATTTTAAATTTATTTATATCATTTTATATTAATTAACCGGATGTTGGCAAACCCATTTTTACCATTGGAGTGTAGCTAAAACTTCAAAGTTGTTTGGTTTCCAAGTTCATTAAACATTACTGGTTGAAATAAATATTATGAATTTAAGTACTTTAATTTGTTGTTTCCATCCATATATGTCAATATGTCGGAGTGAGTCTTCAATCTATAAACGCTTTCAATTTATATGCGATTTCATTAAAAAAAAAAAACAACAAAAACAAAAACAAAATAGGGGTACTGCTATACTGTCAATTGCATTTTATTTTTATTTTTCATTTACAACAAGACATCACAAAAAAAAAAAAAAACAACAAAAAAAACAACAAAAAAAGAAGCATATTAGATCATTGACTGCTATGAAAAATTGATATAAAATAGTTTGTTTGCTCAAAGAAAAGCTTATATAAATATACATATTATAATTCGCAAATCAATGTTTGTCATTTGAACATCCATTTTGCTTATATGTTCTTTAAAAATCTTCATAAGAAACAAAAACATTTCAATAAGACATACTTGTCATATATTGAATGACTTTTGTAGGAATATGCAACCAAGCATACAAATACCACCACAAATTGATTATTTAGAAAGATAAATTTATTTTCTAACTACCAAATTGCATTTAAACTTAAAACCAAAAGCAAGTAGATACATGTGTATAGATTTTAGAAAACTAACAATTCTTTATTACAAATGAAGATAATCGGTATATTGAAGATTTAGGGAAGAAAATTTGAGAAAACTCAATGAAATGACAAATAATATGTTGTTCAATAATTTGAAAATTCAAAGTGTACGTGTTGTTAATTTTAACAAAATTTATTAGTGGTGAATTAAACGGTTACTTTACACATAATTAAATGGGATATATATATATATGATTCATCCACTGTGATAGATCAACAATTGAGAATTGTTGGAAAGTAAAGGGGAAAAGCTAAGGGTGGTGTTCATTTTATTTATTTATTTTGAAAGGGTGTTCATTTTATAAATAATGCAAACTTAAAAATTTATAGTAATTATAAAAATTGACCTCATATTTTTATTTATTAAAACCTCAACCACTGACGAACCATGACGGGCGACGGAAATCAATCATCACTTTTTTACAAAAGAACAATGTTCTCATTTGATCTCTCTCTCTATATATATATATATATAGAATTATTTATATTCAGTGGAGGATTATAATTAATATATAAATTTATGTTTCAAATATTATTTGGGAAATATCAATAATTATTAGGTTTGTTTAGTAAATAATGCTAAGTAAAAATGTTACAATGATAAATTATGGATGGAATAAATTACTTAAGATGAAAGACAATAGTAAAAAAAAAAAATCCGTATTGATTAATCAACACAATACAATTTCAGTTTACTTGAAGATGCTAGTGCTTTGTCTTGGAGAGTCAAATTATAGGGTCTTTTGGTCTCACCAAAAGAATAAAGAAAAAAAAAAAAAGCAGTTACAGTACAAAATTTGATTGCAAGTGATGGACTAGATATTAGAGTGCAGTGCTAATTAACTAATGAGTGTCCCATTCTTGAGAAGTTAATTAACTAGGCCTAATGGCCTATATCGTTTGTGTTATAATAAACATCCTTATTCGAGTAGAATGCTTGACTAGATAATTAAGCAAATATTATCTATTGTCGGCTTGACCTAGCTATGTTGGACCCCAATTTTCTAGTTCCAATTCTAATGACAAGTGCAACCTCCATGAAACAACCTTTAGGTTGGGTCACTTGACCTGTGCATCGTCGAATACGGACGGTTAAAATATCATAACCTTAAATCTGATCAGATATTGGATTACGAAATTAAAATTCAATCCGTAAAATATTTAAATGTTAATCTCATTCAGATTAGTAATGGCGAATTTCGGATTACGTAATTAGGATATTATGAAAAAATATAGGGAAAATGACACTTTTTCCCCCTATGTTATGTGCTTATAGCACTTTTTCCCCATGTGTTATTAAAGTGGCAGTTTTTCCCCCTGAAATGTTAAATTGACATTGTTACCCTTAAAAATAATTATTTCATTTGTTTTTCTTCTCCACCAAATTATTACTTATAGGTATGGATGATCACGATTCGATTCGAACCTAACCAAACACTATAGCAATCATACCGAAATAGTATGGACGGTTCTGGTTACGATTCATAACCGAAAAATAAAATAAAATAATTGTTGAACCGTGAACCGGAACTTAACCACAGTCATATATAGTAAAAATGATCAAACACTTATTTTGATAAATCGGTACGGTTCGGTTCCAATTTCGATTTTGAACCGCCAATAAAAACTTATTTATTTATTTATTTATTTATTTTTATAATTTTATTTCTAATTTAAAAATAGTCTAAATTCAACAATTATTTTATTTTATTTTTTCAGTTTTGAATCGTAACCGTAACCGTCTATACTATTTAAGTTCAATTGCTACAGTGTTCGATTAGGTTCGTATCGAACTGTGATCTTCCATACATATTAGTAATAATTGGTTGGAGAATAAAAATAAATGAAATGGTTATTTTTAAGGGAAAAATGTCAATTTAATATTACAAGGGAGAAAACTACCACTTTTAAAATAACTGAGAGGGAAAAACAACCACTTTAATAACATAGGGGGAAAAAGTGCAATTTTCCCAAAAATATATATATAATTTTTTTAAAAAATTCAAATGAAATTGACAAACAATTCAATACATATTACAAATTATCAATTTGGTCAAAATAATTTGCAATGTTACATAGACAAAATAATTCTTCTATCAATGCAATTAATTATACGTGACAGTCCTCCTTGCAGAAATAAGTGATGTATTTGAAGATGACAGAAATGGCATACCAGCTTGGCGCCTTTCCCCTTTTTCTATCTAGTTTTTCTGTATGAACGTTTGGGGTTTCACCCCTCCCTCTAGATATATATATATAAAAAAATTAGATGTGACAGTAAAGCATTATCCGTATTTGTCCATTCTATATCACCTTCAAGACATGCTTTAATTTATCTAAATGGTCACCCTTTCCCACACGATCCAAATTTACTCTAATAAAAAATTCCCACTCAGGAAAATTAGACCCATCTAATATCAGGATTATATTACGTCAATTAATTTAAATGGTGTAGAAATAAAAGTAATATTTCTTTCTTGTGTCATTTAGCCTTAACCCAAAACAAAGAAACTTCACCCTGAGAATAAGCAAACCAAAGACTTAGAGAACAACACTGCATGCATACCTTTTTTTAACCAAGAAAACCAACCATATCAGAACCTATCAACACACCATACATTCCTGGACTCAGCACGACGAGACGAGATCACTGACAATAAAACCGTCCGGCGACGTCATCGGAAACAGCCGCTTGCGCCGACGCGTGGCGGCGGCGCGTAGCTACTGTGGCGGCGATCAGACTTCTCTTCCCAGCGTTGTCGCTGCTTCCTAAACCTGGCATATGCAACCGCTCTAACTAACTTGGCTCTGATAACATGTTAAGTGTGAAAGGTAAAACCAACGTACTGTATATTTACACTCTATATCTCTTGTTGTACCAAAGAACACCTACTGCCTATATATACATAGTGATATTGCACTACAAGAAATCTTTCATTTCCCGACGAAAATTTTAGCGACGCTCTAGAAAACGTCGCTAAAGATAATAATTTGCGACGTTATATTAAATAACGTCACTATATATTTTGGTAGAGACAATAAATTTCTTTTGTCATATTTGCTGACGAAATATAATTTTTTTGTCGGTAAAGATATAGAATCAATGACGTTTTATTATAAACGTCTCTAAATGTTTTATTTTAAGAATCAATTGTAGCCTAAAACGTCAGGAAAAGTGAAAAAATTTGGCGGGAATCTTTTTATCATTTAGCGCCTGAAAAAATCCTTTAGAAATAAAAAAAAACATTCTAAAAATCTTCAATCACACAATGTACAATCCTCAACTTCACCTCTCTACACTACCATAGCAGCAGTACGGCAGTACAATCTTCATCAACACCGATCCGTGACACCATCGCCATTTCCACTGCAATAAGATTTCTGTAGTTTCCGCAGCGGCACCGCACTATAGAAGGAAGAAAGGTGACACTAAAGATCATCCTCTAAGCTAGTGGTTCACTAATTTCTTCTTGCCAGTAAGGTTAGTTGTTTAGAATGGATTAGATCCTTTTAATTTTGATAATTACATGTGTATTTTGTTGTTCTCATAAATTAAAGAGGCCTAAAAATCTACATCTCTGATCTGGTTTTCCCCTCATCTCACTACCCTGCAGTATAATAAAATTCTCTACTTCTAATTTCACTATCTTTCCCTCATATCACTATTTGCCCTCATCTCATCACTATTTTCTCTGCCTTCATCTCTGCAAAACCACAGTGGAAGTCTTCCAAAGTACCCAAGCTTACAAGAGAAGATTCATGTCCAGGTAGATACAAACCCTAATCAACTAATCTCCACCCAAGCATCCATATATAAACTCTATTTTTTTTGTATCATTTGGGTGATTTTTTGCTCTTATTAGTTAGAATATGATAGCTTTCTATGTAGTTTTTTTTTAAAAAAAAACGTTGTTGTGATTTGTTTTTTATTATATATATATTTAAATTTATTATGAATTATTCATATGTAGGTGAGGGGTTTAGAAATTTAAGAGTTCCCTTGAATTAGAGCTTTAAGTTAGCTTTCTAGAAATAAGAATATTAATAATATAGGGTATTGATGCATCCTGCAATTTTGGCTGTAGGATGTATCAGATTTGGGGGTGGGATTCAGGATTTGGGATTTTGCAGATGGTTTGAGGTGTATTATTAGTTTGGTTGTTTATGTTGTGTGTTGGATGTAGCGGGGTGAGATTTGGGAATTTGCAGATGGCTTGACGTGTATCATTAGTTTGGTTGTTTATGTTATGCGTTGATTTGATTGTGAGGTTGGATGTGATTTACAGTAGCTTACAGGAAGGAATTTGGCTTATGAAAGGAGGGAAGGAATTATTGGTTATGAGGAAGGTGTTGAGATGGGCTGAGGGAGATAGGCTGTGGGAGACTTTGCTGAAATAAAGAGGGCTTTCTATTATAAGCTTGGTTGTTTTAATAATGTTGATGGGCATTGACTATTTTTTTAGCTGAGGTTTTATTTGTAGATACACTTTGTTGCTTCTTTCTTCTTCTACGAAATTCTGTGGTTGCTTTCTTTTCTTCATAATTTTGTTGTTTCTTTCTAATTCCTGCTGCTTTGTCAAAACTTTGCTGTCATTTCTTCTTTTCATATGTTTTGAACTTTTCTCAAAACTTTGTTACTACTTCTTCGTAATCTTTGCTCAATCTCTGAAGATATACAAAGCACATTAGAACTGTGAAGTGAGAATAAAATACAGCTACAACCAATTCCATCTAAAAGAAAAGTAAAAAGACAACAATAGTTACTTATCGAGTTGTTCAATCTCTGATTTTCCAGTGAATAATGGTTCTCTGGATAACAATTCAGCCATATATAATGCAATCCAATGACCACATGTCAATTGCTGTTGAATATTGTTTGGCTCCCAATAGCAGTTCTGGTGCCCTGCAAGCAAATGAACTCTTCAATGTCCAATATCCATTAGATTTTATATACAAAAATNTAAAAAAAAAAAAAAAAGGTAATTAGTTAGTATTTGAGTTCCTGAAGCGGATTTGAATTCAAAAGTTAGTGATATTAAAGAGTGGCTGATTTGAAAATGAAGTTTCAAACAATATGAAGAACTACTGCATTAGCACTAGAGAGATCTAACCAAAACTGGTATGTGAATATATATTTAGTAATTACATGTCTTAAATTATACTTAATAATTAATGAGTTGAATTTTTAACAATACTAATACCTTGTACTGTCTTCTAAGAATTAATTCAATGGATGAAATTTTTGTGAATTACAAGGTAAAGTGCTTTGCTAAAATTAAGGAGTGATATCAAGTTTATGCTTTTAGATAAAATGAGTTTTAAACTTTCTTAGTGTTTTTTCTCTACTTCATTCATCTGCTTTTCTAATTTTGTTTGTTTCTCGGCCCTCTCATGCAAAATAATTGTTGGTCAGCTTACTGGGAGGATCTGCTTCTGTCCATAACATACATTTGCTTTGCTATCTATAACTCGCATAAAACATTGTGGCATTACAGGATTAGAGTGTTAGTTCACACTTCTCATCATATAATCACCCAAAACCTCTAGAAAACACACAAAGCTTAACCTTGTTTCTCTCTCACGCATATGCTCTCAAAGCTCAACTTATATGGTGGTTATCGGTTATGAAAGAATGCCCTGTCCAAAATAGTTGAGCAACAAATCTATAATTCCTAATGCAAAATGTAGATTCTTTTGCCTCAAGCCTGTTCATTCCCTTTTAATTTCTTGCTTCTTTTTTTTTAAATGATTGTTTTAGTTTGATAGTACCTCATCTATTCTGTTACTTGACAGGAGATAGCATCGTGTCCCATGTTCTGTTTGTATGCAGGTGAGTTTGAACTAAATGCAGGCAGCTAGCTCTACAAGCAAAAAAATGATTTGATGATAGTTTAGAGAGTACTTATGGAACAAAAAAATGATTTGATGATAGTTTAGAGAGTACTTATGGAACAACTAACAGAGCTTTTGATAGTTTAGAGAGTACTTATGGAACAACTAACAGAGCTTTATGGCTCATTGATTTTTATTTTTTATTTTTATAAAGAAAATGAACTGGTAAAAGAGCCTTTCTAGAGTTAATATAAAGAAAATGAACTGGTAAAAGAGCCTTTCTAGAGTTAATACTAATGAATATGTATTGTTAGAGTAAGTATATTTTTTCTATATTTCAATATGAATTTTTAATTTATATACTCTTCAAATTTTTGCAGAGAAACCAATTGTTCATCAGGCATGTCTTAAATTTTTTCCGAAGAAGGTACACAAAACATTAGTTTATTGCCACTTTAGAATAGTTCTGTCATATTTAAGATGGTATTTTATTTTTAATTCATTTGTATTGTATTGTAATCTGTGCTTTTGTTTCATGAGTTCTGGACAAAATGTTCAAGAGCTGAATATCTCTAAGGCATGAAAAATGCTTTTGCTACTGCTATAGCTGAGGCAGTTGAAGATAAGGAGCTTGCTGTTTTTTTTTTTTTAACATAATGAAATCTTGGCAAATGAAGCTAGGAAAAAGGTACTTTACTGATGATAGGAATTCTCATTTTTTTTTCTATCAACATCGTTTATGGTGAAATATATTTCATTTATGCTGCAATGTACCAATATGATTCTCTCTCTTTGTTTCATTTGTTCTATTGTTTTTGGTTTTCAAATTTCATTTATTTTTCCACTGTCTATCAAGGTAATTTTGGTGTTCAAACTGCATTTGTTCTACCATTTGTTCCACTGTCTACTGATTTGTTGCCTACACAAAGTTCCTTTCGATGGTATTCTTATATTTTTATGTGGTTTGCTTTAAGTTTTATTACTTAATTTTTGTTTGATCACAATTATGGTGTTCTTGTTTCTTAGGAAATTAAAATTATGAATTTGAACTACAAGGGGCATACATTTGAAGGTATAGCCAAAGTTTAGAATTTTAATTTTCATTTCTTTGTTATATAAATGTTGGTTTTGGGAGTATAGTGCTGGAATGGAATTGGATTATGTGCTACAAGCAAGTTAGGTTAGAAATTAAATATAATCACAACAAAGTATAAAAGCGATGTAAATTAACTGTTTGAGTTGAATATATAGTTTTGAATAATTTATTACTTATGCTTGAAAATTATTTATGTTTTTTAGTGACAGGGAATTATTGCATTCCTAGATGCACTCATCAAATCAGACCTTGCCAAGACAAAGGAGTTCCAAAGTGTCAACCTCAATAGTTTTGATGAAATTGTATATATTCCCATGTCTAGTATGGTCTTATTTAAGAATCATTTGTATCACATTATATCCTTGTAATTCAATATTATATTATGAAAAATAATCTTCTATTCTGAACATTTAATTGATGCTAAAATATTTTATTTTCAATTACATGAAACTGTTGTATAAACTTTTTTATACACAAGTATATGTAAATATCATCAATTATTAAAAAAATTACAAATATCTGCAAATATAAAAATTTTGTGATGACAACGAATACGGAAAAACGTCCGTAAATGTCTTTTTATTGAAAATTATTATTTTGTCATCAATTAATTTTTTTAATGACAACATAATAATGTACACATTTGTCAATAAATGTTATTTTATTGACGCATTTCATTTTTCGTCACCAATTAAATTTATTCATGACAAACATAATTGTATGTAAAACGTCAGTAAAAACACATTTGCTGACGGAATATTTTACTTCGTCGCAAACTATTACCGACGTTTTTTAATATTTCGTTTCAAAAAGTATGTATTCCATGACATTGTTAAGACCATGAAAAAACGTCAGTAATTGTAATATTTTGTGACGAAAAATTAACTTCGTCAGTAATACCTTTCCATACGCCACTAATCCGACGGTCCGGGTGACGTTTTTATTTCGTCAGTAAAGACATTTGGCGACGTATTTTTATTTTTACCAACATTTAAAAAGCGTCACTAAATGTTAACATTCTTGTACTGTTGAAAGAATGATACAAATTTCAAAACTAAAGAAATACTAGGCTAGGAGAGAAGCTCTAACTACCTATCCTCACTCCCCTACACTCCTTATTCTTCTAACAAAATATATTACAAGAATTGTTGGTAATGTTGTGAGAATTGAAGCGAGCAGCTCTAGTGGGTGATTCTACAAAACAGAAAAGAAAAGAAATACATCATTAAGGAATTAGGAGTTAGATATTAGATTGAGTAACAATAAGGAAGAAATTTTTAAAAAAAAAAAAATTAAAGAGGGGCATAAAATGTACTCTTTTCTAATCTTTCAACCTCATCCAAGTTTTCTTCATCTGAGATTGGTTGATTGGGTAATCTCAACCAATATGATCTTGTGCACAAAGTATGGCTTCCACAATTTTAGGAGTTAAGGAACTCTTAAATGCATCTAATACCCCTCCGCTTGTACTAAATGCATTTTCAGAGGCAACTGTGATATATGAACTGCAAGCACATAATTTCTAGCCATTTTGGAGAGAAAGAAATTTCTCGTTGTTCATCTTCCACCACTTAGGAACTTAAAAATAACCAAATTCTTCAAAAAAAAATCACTTAAATAAACTTGCAGATCAATCTGCTTATGCTTCCATCACCACTCTCCATTCTCTATCTCTTCAACTGCATCTTCAACCTTGATTGAGGCCTACCCATTGTAGGCTCAGACTGGACATATTGCATAACAGTAGACTGAGTAGAGGATTCATAATGCACAGAGCAGATGTATTACATATACTTATATATACATATATAAGTACGGATATTTGGACGAGTCGGATATTAAATATCCAACACCCACCCAAATTTAAATACCCCGAATAAATGTCGGTCTGCTTCATTTGTTTTTCATCGGATTCGGATACCCAATCCGTAGGCCAAGCCGAGTTTCGGGTTGGACTGGTACGTCGGGTAGGACAGGTCCTGCACAACCCTAAGGTCAAATTGGTAAATACATGAAATCAATTTTCACGGTTGGACCAGCCAACCCATGTATATTTGATAAGTTTTAATATCCAACTATTACACACAATAAAAATTTAAAATTATAATTTGAACATGATTGTGTTAATTTGCGTACGTTGTTTATGTTTCACAATGATTTTTGTACACATTCAACTTTATATACTGTAAACGGGTATGTCGGCATGATGGGGCTTCACCATACAATCTGGACTAAGATTTATTGGCAAATAATCCACATTTTATTATTGAAAAAAAAAACAAAAAAAAAAGGAAAAGTAGGTTGGCTTCATTTTCTTTCCTTATCTCCCTCTTCAAGTACTAGGTGGCAAAATGGATGAAACATCAATTCATTGAGTAATTACAAAATTTATCACAGCACCAATTGGCTGAAAATGATGGCACTGTACTGCTAGAGTTCAAGTGATATAACATAGCTAGCTAGAACTAGCCCCCTATACAATTTAACTAATTAATCAGTGTAAGAATTTAATTTACAGGCTATAAAGCTCACACGTGAAGTAGTGATTATAAAAAAAGCTCATAGAAATACTCAAGCTAAATAAAGAAATCACACATTAGTCTAGTGTGTCATCTCTTCACTTTTTCTTAAATTACTTTAATTTTTCTTTGATGCAACAAATATAATTGATATGATCTATTCCTGGATGTGGGAGTTGAGTCGGGTCTTGCTCGTTCACCTCTACTGTAATTAAGTATAAGGATTTGGTAATACTGACCGGGGGTTGAGTTAACATTTTCGAGAAGGTCTCGAGTAGTTGAGTGGAGTGTCATCCCCCCTTAAGCAATAAATGCGCCTTATATAGGCAGGGTTTGGGACACATGTCGAGAATCTAACATGTTCTATACGTGGAGGATGCATGTTTACTAGTCAGGGGGTGATGACAAGTGTTCCAACCAAAGGAAAAGGGTGATGGGACGTGATTGAACAATACCTCAGGCACGCATTGCGCACAGTGAACCGGGAGGGGTGAATATTTATTATTTCGGTCTTAAAAGCTATCTTTTTTGTCATATGTGCCCGGGTGACCGGGAAGAGCACCAGAGGCCCACCGAGGTGTTCGGCTCTGATCAGTCATGGTAGGTCGTGGTCGATCGTCTATTTAACGTAGCTCGATTGGGGCCTATGGGCCCTATCAATGATCAAGGGTTTGATGTCTGTAGTGGCTCCACATTCCTCTCTTTTGTAACGGTTGATTAATAATTAAATCGCTTGAATTTTTCATAACGAAGATGTTTATTGGTTGCTTACTAATAATTATCTTTGGCCTTTTCATGTGTTCCCTTCTAATAATAATAATTGTAGTGGATATATACTCATACAAGGGAGAATTGCATTATCAATGATTGAGTTAAGGTATTATCAATGAATTTGGTAAAGTGTACAAGTACATAAAATTCAAGTTCATTTCCCTACCTATTTCTCAAATGTAGTAAGAATATAGAGAGTAGCTTAAAGTAGATATTTTAATCAAATTTGGAATTCATAAACCTCATCATCTCCACTATAAAGAATATTA
Organism: Ipomoea triloba; assembly: GCF_003576645.1. Classification (NCBI taxonomy): domain Eukaryota; kingdom Viridiplantae; phylum Streptophyta; class Magnoliopsida; order Solanales; family Convolvulaceae; genus Ipomoea; species Ipomoea triloba. The sequence continues at coordinate 9,879,523 of NC_044917.1, read as the reverse complement.
AAAAACATAAATGTAAAAAAAGATTACACTCTTGTGTGTCTGCACAACACCTCATAGCCTAGCTGTTCTTGGATCCGGAGATTCTGGTGCAGCTCTTAATTTAAAAACCATTTAGCCCACAAGACATGATTTTGTTTTCCTCTTCCTCTTCCCCTTCCTTATCCCCAGGCTCCAACCTCAAGAACACCATAAACAACTAAAACAACATTTTCCCTTCTCTCTCTCTCTCTCTCTCTCGGAGTTTGTAGCAAAAACTAAACTACAATTGCAGCTCCACTCCCACCATTTTCATTTGCTGTAATGCCTGTTTTTCCATGGACCCTTTTCCTTTTTCTTGTTGCTCTGTTCCACCGCTCCGCCGCCGTGAACCGCCAGGGGGAGGCGCTGCTGGAGTGGAAGAGGAGCATGAAGGGGGCGGTGGAGGCTCTGGAGAATTGGGACTCGCGTGATTTGATTCCCTGTGGGTGGTTTGGCGTGACATGCAACTTTAAAATGGAAGTGGAGGGGTTGGAATTGAGGTATGTTGATCTCCACGGCGTTGTCCCTTCCGATTTCTCGTCGTTGAAATCTCTGACCAAGCTGGTTTTAACCGGGACGAATCTCACCGGCGAAATCCCGGAGGAGATTGGAGTTCTTCAGGGGTTGAAGCAGTTAGACCTTAGTGATAATGCACTTACCGGCGAAATTCCGTCTCAGATTTGTTATTTGCCGGAGCTGGAACAGCTTTATTTGAATTCGAACCGGTTAACCGGGTTGATTCCCGCAGAAATCGGAAACCTAACAAACTTAGTGTGGCTTATTCTGTACGATAACCAGCTCAGCGGCGGAATTCCCGGGAGTATCGGAGCCCTGAAGAAGCTGGAGGTGATTCGGGCCGGCGGAAATAAGAATCTGGAGGGCCCGCTGCCGCCCGAAATCGGGAACTGTACTAATTTGTCCATGATCGGGCTTGCTGAAACGAGTATGTCGGGCTTTCTGCCTCCTTCTCTCGGGCTTTTGAAGAAGCTTGAGACGATTGCGATTTACACCTCTCTTCTCTCCGGGGAAATCCCGCCGGAGCTCGGCGACTGCGTTTCTCTACGGGATATGTATCTCTACGAGAATTCCCTCACCGGCTCTATTCCTGCCTCGCTAGGGAACCTCAAAAACCTCCAGAACCTTCTTCTATGGCAGAACAATCTGGTCGGAACTATCCCTTCCGAGCTCGGAAACTGCAGAGACCTCCAGGTCGTCGACATTTCGATGAATTCGTTAACCGGCGCCATACCGGAGAGTTTCGGGAATCTGAGTGTGCTCCAGGAGCTTCAGTTAAGCCAGAATCAGATATCGGGTCGGATCCCAACCAATCTAGGGAATTGTACCGCCCTCACTCATATCGAGCTTGATAACAATCAAATCACCGGGTCCATTCCCGCAGAATTCGGGAATCTGTTGAATCTCACTTTGCTGTTTCTATGGCAGAACCGCCTCGAAGGCGAGATTCCGGCCGCCATTTCTTCCTGCCGGAGCTTACAGGCTGTTGACTTATCGCAGAACGTGTTGACCGGTTCCATTCCGAGAGGCGTTTTCAATCTTCAGGAGCTCAACAAGTTGCTTTTGCTGTCCAATAATTTATCCGGAGCCCTACCGCCGGAAATCGGGAACTGTTCTTCGCTTATTCGGTTCCGAGCTAATGACAACAAGCTCACCGGTTCTATACCGCCGGAGATTGGGAAACTGAAGAATTTGAATTTCTTAGACCTCGGCTCGAATCGGCTCACCGGAGTTATTCCGCCTGAGATTTCTGGCTGCCGGAACCTCACGTTTCTCGACCTGCATTCCAATTCGATTTCCGGTACAATGCCGGAGAATCTGAACCAGATTGTTTATCTCCAGTTCGTTGATTTTTCCGATAATTTGATTGAAGGTACGTTGAGTCCGAGCCTTGGATCACTGAGTGCACTCACCAAACTCGTTTTGGGGAAAAACCGGTTTTCTGGCTTGATTCCGAGTCAACTCGGTTCGTGTTTGAAGCTACAATTGATTGATTTAAGTAGCAACCGGCTTTCCGGTAACATTCCAGCGGGTTTAGGTAAGATTCCGGCGCTGGAAATCGCGTTAAATCTAAGTTTGAATCAACTTTCCGGCGCGATTCCGGAGGATTTCACTGCGTTGGATAAGCTCGGAGTGTTGGACCTCTCTCACAATCAGCTCATAGGCGACCTCCACTTTCTCGCCGATCTCCAAAATCTCGTCGTGCTCAACGTATCGTACAATAATTTCTCGGGCCACGTGCCCGACACGCCGTTCTTCACCAAGCTTCCCCTGAGCGTCCTGGCCGGGAACTCGGAGCTGTGCCTTTCCGGCAAAGTCTGCTCCGGCGACCAAAGCGGCGGCGTCAGGCGGAGCAAGGCGGCCAGGGTAGCCATGATCGTGTTGTTATGCACGGCCTGTGCGCTCCTCGTGGCGGCTCTGTACATTATCCTAGCCGGCAAGATTCACGGCCGCGGGGCCCACGGCTTCGATCTCAGCAGCGATGATGACGTGGAGATTGGCCCACCTTGGGAGGTCACGGTGTACCAAAAGCTCGACCTGTCAATAGTCGACGTGGCAAAATCCTTGACACCTGGCAACATCGTCGGTCGAGGCCGGACGGGTATCGTGTACAAGGTCAACATTCCAGCCGGGTTAGCCATCGCTGTGAAAAGATTCCGAGCATCGGAAAAGCATTCCGTCTCGGCATTCTCATCGGAAATCGCTACACTCGCTCGAATCCGTCACCGGAATATCGTGAGATTACTGGGATGGGCAGCTAACAGGAAGACCAAGTTACTGTTCTACGACTACTTGTCTTGCGGTACATTAGGCACATTGTTACACGAAGGTAATATTAGCATAATATATTTGTAACTATCAAATTAAATATTTTCTCTTGTCCACAAAAATCAAATATTTTCTCTTGTCCACAAAAATCATAACCCCTCGCCCTACTGCTCACCCTGGTCCGACAGGATTGTGAAAGGGTTAATCCTTAGCAGCTCATTAGGTGGATGAAACAAGGCTTGATTTTGAATTTTGCCTATAATCCGTCACCTATGAATCAAATATTTTCTCTGTGATAAGTTATATCAAATTGTTTACCTTCTTATTCATTCTCAGTTCTTTTATCATGACAGGTAACAGCGGAGGGCCAATAATCGAGTGGGAAACGCGGTTCAAGATCGCACTAGGCGTGGCGGAGGGCTTAGCCTATTTGCACCACGATTGCGTCCCGCCGATCCTTCATCGTGACGTTAAGACTCATAACATTTTGTTAGGTGACCGATACGAACCATGCTTGGCAGATTTTGGATTGGCTAGGCTGGTTGAGGACCAAAACACTACATTTTCTACAAATCCTCAATTCGCTGGTTCATATGGCTACATGGCTCCAGGTATAATAATAATTCACCTCTTCCTTATTATCCAATTTTTAGTACTATACGATCTAAAAATGGAGAAATTAGGATAATTAATTACCACATTGTTTTTCTTTTTAGTTACACCTTTAAAAGGTGAAAGTATTTGTGAGAGTGAAAGAATGATTAAATTGGGAAGTGGAAAGTACAAGGGTGGGAGTTAAAGTGGATACGAAAATGTATGTCATGTGATATATAATGATAAGTTAGAATGAAGATATAGAGTATGTAGAGTAGAGAGTTGCATGGGGCACGTGAAAGCACGTGATGGGGTTTCAAGTGTTTGTTATAAGGGTTTTGTCTTGGCATGAGTTTGGCAGGCCATAGTGCTGGTTTTGCTTGAATGGCATGACAGATACTTAGCATGGGGAATGCCCAAACACACCAATCACCTAACATAACGTACGTTACTTAGTGGTCACACATTTCCACACCCTTTCATCAACCCATCCCCCTCTTGGCCTTTCTTCTATGTCATCTTATCATTTGTCATATTATTATTTCCCACTGCAGAGTTATACTAGCTATACTTTGATGGCAATTTAATCTTGACTCTAGTAATTTTTTTAGTTTAGTCCTAAATGATTTTTTTGTGCTTAATTAGATTCTGAACTTCGACAATTTTACTTAATTTAGTCATTTATTAGGATATAACTTTGTAATTTCTCCTTCATTAATAGTTTAATACCCAATATTATAGTAGTTTTGCTCAATTTACTCATTGACTATAATTATTTTATTCATTTTAATCATCAACTTTGACTATAATGATTTTTCTCGATTTAGTCATTAATTCTAGCAGTCAATAGACTAATCAAGACAGAGGATTGTATTAGGTAAAACTATTGAAATCCAAGATCCAATTAAGCATAAAAAGTCATTTAAAACTAAATTAAGAAAAAAATTGATGACTAAATTGGATATAAACTCTTTTTTTATTTAAATAATATATTTGAATTCAAATCTCATCACCCGTTAGAAGAATATAATTATGCACACACATACACCATCTCCAAATTGCACTTAATAATTTAAGTGCATGGCCCACACTATGATGACAAGAAGTTTGAACTAAATTAAATTTGAATAATATAATTTTGCATATGATGATAAGGACCAAATTAACAAATTTGTTACAATTGGATGTTGCAGAGTATGGTTGCATGGTAAGGATCACGGAAAAAGTTGACGTTTATAGCTTCGGGGTAGTCCTGCTGGAGATCATAACGGGGAAGAAGCCGGTGGACCCATCATTCCCAGAGGGGCAACATGTGATCCAATGGGTCCGAGATCATCTCAAGTGCAAGAAGGACCCGGTGGACATTATTGACCCGAAGTTACAGGGCCACCCGGATACGCAGATCCAGGAGATGCTTCAAGCCCTAGGAATATCACTTTTGTGTACCAGTAACCGCGCCGAAGATCGGCCGACGATGAAAGATGTGGCGGCGCTGTTGAAGGAGATCCGCCACGAGCACTCCGCCGCCGGGGAGGCGAGTAAGCCGGAAAAGACGCCGGACGGAAACTCTTACTCCTCGTCGACGTCGCAGTTGATGGTGAACTTTCAAGGATCGTCTAATTGCTCTTTGGCTTACATTTCTTCTTCTGCAAGCTATTCCCCAGGGAATTGAACTCATAAGTTTGGGATCTAAAAGTATTATTATTAGGTAGGGTGGGATACATAGTGGGAGATTAAGACTAGCATTGTAAAGAATTAGGGGAAATTTTAGTCAGTTTGATGGGAAACAAAAATAGAATTGAAGAAATTGCTGTTAGTGAATGTGTATAGCAATTTGCAAATTAAAGGCCATAGCGATATTCTTAGTTGGTGGATAAGATAAGGCTTCTTTTCGCTTAGTATTCACTATTTTCTCAAATCATCATGATTTGCTTTAATACCAATTCAAAATTTTATCTATTTCATAAAATTCAATTAATGTCAATCTCACCCAGGAATGCTGTTCGGCGGTGTCTGATGAAGGGTCAAATCCAGCAATTGGTGGATAAAGAGATTGTTAGGCGTAAGCCGATCAAAGGTTAAGTCTAGCATTATACCTCTCGAAAATGTGACAATCTAGCCTTTGACGCAGTGGTAAATGTTTGATTCTAATAAATGGTATCAGAACCAGGTAACGTGTTCTTATTTTAACAAGAGCAAAAATACAATTGGTGCGCGGTCTATAAGAAAGAAAATAAAGTTGTGCATGTTCAATCAATTACACAATTAATTGATATCTCTATCATGATGAGGTTAGCTTACTCGATAGTTTAACTTGAACGGAAATTTATTAATATAGCGCACACATACATATTTATACTCTTTTAGCTAGGTATTAGGTTGAAATGTCATTGTGTAATACTCTATGGATAAATATTTAAAAGGGAAAATGACACTTTTTCCCCCTATGTTATATGCTTATAGCACTTTTCCTCCTGTGTTATTAAAGTGGCAGTTTCCCTCCCTCAGTTATTCTAAAAGTGGTAGTTTTCTCTCTTGCAATGTTAAATTGACATTTTTGTCCTTTAAATAACTATTTCATTTATTTTTATTCTCTCAATTGTTACTAATATGTATGGAAGATCACGGTTCGATACGAACCTAATCGAACACTGTAGCAATTGAACTTAAATAGTATAGACGGTTACGGTTACGATTCAGAACCGAAAAAATACAATAAAATAATTGTTAAATTTAGACTATTTTTAAATAAGAAATAAAATTATAAAAATAAATACGTAGTAAATAAATACATAAGTTTTGATTGGCGGTTTAAAATTGAAATTGGAACCGAACCGTACCGATTTATCAAAATAAGTGTTTGATTATTTTCACTATATATGACTGTGGTTAAGTTCCGGTTCACGGTTCAACAATTATTTAATTTTAAATTTTTCGGTTTTGAATCGTAATCAGAACCGTCCATACTATTTCGATATGATTGTTACAGTGTTTGGTTAGGTCCGAACCGAATCGTGATCATCCATACATATAAATAATAATTTGTTGGGGAAGAAAAATAAATGAAATAATTATTTTTAAGAGTAATAATGTCAATTTAACATTTCAGGGGGAAAAACTGTCACTTTAATAACACGGGGAAAAAATGCTATATGCACATAACAAAGGGGGAAAAAGTGTCATTTTCCCTATTTAAAATTATAAATATATATTCTAACAGTTGAAACTCTCCCTCCCAAAATATTTGACATCTTACAATAATACCCACCTTGTGGCTTAGCTTGCTGCATGCCTTTATGATGTACTCTGATAATATGAACTTTTATATGACACTAATAATCACCAAAATGTCCCTTCACCCAACCACCCTGCTACCTCAAAAAAACGAAAAACTTGTCCACTTGTCAAGACAGGGATGGAAAAGTAAAAGCAAAAAGAAGCATGAATTGATTTTGACTATCATGTCAATACTAATTTCCCACAACAACTCCAAAGGAATATATATATAATGCCTCAAAAATCTTAAATCACTCCTAATTTTCTTCCGAATAATTACCAAGACTAGCTTTCCCTCATTTAGCAAACTCTGTCTCCCTCGGAAAGAAACACTGTGCACTTAATATAACACCAATATTGTATGTAGAGCGGCCATTGTTGAAGAAATAGTATAAAATGACTTTTCAATGGCTATTTAATGGTACAAATATATATGAGACTTTCAATTTGAATCAGGTCAAAGTGAATTTGGATTTTTTGTAGTTAGACGAAGAGGTTGGATGAATGAGAAATTGATTCTCATTTGAGTTAGAAAAACTAGGTGAAAAGGCTTTAAAGAAACTTTTATCCCACATTGGTTTAGGAAGTGGATTTGCACCACTATATATACAAGGGTCTTTCTAAGGGATATTGAATTGTATAACAAAGATGACAAAATGAGTTTGAAAATGTAAGACTCATGTACAATTTTTAGGTCTTAATTCAAAATTGGAATTGATTCACTTCTAAATTAATTCCAATTTTGAATTACAATTAATTCTTAGGAACAAGTGACAGGATAATTGGGCATCAGCACCTAACCCGGAACCACTGGTAGGAACCAAGACAGTTGTCGGGCATCAGCACCTAACCCGGAACCACTGGTAGGAACCAAGACAGTTGTCGTTCAAACTACCCAAGACACCTCACTCCTCAGCGTCAATGCTCAACGGTTCAACTCCTCAGCATTGATGCCCAACGTTCAGCTTCTCAGCATTAATGCTCAACGGCTCTTCAGCCCTTGGCATTAACGCTCCATTACTGAGCTGAAGGAAATAAAAAGGCTCACAACGCAAAGTAGAGGGACAACACTTGAACTTAGACAAAACACATACTGAACTCATTTGTACACTGAGCACTGCACTCAAATATTGTATTCAAATACTCAATAATACTCAAATAATATATCCGGTAACACATTATTACCGTCAGAGAGTGCAACTTAACTCGTATTTACAACCTACCCACCAAAATCCTACCATTCATCCTTTCTTTGTTTCCAAAATAATAATCCTTAGGGAAAATCGCACTTTTGGTCCTTCAATTGTTGCCCGATCTGCAATGTGGTCCCCCACTGTCAATTTTATGCAATTGGGTCCCTAATAACCTTAAACCTTAGTCGATGTAGCCCTCCAGTCAGATTTTACTCTAACTAGTGTTAAGACCATGGACAATTTAGTAATTTCACAACCCTTTTACCCCCAATTTCCTCCATCCCCCAATTTCGTCGTCTTCACCGCCTTGTCCAACCACACTATCCCACTCATCTTCTCCTTCGGCTTCCACCGTAGCTTCGTGTAATTCTTCCGCTTGTCTCACAGCTTCGCCGACGCGCCGCAATGCCGAACACTATATGTTCCAACCCTGTTTTCTCACTTCTTTGGATCCTCCTTTCTCCCTCCGTTCCTAACGCCGCATACGGCTCCACCGTGGAGTTGATTTGCTGGTGAATAGGTAAGGCGGCGCTATGTCGGTGTGGAAAAGTGTCGTTGTTGCAGGCTCTAAAGCTAGAAACCAACTTGAGAGTATACAGCCCGTAGGTAGCGGATACAAATAGAATGAGCCACACCATGAATTTGGCCATGGCTCAATTCTGCAACCCAGAAATCGAACAAGGCCTGCCGGAAGGAGGGTTATTTATCTGATCCCATATGATTTTCTCAGAATCCTTATCTCTCTGTAACACCTTGATTGCCATTATCTCAACCGCTCAACACAAAACCAGTTGGGTTGGAAACAATCAAACTTACAGAGTTACAGCGCCAATCGAAAACAATGGTTTGTCCGGTGAAGATTACGGCCACGGCGGCCAAACCCAAAGCTTTCAAGAAAAAACATGGCAGATCTAAGGAATAAGGTTCTAGGCTTTCAAAATATTCAAAGATGAAAAGAATTTGAGTTGGTTTAATTTGTTACAGAAAAAGAGGAAAGTAAAGGGGGAGATAATATGCATTAATTGAACAAGCAGTACGCAATGAGCATAAACCTTTCACAAGAAAAGAGAGAAGAAGCGTAGCGACTAGCAAGTGATGACTAAAAACAATTTTATTCATTTCTGAAACATTTCTAGAATCTACAGATTCCAGCCACCGGCCAACCGCGGGTCGCTGGAGTCTTACCCGGCTCCGAACCTAGAAATTGCCTCCGCCGTCCCGAAAACCCAGAAGCAACCACAGCCGTCTCAGCCGGTGCCGCCGCCGCAACAAACCGCCAAGCCCAACCACGACGCCAAAGAGCTCCACATGTTCGTCTAAAGCTCCAGCGCGTCTCCAGTGTCGAAAGCCGGCAGCCTCCACATGTTCAATGAGCAATCCGACCGATCGCCAAGGAGGAAGAAGAGGGCATTGATTGGAGATATTATTAAGGTGGTTGAGAAATTACCAAATTGCCCATGATTTTAACACTAGTTAGTGAGAAATCTGACCGGAGGGCCACATTGACTAAGGTTAAAGGTTATTAGGGACCCAATTACATAAAATTGACAGTGAAGAACTACATTGCAAATCGGGTAACAATTGAGGGACCAAAAGTGCGATTTTCCCTAATCCTTATTATTTTCAGGTTTTCTACCTACAGCCATATATTTGACAATGTCATGTAAAATTATGAGTTTAATTCTTATTTTTATAGCGCACATTTTAAGATTTACCTAATCTATAAAATTTTAGTATATAAGTTGTTGAGGGTTGATGAGGATTGAATTGTCTAGCATTACACGTAAACTGAACAAAGATAATATAAGAATACAAATGAAGAGATCTAGTAGAACACAACCACTAGAGTCCTAACAGGGTTTACCCAAACGTAATATGTATCAACATTTATACTATTAATAAAAACAATATCCTCAGTTTTAAATTCCCACCCAAAACAGAACTATAATATTATGGTTTGCGTAATATTATAAAATATGGTAATACAGTTCCTATCCCTAATACAACTAGTATGATACCCGTGCGATGCACGGACTAACAATTTGAAATATTTAGACTATTTTCATATATGAAAAGAAGATATTAGATTTATTCATTTATATAGTTTTGTTATTTAATAGTTATGTTGATTTGATATGAAAAAGTTATGAATATAGATATTTGCAATTAAAATATGAATTGATATTTAAGATGGGTAATTAGTTAAAAGAAAATTTTTTAATTAAAATTTCAATACAAATTATTTAAAATTACAAATTATTAAAAACTTCTTGGTAAATTATATTATTAGTTGAAGTACAATTTCTTCTAGAGTTACCGCAAATACAAATTTTGAGACCTTTGGGATGGTTAACTCTAGATGCAACAATATACAATTGAGTATCGACAAAAACTGGTTTCCTCAATAACAATTTAACATGAGATCATATTTGCTACTTTCCCCTTGACTTTTATTAATAGACATTGCATATGAAAGCGTTAAATGAAATTGTCTTCCTTGTGATTTGAATGGCAATCTTATATATTTAAATAATAAAATTAGTGATGAAATTATAATCAATTCTATGATATCTCTATGTTTAACTACCATAGTAAGATTAAAGTGTTAAATACAGGTTTGTTTTTTTTTTTTTTAAATTTAAATACATGTTTGTAATTATGAATAATATGTGTGTGTTTAATTTTGTTTAATTATAGACCTAATATGTGTATATTTAATTTTCCTTAATTATATCCAAATATATGTATGTTTAATTTCATTTAATTATAGACAGAATATGTGTATATTTAATTTTCTATAATTATGTCCGAATATGTTTTTGTTTAATTTTCTTTAATTATTCCGTAATATGTGTACCATTAATTCCTTAATTGATTAGATAAAATCTATATAATGGAAAGTATAAAAAACAGTTTGATAAAAGTATAATGTGTGAATTAATTTCTTAATTACCATAATTATAATATTTTATTCAAAAGTAACCATTAACATAATTTTATATGTGTAATAATATGTGAATGGAAATAATTTGCATAATTGTATGGACGTAATAATCTGTGAATTATTTGTAGAATATTACCAAATCAATCTATCACTAAATCAATCAAAAACATTTTAAAAATCTAATTTATTCTTAGTTGTTGATTATTATAGTACTTGTATTTATTCAATTTTTATTTAAATTTACCAAATACCTCCTCCTATGCATACCAATTTATATCAACTGATAAAAACAATTAACACAATTAGCTATCATCTATCTATCACTAAATCAATCAACTATTAACTACTTAAGCCTATTTAAAGCATACTTAAGAAATGACAACTGTAAACTCTTGA
>NC_044917.1:9866414-9867485 GCF_003576645.1 Ipomoea triloba | reverse complement strand
TATTCGTAATACAATTCTAGACTAGAATTACTAATGGTAATAATTCAGTATATATATTTCTCTGCAATGCAATCTATACTATTAATAAAAACAATATCCTCAGTTTTAAATTCCCGCCCAAAACAGACCTATAATATTATGGTTTGCGTAATNAATAAATATTTAAAATTTGTAAATTACAACAAAAAATATTAATCTCATTTGATGAATACATAAAAAAATGTACGTGTGCATTGTTTTATTTGGAGGTTAATTTCATTTTCAATCAATTAGGTTTCCTTTTTCATTTTCTGTCAATTAGATGCAATTAAGGCAGAAATATGCATGGAAGTTATATCAATATTATTATTATTATTATTATTATTATTATTATTATTAATTATCATATGACTAAAATGCCCCTACGTTTGGGCGGGAAAATTTTAGAGGAGGATATTGTTTTTATATATAGTATAGATTGTAAATTAAAATAGAATTCCTAATAAAATATATTCTTCCCTACGTTCCTATTCGTAATACAATTCTAGACTAGAATTACTAATGGTAATAATTCAGTATATATATTTCTCTGCAATGCAATCTATACTATTAATAAAAACAATATCCTCAGTTTTAACTTCCCGCCCAAAACAGACCTATAATATTATGGTTTGCGTAATATTGTAAAATATGGTAATACAATTCCTATCCCTAATACAATTGTAAACTAAAATAGAATTCCTAATAAAATATATTCTTACCTACGTTCCTATTCGTAATACAATTCTAGACTAGAATTACTAATGGTAATAATTCAGTATATATATTTCTCTGCAATGCAATCTATACTATTAATAAAAACAATATCCTCAGTTTTAACTTGTATTATGGTATGGTGCGTAATATTGTACAAAATATGAAAATTTGGCATAATTCAACCCACAAGGCCAACCAATTTTCTGAACGACATTCGTGCATGCAGGTGTCGGCGCACGAGTCAAGCCTTTTTAAGTTCATTTTGGGATTTCATTTGCACCCCCTCCCCCCTTGCGTGCGAGAGAAAGCCTCTATGCTATACAATTCAATAAGCCT
>NC_044917.1:9864031-9866012 GCF_003576645.1 Ipomoea triloba | reverse complement strand
CCTACGTTCCTATTCGTAATACAATTCTAGACTAGAATTACTAATGGTAATAATTCAGTATATATATTTCTCTGCAATGCAATCTATACTATTAATAAAAACAATATCCTCAGTTTTAACTTGTATTATGGTATGGTGCGTAATATTGTACAAAATATGAAAATTTGGCATAATTCAACCCACAAGGCCAACCAATTTTCTGAACGACATTCGTGCATGCAGGTGTCGGCGCACGAGTCAAGCCTTTTTAAGTTCATTTTGGGATTTCATTTGCACCCCCTCCCCCCTTGCGCGCGAGAGAGAGCCTCTATGCTATACAATTCAATAAGCCTTAGAAAAACTCTTGTATAAGTAGTGGTGCAAACCACTTCTCAAACCAATGTGGGACAAAAGTTACTTGAAAGGTTTTTTTCTATATTTTTCTAACTCAAATGGGTCAACTTTGAGAACCAATTTCTCATTCACCCATTATCAGTTTTGAGCGTACAATATATCAATCTTTTCGTCTAACTACGAAGAACACGAATCCACGTTGACCCGACCCAAATCGAAAGTGGACCCCACATATATTTGTACCACAATATTGCCAGTAAAATGCCATTTTATGCTAATTTTTTTCCAACAGTTATTTGTCCAGAGAATATCAACGTGTTGAAGGAAGAAGATGATATATAGTGAAGGGCAATATCATCTTCACTATATATCATCTTCTTCCTCCAACACAACGCTCTACGGTCAACCAACAATTACTCAACTGATTATCCCATTACTCCCATGTAAATTTTTTCTATAATATAGTTATACTTACTGAATATCAAAATATAAGTGTACCTCAAGATCTTGCAATAACTAACCGACAAGTAATTAAATTAATGAATATGATGCAATAATGTAAATTATCTACCTATTGCATTTATACACTTATTTTAGAACACTGAATTTTTGTGATATTTGTTGCATGCAAGGAAGACTCATACTATAATTGCATTTATACACTTATTCATACTCATATTCGATGTTATAATTTCTATAATTGTATATCAATTCAAATATTTTTTAAAATATTATAACAAATTCATTCCGTGCAACGCACGGGTGAAAATACTAGTTTTTAACTAAAAACATTATCTTATGAGTGCTATTATTTATCAATTTTGATATACTATAGTATGCCAAAAAGTCAAAAACTATATCAATTACAAAGCTTTAGTAAGTACACTTACAACAGGACTAAGAACCTGATGACCCATTCATCCCCTTCTAGTCCAACTTTAACTGCACGACCTTCAATGACAAATTTTCAGCACCATGGCTCTCGCCACAACCCAAAATAGGCATTACCGACCATGTAAATATACATCTTTAATGCCAAAGATTGCACAACTATAGTAGTCACTGTGCACAACTATACATTATTGCATAAGACTCACAACAAAATGAACTTAGGACAACACACAATTACACACCGTCACAACTACAATGTGCACTACCAAGTCTCTTTACTAATCCACACCAAAAGCCCAAAATGCACACCACCAATTGTGTAAATGCACAACTTGATGCAGGAGATTGCACAACTATAGAGGCCGCAGTGCACAATAGTATATTGCACTTCACTTGCAAAAAGTGGGGATTAATCTCAACGGTCCATTAGAGTTCATTAATGGTTGGAGTCTCATAAAAGAAAACACATAGTCAATTTTATAATTATTACAAACTTTTAAGTTTGCAAAATGTATAAAACTAAAATCACATTTTCCCTTTATTTTTAGCAACCATTAACCATTGATGATACGTCCAAATAGATGGATCATATTAGTCCTTACTTTTTACGTGGGAACCTGTTCTCAAATAAACCTTCCTCTATGTGTAGGAGTATGTGTGTGTGTGTCTATATATATATATATATATATATATATATATATATATATATATATATATATATATATATATATATATATATATATATATATATATATAT
>NC_044917.1:9830346-9863844 GCF_003576645.1 Ipomoea triloba | reverse complement strand
TATATATATATATATATATATATATATATATATATATAGTGCTAATTAATCAATTATATTGGCATGTGTGTGGCGATCATATCCAAGTCATTTTCTATCATTTCATGCATAATAAAAAGGAAACGTCTTGATTGACAACCATTTTCGTTATCTTCCCAAACTTCAAATTTTGGTTATCATTCATGATTTTAATTTTCTCTCCCTTAATTTTGAAAAAACGTACATGACAACTTTCAAATGATTTTATTTTAATAGTTACTTTTGAGAGTGCAGAATAGCTTAATACTAAGTTCCCTTTGGAATAGTTATTCTCCTTCCAACCCTGGAATACTATTCATGTGAATAGAATGACTTATCAAACGACAAAATATGTCTATTCCTTGAAATGGTATTCTATTCCCAACCTATTCCGTGAACTAAACATTTTGTTAAAGAAAAAAGTGATGCGTACATTTTTTTATGAGTCACTAAATATTACTACATTTTATCTTAAATTATTACACATTTTTTTTAAAGAAAAGTAATCCTTCTCAATAGTGAAAATATAATACTTGTTGATCAATAAAAAATATGTATTATATTTTTACTAAAAAATATATTATATTTGTTGAGTACTACTTAACTTTGTTTTAGTGTAGTGTGTGTGTATATATATATATATATATATATATATATATATATATATATATATATATATATATATATTTGTGATTTATCTTGCATAAAGTGGTCTCTTCTAAATTTTTATATTCCTCTTATGAGAGTCCTTAATATAGCTATTTCTAAATGCATGACTTAGATGAGTATGAAATTGATTTAAATTCCTTAATGAAATTGTGTAATTGAATGTTAGAACTTAATTAGAAGTTAGGTTGGGAGTAAAATGGGAGAAGAAGGTTGAAAGTAAATTTATATGTCTTTTAAATTTATTATAGTAATAATTGAGACTCAACAGTCAACAACCTATGTCTTGGAAATGATAACAGTTTTCAGTTTAAAACGTTATTATTATTCTCTGGAACATTTTAATCATTATTGTTGAAATTCATAGACGTTTTAAAAGGCATCTTTAGAGACGTGTCATCTTCGGCACTTCAGCAGGGACCGTCCAATTTCCCAACTTCCAAAGTTACATTAATTACTTTTCTTTTTTAGGAGAGAACTCTACAATCACAAAAAATAAAAATAAAAATAAAAAATAAAAAAATAAATTATTTACAGAAGATAAAATTCCTTCACGTTTATGTCTTGAGTGTAACTCCTATACTATGGTTGTCAGGGATTGATAATGTGACATTGTTTACAATTTATAACCCAATAACTAATTGAGTTGTTCGTGTAGACAATCACAATTGAAAAATTGTATTACATTGACACAAATTTAGTATCATAGCTTACAAACCACACATAAAATGTGAACTACATTACGAAAACTACATTAACCAAATAGAAAAATAAAAATCATTTAAAAATTTTTTTTAAAAAGTTTTTAAACCGACTCAAATGTATGATAAAGCTAAGATAAAAAATGGCTGAAGTAGATAATATTAAAAGTGTATAATATTCTCACCACACATTCTGTACAGATAGGTAAATAATATAATAAGTAATATAAGTGGACATGGTGCGACATAGATGAATCTCAATTTAGTTCATTGCAATTTTTTTCAACATTGTTAAAACCCTGGAGGCAACAGAGCCCAATGAGGCCCAGAGTTCCTATGAAGCTCCAATAGGCTCATTACCCAACCCACAAAAGCACCAATTAAGCCCACGTAAGAATTAACCCATTTGAAGCCTAATGAAAAGCATCAACATTTTAGTTGGTCTCATCACGATATATGGAACAGTATAATAAAATGAACGGTATCAAAGGGACATATATTTTGTTTAATTTTCTACCTAGTATATCAATTGGTCGCTAATTCCAATATCAAATTCTTTTCCATACAACTCTTAGTAGAAAGGCAAGCTTTGCAAAAACCTGATTAAGTCCAATCCGGTGGGTTCTTCAAAATTTGCAAAGTTGAAAAGGTTTATGATGGTTAAGCATATAATATATAAAGGCCCTGTTTGGTAAATGGCTGTTAACTGATTGGGTTGACTGTTTGGGTTAGAAAGTATGATTTGTTGATAACATTGACTGATTGTAGAAAGTTGTTTGATAAATTAGCTGTTAGCTGATAGCTGTTTGGTATATATTAATTTCTTTTCTCAAAAAGCTAAAGCCTTTTGAATTTTAGCATTTTGGAGTTACAAAAAGCTTATTATTTACCAACTAATAGTGGTCAAATAAGCCAAAATTGGCTGATAGGCTGATTATTTACCAAACAGGGCTAAAACATAAATTTTTACTCCAATTATATATAAGTTTAGATTTTTTTGTTGAGAGGCAGAACCATTTTTTTTTTTTTTAAGTTTAGGAATTTAATTGCACTTTTGTATAAAATTCAAAGGTATATATATTTCGCACACTTTTCCCTAATAAGAATAATCACAATAAATTAAACACTGAGATAGATATCGTAAAAAAAGAGTTTATCAGTTTATTATGGGCACCTAGAGTTTCTTCCAGGACCCCCATAGTAAAAATAATTTCCCCAAACACTATTTCTCCCAGACTTAATATTGTAACAATTTGGGTGGTCAGCCAAGAGGTGAAGATTAGACAAAGGGATCAAGTTATTGTCCCAATCCACAGTCTTCAAGTTCCTAAAATATGAAGCCTTTCTAAAGCCTTCATCTGCAAAATGGCCACTCCCCATCTGTGTTGAAGTGTGGTATCCTCTCTCACCTCCACCATTTACTATCTCTCCTCCAAACTGCACCATGCTTGCGTGGCTTCTCAGGTGGGTGAACAGGAAAGATGGCCAGTACCCGACCAGAATGCCCGGCCCGAATTCCAGCCACCAATGCCCATGTTTCGGATCCTACACAATGGATAAATCATACATTAATACTGCAACTGCATGCATGGGAGACAAACACTAATGCACTCTATCTTCACAACCATTATACGGTGGATGGTCCACACAGTTGTGTGGACGTGACAAATATGTATATTATTATCAAATGAAACTATAGTAGAATTAAAATGATACTTTAGTGTTGCTATAATAAACCTATTGCGTGTATAAAATGGAACTGAATAACAGAGCTCATATACAAATATGTATATTGTCAAATGAACGTATTTTGGAATTAAAATGATATTTAGTATTGATATAATGAATTTATTGTTTGTATAAAATGAAACTGGATAGCAGAGACATGAAGTGTAATTAAAATGATACTGCAGTGTTACTATAATGAAACTAGTGTGTGTGAAAAATAAAATTAAAACAGAATTCATACATGGTCCGCTCTGCTACCTGGACCATGGTTCGCAGTAAAATTAGCCATATAATCTCCACGCATAATTCAGGGTAGTTTAAGAGAGTCAAGTAACAATTGGGCCCCCAATTCAAGACCCTACATCGCAGCCCAACAGGATAATAAAGGGATAAATTACGATGACCCAGCGGTCCTTCATGCAATTGTTATACCATGGACGGTTACTTTATTATGGGCTCCAAGTAACATGTGAATCATGATATCAAATTGAAAAATGTGTTTTGTCTCAACTAAAAGTATAAGGTAATAGTTGGACTGCGGTTTATATATATTATGCTCAAAAGAAGGTATGATATTGCATATTGAAGTTAATTACCTTCCAAATCATAATGGCAATATCAAATTGCCTGCCATTGTAAGATGATCTTGGAGATATTGCTGCCCCCATTGCAATCCTATTGTTTGTTTGAACAAAGCCTGAGCATAGCAAGTTGTAGCATCCTGTGGCTTGGTATGCATCAGTCTGTATACAACATATAAATATATGATTGGTGATTTCAAATTATAGAAATTCATTTAATATTGTATGTATTTTATAATAATAATCTATCCAAGGGAAAATGGCATTTTTTCCTCCTATGTTATGTGCATATAGCACTTTTTCCCCCTGTGTTATTAAAGTGGCATTTTTTCTCCCTGAAATGTTAAATTGACATTTTTATCCTAAAGAATAATTATTTAATTTATTTTTCTTCTCCAACAAATTATTACTTATATGTATGGATGATTACGATTCGGTTCCAACCTAACCAAACACTATAACAATCATACCGAAATAGTATGAACGGTTCTGTTTACGATTCAAAACCGAAAAAATAAAATTAAATAATTGTTGAACCGTGAACCGGAATTGAACCACAGTCATATATAGTGAAAATGATCAAACACTTATTTTGATAAATCGGTACGATTCGGTTCCATTTTCGATTTTGAACAGCCAATCAAAACTTATTTATTTATTTATTTTTATAATTTTATTTCTTATTTAAAAATAGTCTAAATTCAACAATTATTTTATTTTATTTTTTTCGGTTCTGAATCGTAACCGTAACCGTCCATACTATTTAAGTTCAATTGCTACAGTGCTCAATTAGGTTCGTATCGAACAATGTTCTTCCATACATATTAGTAATAATTGGTTAGAGAATAAAAATAAATGAACTAGTTATTTTTAAGGACAAAAATGTCAATTTAACATTACAGGGGAAAAAACTACCACTTTTAAAATAACTGAGGGAGAAAAACTGCCACTTTAATAACTCAGGGGAAAAAGTGCTATATACACATAACATAGGGGGAAAAAGTGCAATTTTCCCTCTATCCAATATAATCAAGAAAATCAGCTAAATAAAAGGAAAAATAATAATAATATTATTAACTTGTTTTATACTGACTTACTGTCCAATAAGTGAAGAACCTAGGATAGTTGTCTCCATACAATGCTGGACTGACCTGAACAAGAAAACATGGTAGCTGATCGATTACCAAACTAGATCACAGTTTCCTGAATACTAATCTGAACTGCATTTGTTTAATTCTAATTATAAGAAGAAATATTTATAGTTTCTTAATCATCTATCAATTATCAATTTGACCACTTTTAATTTCTCAACATTTTCAGATCAATCAAATTTAATCTAAAATATTTGAAATATGAGGGTGGAGCTGAGTTTAGTCATAATGAGCATAATTTAGACATTTTGAACTTGTTCAATAATAGGAAACCCTAGTCCCAGCATTCTAATACAAGTAGCTACGGATAGGTTTATTTCCCTATTCTCATTTACCCTCATGTTCCAAATTTTCTCTCAGTGACTGCTTTTGCGAAACCGCAAGGCTAAGATTCAAACCCATGATCTTGTAGTTACGGGTTTGTATACTTAGCCATTTTGGTAGGGTTACCCCATCAAACTCAATTTTAATTCACTATCAACTTATATAAGTTGTTGTAAAATGTATTTATAGAATATATATATACACATGTAGACGTGCGGTCATTCATCATTACGTATGTAAGAATGCACCAAATGTTTAGAAATGCACAAGGGTATGATGCATTTCACTGGGATATTTTTGAACACGTTGTGATGCATTCATGCATATCGAATGGTGCATGACCAGATTGACCGCACATCCCAAGATTGTGGCGCATTTTTACATTTCACCCTGGTGTATTTATGCACACAGCTGCACGGGAACAGGGCAATATCTGTTCATAACTACGTACTTTCTCAACCTACTGAAACACAAATAGTCAATATCGCTTCCACTGAAGCTCAAATCCACCCATTTCACATGGAAGTGCAACTGGGTGCCACTAGACCACAATGTCTTGACGCATTTGAACGAATATATATACTCACGAGGTAAAAAAAGGCAAGAAATGAAGATAAAACTAAAGCAGGGTGAAAATTATAAAACCTGCCAACCAGCTTCAATGGTGTTAAGATCGTTGCCAAAAGAACCGGAAATGACCCAAAGTTGCGAGAGGCTGAATTCATACTGCTCCATTACTCGAGGCGTCCACACATTTAAGCTCGCTTTAGCTCCATAGTATTGATCTCCATTTACAAATGCAACAGCATGCTGTCATTTCAAAAAAAAAAAAAACGAAATCAATAAAGAAAAAACAAAATGCACCCAAAAAGACAAGAATAATCATTGTGTATAAAGAGTAAAATTATGATGCCTCTCTACAAAAAATATTTTATCCAATTTATTTTTTGGAAAAGGCATTGAATATATATTGTATGGTACTTGAAGGCAGTTTTTGGAACATGCTAAAAATATTAATTGCACTTTTTTAAAAAAAAAAAAGTTCAAAGATATAATTGAAATTTTTATTTTTTAGTCCAAGGGTCTAATTGCAACCTTTTGCTACTAGTTCGAAGGCTTAATTGACATTTTTTTTATAATTTAATTGCAAGAATTGTTAGTTTAGTAACCTAATTACACAAACTACAGAATTTTAATAGTTTCACTTATTTACATATTTTAATTTCTAATAAAACAGAATATACAATTTCATCAAGTATAAAACATGAGAGCAAAAAAATTTACAAAAGTTGGTATACAGATACAAATTACCCTCTCTATGCTATTTTGCATGTTTTATATACAGATACAAATTATCCTTAAAAAAAAATATACTATTTATTTGTCAAACCGGCCTCTTTTTCTTAGCTTATTTTCTTTAACAATTTCTTATAAATTTAAAATTTAACCTTCTATGTTAGTTTAGTAGAACTTTTAAGGGCATCTCCAACCATTGAGCTTAGAGGACGAGAAAGGGGAAGAAAGAGGAAGAAAACAATTGGAAGGAAGAGAAGTATAACCTCCAGAGTAAAAGTTCTCTCCAGAGGTTATGTGCTTCGTTTATGGCACGTGAGAAACACGCACCATAAATAAAGCGCAGTGTTGTCCCCCACCCACTACTTTGATATAAAATTTTCTTTTTCTTATTTGAAATCAAGTTGTTAATCAACAACTTGATATGTTCTTCTTCTTTTTAATTTGTTTTTTTTTAAATATATACTAAAATTTATTTTAAATTTTAATAACTTTTGGTATATATAGAATTTAAATTTTGTTTCCAAATTTTTTATTTGGTTATTTAAAATCAAATTATAATTATAAAATTAAAATTATTAATTATAGAAAAAGTAAATAAAATAATAGATGATGTATATGAGTTTGAATCAGTAGCGCCCATATAAAAGGGAGAAAATGGGAGAAGGATCGGATATAAAATAGGAGAGAAGATTATAAGAGCATCTCCATTAGTAGTTTTTAGGTGATTTTTTGTGGAGCCAAATGTGAGGTAAAAGAGAGAGAAATGGAAGAGAAAAAAGAAAAAGAGTCTCGCAAGAAAATTGAATTTTTGTCTCCTAATGTGGGCCCTACCAAAATAAATAAAAAAAAAACAAAAACATAATATAAATAAAAGTAAGTGCGCGTTAAACGCACCAGTAGCCTCCAGTGAGCGCGTGGGCGGGTTGAGGGTGGTCACCAATTGGCGACCACTCTCATTTATTGTTTTTGTTTTTGGTTTTTTTTTTCTTTTTCTTGTCTTTTTTTTTTCCCCTCATCATTCTCTCCTACATGGCACTTAAAAACTTGTGAAAAAAAACTATACTAAGGTGAAGTGGAGGAGTTGAGCTCACAATTTGGGGAGAACCATTGTGGATGCCCTAATATATTTATAAATATATAAATTTTATTTGTTAAAAATAAATTAAATTATAAATAAAGATAAAATCAAGTTTTCAACATTCATATTTTAATAGTGGGATTACATCTTAAGCCAAAACAATAATATTTCAATGGGTGCATTTGGTAGAGTAATTAGAATAGTTGTGGTGCATGATTCACCATTTTAGATGTAATATTTTAGCGAAATTTGGCATTTTGAGTGGTTATTCCCAAAATTGATGGTGGAAATATTTTTAGTTAGTTTCCTCCAAAACACACACTCTCTCTCTCCTTTGAAAACTCTTGCTCACTCTTTTCGAAAAATCAATTACTTTATTTCTTATCTTATATTTTGGTGACATTATAGTTTGAGCGTTCAATTGTTTTGTTATGAATCTTTTTTATCCAAGAAAAACCTATGTTACAACGCTCTTAGCGCCTTTAAGAGGTAACAAATAAGATTTGGACCGTGTATTGTGCTATACACGACTCAAATTTGTTTTAAACTATGAGTCTGTGACCATTTATTGTTTCACTTGTATTTTTAAAGTTATCCTACACTACTAATTGCTATTCAAAATGTGATTTGGAAGAAGTATATTATTATAATAAAAATGAGAATTGTTTCTCATTCAAATTGTAAATATTTTATATAAAGAGGTAAAAATTCAGTGAAAACAATGTAAATAAAATGATATAGGCATAGTTAGTTTATCAGTCAATTTTGGTTTATCTACTATTAGATATTTGATTTGGTTAAATAGACAATATGAGTGTTTGATTAATTAGCTTTTTGTAACATCTTATTACTTCGAAACGCTACAATTCAAAAAGCTGTTTTTTCGATCAACTTTAAAAAAAAAAGTCATTTTACATGTAATCAGCTATCATCTAACAGCTAATTTACTACACATTTTTATACACAACTAGTCAAACTCACTAATCAAATCAACTATTATCTATGAACTAACGGCTATTTACCAAACACTCATATAATCGCATTAATTTCACCGACATAATTTGAATGTCATTGTTGTCCAACGAAGTAGTCTTTAATGCAATATAATGATGGGTTTGTGGTCCTTAGAAAGCTAATAACTACGGGGCCATGGCATGTGTTGTGAAAGTGAAACAGAGAGAGGACTGTTGGAATGGGGAACACTCAATCTGTCAAACCATGCTTTGCTTGACTTTGAGAAACACATGACTTATATAGAAAGAAATAAAAGTCGCTTTCTAGGATTTACAAATATTATTCAATCAAGACATTTCACTATCTATCTCGTCTGGTAAGAATAATTGTGTTTCACATATGGGGAGATACTTTTTATTTTTTATTTTTTATATTACAATACTTTGATTTACAAAAAAATCAACCAACACTATTTAAAATTAAGTTGACCATGTTTAGTAGCATAATTAGTTTATTAGTCAATTTTAATTTATTTGAACACTATTAACTATTTGACTTGATTAAACAATCCATATGAGTGTTTAATAAATTAGTTTTCTGTAACATCTTATTGCTCTAAAATATTAAAATTCAAAAAACTGCTCAAAGCAGCTTTTTCTATCAGTTTTTTTTTTTTTTTGAGAAAGTCATTTTGCATGTAATCAACTATCACTCAGTTAAAAGTTATTTACCAAACACTTTTTTACAATCACCTAATGATATGCTATCAACTAGTTATACCACTAACTCAACCAGCTAATATTTATTTACCAAACACCACGTTAAGAGTTAAACATGGATTATAACCCTAACTAACAAAAAATCACTATAAGAGATAAACCAACTTATATTACATATAACTAACTAATTCAAACTAAAAAGACCAATAAACAATTCATATGATGAATTGGACTTGAAATTTTGTAGTTATTAAATTAAGGAAAAATGGTCAAATAAGCTCTCAAACTTTACCCAAAAGTACAATTAAGCACTCGAACATTCAAAAAGTTCAATTAAACACATGAACTTGTCATTTTGGTGCATTTAAACCCATATGACCGGTTGTTTCAAGTGAACAACCGGTCATAATTTTTTCGACCAACATTCCAACGGCCAGAATATCCATCCCCAACCAACGGTCGTCTTCTCCAAACCACATTGTTCGACGAACACACTGGTCGTCTTCTCCAAATGTGTTCGTCTTCTCCAGATGAACAATATGTTCGCACTGTTCGTCTTTTCCACTGGAGAAGACGAACGGTGTGGTTGTCTGTAGGTTGGGGATGAACATTCTGGTCACCGGCCGTCGGAATGTTGGTCGGAAATATTATGATCGGTTGTTCACCTGGAATAACCGGTCATATAGATTTAAATGCACCAAAATGACAAATTTATGTGTTTAATTGAACTTTTTAAATGTTCAAGTGTTTAATTACACTTTTAAGTAATTTTTGAGGACTTATTTGACTCTTTTCTCTTAAATTAACTGTCGAACAAATTTTGAATTACAAAGAATACAGTAAGTTGAACTTAGCAAGCCTATCGAGTTTCACTAAAGTTACCTAATTACTTCTTCAAAGGCTATATATTTTGAATAAATTGGTCCCTCGAACCAAATAAAGTTGCAACTTTTGACCGAGAATTAAAAAAGCTGACAACAGATTTTGCATTCAATAGCAGCAGTAAATTCACCTGACTATAGCTTTAGATTTTTTATTTTTTTTTTCTAAACGAATTTTTTGTCTATCTATCTAACAAATACTAAAACACTACACAATTTCTCTCATTTTGTCTTTGAGTAAAGTTATCTTTAATATTTTATTATAATTTTAAATTTAATGTCTTTTGTAACTCAATAGTATTTCTGTGACTCTTCGAAATAAACATGTTCGAATCTTAGTGAGGAAATTGATTCTTTGGCTCTGTTTGGTAAATGACTGTTAGCTGATTGGGTTGGCTGTTTGGGTTAGAAGGTATGATTTGTTGATAACATTAGCTGATTGTATAGAGTTGTTTGATAAATTAACTGTTAGGTGATAACTGTTTGGTATAATTTCTTTTCTCAAAAAGCTAATTGAAAAGGCTGTTTTGAGTAGTCTTTTGAATTTTAGCATTTTGGAGTTACAAAAAGCACTTATATTGATTTTTTAACCAAATCAAACAATTAATACTTAATAGTGCTCAAATAAGCTAAAATTGACTGATAAACTGATTATTTACTAAAAAGGCCTCTGTCAAATCAATTTTTTCAATAATTTTAGTCAAATTCCATTAATCAAACTCTGATATATATAAAATAAGGCAGATAAATTGGGAGAAGTAACCTCATGATCGTTGCTCATGGTGTCCCGGCGAACTGCTCTACTGATCTTCTTCCTTCCAAATCTACGAACGTCGCTAGCTCTCAACACATCCTCCTCCCTTGTTCTTCTGATCGGAACCGTTCCTTCTGGGCACCATTCCCCAGATTCTGACCATACTTGAAACCTCTTCTCTGCTGCATCACCTAAATTGTGTCCTTTTGGTCTCTCTGGAGCTTCCTACCCCCCACCCCCAAACAAAAACCATTGTACAATTAGTTTAATTTAGAAGCATATTCTAAATGAAAAGCTAAGGAAGATCAGAGTTAATTCCAGTACTATAATGTGGTTACTTGATAATAGATATTTATTCAAATTTATTATCCATTTTTAATTCCATCTATTTAGTCACTCATCAAATATTTGTTTAATATGTGTTAAATTAGAGTATAAAATTGAAAAAAAAAAAAACTAACGGAATCACCTCTCCAGAGTTACATATTTAAAGGTTTGAAACAGCATACATATATAATGGTCTCAAATTTGAGTCAGAGACTTATTAGTAGTCTGGTCCAATTTGACTTATGAATCAACTTAATTTTCACATTCACACTAATTAATATTTAACAGCATGACTAAATGTGACCATTTATAATCAAATTGAAAGTGGAACATAAAATTGATAACTCGGAAGAATTGAAGTACCAATGGCTTCTTTCCTTTGAGTTGAGGATGATCGAAAGCGGGTTGAAGATGAGATTGTACACAGTCTATTAGATCCCCATCTGGACTCTGGAACATACAATCAGTGTATAAGAATGGGTTAGCCTTTAAATTAATCTTCAAACGGGAGAGAGAGAGAGAGAGAGGGAGAGGGAGAGAAAGAGAGAGATGCCTGAATTGTCTTGACCGCAGGCTTGTTGATCGTCTTGAGATATGCCCTTATCCTCCTTAGTTTCAGAATTTCTTGGCGTGGCCGGAATGTGCGGTTTGAAAGTAGGTAATCACCGGCGCCGGCGTCGCCGGAAGCCGTCGGAGACAGTAAAGAAGCTGTTAGAATGGAGAAAACAACAAACGTAGATATAACTGATGAAAATGTTTGGTTGGGTTTGAAAGAAGCCATAATATATATGTTAGTGTCTGTTTTGCATTTGAGTTAGTTGTTGTTGTTGTGTTTGATGACAACTACAGCGACAACCATGGCTTCATTTCACATGGAAAAACACCTGCTGCTTCTACAGCGATGGCTGCCTCGCCATTTTTAAGAGAATCAAGAGAGAGAGAGAGAGAGAGAGAGAGAGAATTTTGATGAATAAACACAAGTGTAGTGATGTATGTTGAAGGTGTTGAAAGTGCGCCTGGCTTGGGTGTTGGTTTGGTGTTCTGACACACAGCTTTCACCCTCTGCTTATATTAAAGTTGGGTGTTTATAGTCCAACAATGCTCTGGTGTGGTCCGAAACCTCCTTTCACTCCTTTCACATTTTCAACAAAGTTTTTTTTTTTTTTTTCTGAGAAAGTTACTTTATATTAATTCAATTACGAAGACAAAAAAATGATAGAAGGAGGGTTAGAGAATCACTCCGGTCTCTGAACAACAGGTTTAGAAATGGACTATCTCGCTAACAAATGAGCTCCCGGGTTCAATGATTGTTTTACAAGTTAATCCTATATGTTTAAGTTTATCAGATGTCAATCTTGTAATCACATTTGTTTTCCATAAGGAATGTCTCAGTTTCGAGTCTCATTCCAATCAAGACAGATATAATTGTCAAATAGATACTATAAATTAGTCTTTCAACTTCTTTTAAAATATCTTTACTTACTTGTAAAGATAAAAAATTTGATGAAATATGATTTACCCAATACACACTATCTGATAGTGGTTATAAGTTTTTCTCATCACTTAAAAAAATATGAAATATTCCAAAAATGAAGGCATTTCATGTTTTTTTTACTAATTTTTATTGATCCAAAATATCATAAACTGAAGTTGGTCAAATTGATTATCAATAATTATTGATTCATTGATTTAAATTAATAAAATAATACTCAATTCATACACCAAGAGTCCAAGACCATAATTTTTTTAATCTATTATGAAATAATATATTTCCACATTTTTTAATCACATCTTTCTAGAGGATAGCAAATTTAGAAAATAAAAAATATCACATCTTATTTATTTGTTTAAAATTGTGTTAAATACAATTATTCCATATAAAATAAAATGGAGCAAGTAAATCAATAGAACAGTAAAAGAAGGGTAAATGAATGAATAAAATGAAAATAAAAATTTACAGACACCTCTTTTCGTGCGATCAGGTGATTAGGATTTGGAAGTTTTAGCAGAACAAGTGAACTACTTCTGTGTAAGAGTGATTAGTAAGCTGCAGAACTACCGAATATTCAGAAATACTGTGCACACTAAAATATGTATTTGACAATTTCGTCATTTATAAATATTACTCCATCCTTCTGTTGTGTCTTATTCAGTTAAGAAGATTGGATAATGTTATTCACAATTTAATTTTTTTTTTTTGTAATTTTTAATTTTGTGGTACATAAAATTTATATATCTAGAGACTATTTTTTTTTTTTTAAAAAAAACAGTATTGTGGATAATGTTATTCAAATATTCACAATTCAATGTTCTTTCACAGTACTTTACTATATTTTTAAAATTTTCTTTTTGTTAGAAGTTGAAAATAGAGATTTAAATTGATTGAATGATGTATAAATGAACTAATTTATTAAAATTGAAAGTTTAGAACATTAATTTGAAAATGTCAAAAATTTTAGTTGAGCCGCATGATAAGCTTGACAACCCAAGATTTTAGGGTTAGGGTAAAAAATTTTGAACACAAACAAAATAAATGATCAATTAACCCGAACCGAAAACCTGACAACCCTATAGGGCTAGCTCGAAACTGAACGGGTTGGTCTGATTGACATCCCAGGATTTTACGAGCTAGTGTAGTAATTTAAGTAATAATAATGTTTAGTTTTAATTGATCATACTAATTAGTTTTAATAAAATAAAATAGGTATAATTATAATATATTAGGAATTATTATAATTTGTTGTAAACGATTTAGTCAATGTTGACTTTACTTTTTAATGTTGTGACACATTTTAATTTACTCGGCCGGTGTATAACACTTATATATTGATTATGCATCAAATATTTTCTATTGATTTATTTCATTTTTTACTTGGTACTTGTAATTTTAAATTTGATCAAATTTTACTTTATTGCAATTTAGAAGTTTTGAATGAAGGGTTAGTTTGAAATAGATATTTTCTAGACTTTATTTTTGTTAGGTAAATGATTTTGTGTTGAAGTGAAAGGTACAAGTTTGGGTGGATTGGAGATGTGAAATCATATCGATGCAGTTTAGTTGATCAGCCTCGGCGTTTAATGGTTGCGGTAGACTAGCTTTGCTTTAGTATTTGGTGGTCACAGGCCTGAATAACACTGACACATTCTATCTTCATTCATACTGAATTGTTAGTTCAACTTAACTGTCTAGTATGTCTGTCCTAATATAATTTCATATAACTAATTTGTAACAGAGATATAAAATCTTTTCACTATACCATTGGTTCATATGCTTTCTCAACCTATTAAAGTACAAAGAGTCAATACTGATCATACTGGGACTCAAATCCATGACCTCATTTAGAAAAGTCGTTTCATGTCACTTGACCACAAAGTCATTGGCATATCAGATCATTAATTCATAACAAAAATGAATTACTGTAATAATTGCTTTAATAATATTCACAACAATTACTATTGTTATAAGGGCTAGTGTCATGTGATATCATCTCACGAGTCTTAATCCGTGAGACAGATCGACTCCAATAAAAATGTGTCACAACATAATTGTATGCATATCGTCATCTATGTCAAATTGTTGTTTGTTATTTTTGTCTTTGGGTTCATATGTACACAAATGTGTTATTCTATGTGCTCGTACTTATTGTGCGAAGTTTTATTTGCGCTCAAATTGTGAACTCATTCATTAAAGTTAGGTGTGTCATTTCTACACTTAAAGTGCGTCTTTTGTGTGTTAACCGCGAGGAAACTTGCCTTAGTACGAGAACCCTTCCATATATATATATATATATATTTGTCTTTTGATAGTTATCAAATTTCTTAGTAGTTAAATTTACGAAATACTTTTTTTTAAAGAATCTAACTCCATCCTAAGCAATAGTTTGGGTGATACGATTCGCAAATCACAAATAAAAGTTGATGTCCATCAATTGACTACAAGCATTTTTAATATGCTCAATAATTAAACCGAACTAAGAATACAAAGTTTCTGCATTAATAGCTTGCCAAACCTGCTGGGCAAATATCAATCTCTACTTCCACTCTATCAATCAATAAATCCTTCAAATAAGTACTGATAGCTTCATGAGCATTGACACTTAAAAATTCTGTTTCCTTTGGTTGGAACAACCCCTCCACGCACACCGCTTTGGCGGCAATGAATGAACCTTTCAAGTTTTTTTTTTTTTTTTTTTTTTTTTTTTTAAATTATATCATCCATCCAAAACTTGTCCTCTTCTCTACCTGCATGGATATAGTTGCGTCAGTATTCATTTTCATTCTACTAAACACTTTTAATTCTAATCAGTTAACTTATATATAAACTTTCAACATACATTCACCTTCAATTATTAACTTTTTATTTTTCAATTATTAGTTGAGCTTGGCAAATAGAGCATACGTATAAAATAAATTAATAAAAATATAAAAAGGGAATAAGAGAATATGTCTAGCAAATGAGAAACTAGCCTCTTAGCACAAGGCATGGGGCTATGGGCCCTCAAAGCACAAATTAAAGCTAAGCTAATCATTATATTTTCGTCTTTAATTTCTTTATAGGTTATTAGGACAATTGTTGTTGCTTGAATTGCTTCCCCAATTCCATGATCGCCATGTTACCAAACATCAAGAAAAGTCAATTTGTGCAATAATCCATGACCTAGAAATCTAGAATCTCTCTTTTAACTCCGGATTCAATCTTTTGTCTAAAACAATTTTGTGTATGTAGTAATTAATTTCATGGTAAAATGTTGTGCTATTTGCTTTGTCAAGCAAGATTTGTCTCACTTGTTAAACATATTTAGTAATTAAGTGATTCTGTTTCACATAATTTTCATAAAAGATTGCAACATGATATTGGATCTAAACCATCATTTTTTAGTTAATTTTTGTGATTGAGTTAGAGCCTGAACCTGAATATTATGGTCATGTTTGGTAACATAGTTAGCTTATGTCAATTTTAGCTTGTTTGATCACTATTAATTGTTTTATTTGGTTAAACAGTTGGCCCTGTTTGGTAAATAATCAGCTTATTAGTCAATTTTGGTTTATTTGACCACTATTAGTTGTTTGACTTGGTTAAAAAATCAATATAAGTGTTTGGTTAATAAGTTTTTTGTAATTTCAAAATACTAAAATTTAAAAGGTTACTCAAAGCAGTCTTTTCAATTAACTTTTTGAGAAAAGAAATTATACCAAACAGTTATCAGCTGACAGCTAATTTACCAAACACCTCTCTACAATCAGCTAATACTATAAACTAATCATACATTCTAACCCAATCAGCTAACACCTATCAGCTAACAGCCATTTACCAAACAGGGTCAATATTAATGTTTGATTAATTAGCTTTTTGTAACAGCTTACTACTCTAAAACGCTAAAATTAAAAAAGCTGCTCAAAACAGCTTTTTGAAAAAATCATTTTGCATATAATCAACTATCAGCTAACAACTAATTTAACAAACATACTTTTACAATCAACTAATGTTATCAACTAGTTAAATCCACTAACTCAATCAGCCAATAGTTATTTACCAAATATCCCTACATTATTGGTATCCACAGGAATCAAATGAGGGCCACACTCTAGAGTGAGCCGCCATGGATGTCGGCCCCAA
The DNA here is from genome assembly GCF_003576645.1 of Ipomoea triloba. NCBI lineage: Eukaryota > Viridiplantae > Streptophyta > Magnoliopsida > Solanales > Convolvulaceae > Ipomoea > Ipomoea triloba. The sequence continues at coordinate 9,847,049 of NC_044917.1, read as the reverse complement.
ACCCCCGCAAAGTAAGCAGGCTTAGTAGTCCATAGCTTTGTGAATGCCAGGAGGGAGTAATGAACATTTGGTTACTTTTATATATCTCACATCTTTTCACAAATACCCACTACTACTAACACAATCACATACCGTCCACACTTTGCTTGCTAGCTGCAAAGTAAAGGGGAAAAAAGGCAGCTGTACCCTTTGTTTACGATATCTTTGGTGCATATCATGATTCCTTTTGTAAAGCACGCCTGCAAATTGATTCCCACTCACAACATAGGATAATACTTGTTTTGCATCAACGTGTTCCCAACAATTCTAACATTTGTGAATGGGCAATGTGGGGAGTAGTATTTGTTGAGTAAAGGGTCAAGTCCAGCAATTGATGGCTAAGGAATTGTTGAATGGCAGTCTGAAGGGTCAAGTCCAACTCCATGCCTCTTGAAAATGCTATGAGACAACTAAACACAGAGACTCTGTTGCTGGTGAGACTCGATCCATGTCTCTTCTCCCAAACTTCACCCCTGACCCCTGTGACCAGTTAAGCTGCCCATGCAGGCTAAGTATTTTATCCTAACAAGAGGTATCATAGCCGGGTCACAAGTTCAAGTTTGAGTCCCAGATTGGCTTAGTGGGTGCTTAATCCTAACAACATTCCATTCATGATTCATGGAAACTTTAACGACATATTTGGTTCACGGTACATAATGAATTTTAAAAGAATAGAAATAGTATTCCATAAGGAAGGTAATAGGTAAGGAATAGAATATGAATTGTATTCTATTGTTCGGTTCGGTTCGCTGAATGTAATTTCAGTATTTGGTTGGTTTAATTGTTCGGTTCGGTTCGCTGAAGGAATAGATTTAGGAATGTAATTTCAGTATTTGGTTGGTTTAAGGAATAGAAATGAAATGTGTTCGAAAGACATAAATACTGATGACTATATACAATATTGATTCCCACAAGTCCAGCAATTGATGACTAGGAAATTGTTGGATGGCGGTCTGAAGAGTCAAGGATCAAGTCCTACACAATGCCTCGTTAGGGTAACTCAACTAAACTAGACATTTGCTCACTGTGCACAAGGAGTCCCTCTCGCTTACATTGTCGTCGGTGAGACTCAATCTCTGGTCTCTTCACCCCTGTGACCAGTTGAACTGTCCACGCGGACTAAGTATTTTATCCTAACAAAAAGTATCATAGCCGGGTCACAAGTTCGAGTTTGAGTCCCAGATTGGCTTAGTGGGTGCTTAATCCTAACAACATTCCATTCATGATACATGGAAATTTTAACGACATGTTTGGTTCACGGAAGTAATAGGTAGTATTCCATAAAGAATGGAATATGTAAGGAATAGAGTAGGAATTGTATTCTATTGTTCGATTCGTTGAAGGAATAAACTTTAGAAATGTAATTTCAGTGTTTGGTTGGTTTAAAGAATAGAAATGGAATGTGTTTAAAAGATATAAATACCACTATGCAAAAAAAATATATTATTATTATTTTATTGAAAATCAACTCATAACTGAGAACTAAGCTAAGAAGGTATATTATAATATATTATACAATGCATAGTTGACGGCCTAAATCCTTCCATTAATCTACTATAGGACAAGGGCTAAAGGAATAGCATCATCATGAGTTGATAAGATAAAAGAATCTAATTCAGATATATTGTTTGGGAGAAGATAAAAGAATCTAATTCAGATATATTGTTTGGGAGAAGATAAAAGAATCTAATTTCAATATTATGCTTATATCAATTATTCCTTATTTTATTCTTTCCCCTCTGGCCCTCTATCAAATGTATAGCCACTTTGTATTGCTCCCTTAATCTCATTTTATTTTTTTTACATTTATTACTTAAATATTAATTTTAATTCTTTGGTCTACCTTGTAGTCTAATAGTATATAACTATTACTTTTCATATGAAAGGTCTCAGGATCGAATCTCATCCCAAGTAAGGATCAGAATAATTTGTTGAAATGGGGCCAGGAATTGGAGTCTAGGTGGAACTAGGGTATACTATTTTTTTTTTTAATTTTTACATAGAAGAATAATTTTATTTTTACTGTATATAAAAATATCATTATCTTTATATATATATATATATATATATATATATATATATATATATATATATATATATATATATATATATATTTATTTATTTATTTATTTATAAAAGTCAACATTTTTACGCTTTTAACTTTGCAAAATCTTCTTCAAATTTAAGGAATATATAATAGTGCACATTAATATAGAAAATGAGGTGCATGCGTAGAAAATAGAAATGAAGATAAAGTCAATTGTAATCATAGTTGTTTATGATTATATTGTGCACCAGCAACAAGGTAGAACGAATGGAGAATTTCAAAGATCATGGAGTGTCCTTTTTGAAAGAAAAAACAAAGCAACTTACAAGTGATTTAAAAGGTGAAAAGTTTAATTTCATCAGAGATAATGTACACGCATGATTTCGTAATAAATAGTATCATAAAACTTTTCATTTTTAACCCAAAAAAAAAAAAGAAACAATAACATTTAAAAAAAATATTAATTAGTTCTATACATCATTAAAATTGTAACACAATGTAAAGTAAAACTATGGTTAAACACACTTAGGCATGGAATTATTATCTCACGAGTAAAACACATATTTACATAATACACTTTTACATGTAAAATAAAAAATAATAATTATACGTCTAATAATAACATAAGAAAAGTTATAAGGCTAGGTGTCAATTAACATCTATGATTCTTATCCTCTATACCAACCCAAAGTTAATAGTAAAGTTTTTGAGTTTGTACGAGATACAAAGTCAATATTACTGTCTGCACACTTTTTGACTGAGTTAATTATACAAAAGTTATTGGTATGATTCACAATGAAAATGAACTACAACTTATAAATCTAAGACCAAAAACAGAATTAACTCGATCTACATAATAGTCTAATGCTTCTTTCTTGAGATAAATCATCTTCAAAGATATCTTATCTCTCACCTATGGTGTTGGTTTTCCCTTGGGTCTCAAGGTCAAACAAAAAATGTGCATGCACTTTTGATATTGTTGGATTATTGGCCTCGATCGGGTACCTATGATTAGCAATAACTTCTAAGTCAATAAGCTAATTAATAAAAACAAGTATTGTAAGCCATAAAGCTTAAGTAATGAATACAACATAAAGTCATCTTGGCACAAATGTGTATTCCCAGAGTCATGGGAGGTTAAGAAAGTGAATAGGAGCGAATTAGGAGTATCATGTCATGACCTGAGGGCCCAAATAAAGAAAAGTGTATTTTAAAGTGAAGATCAAGATTCACGCTAACACTCATCACGATCGTGAGTGTCAATTAAGCAACTTTGCTCTGTTTTTCTCTGCTAGGTGACATCTTGGTATAATTATATTTCAGCATAGTATTGTCCAAACCAAGTGATTCAAACAAAATTGAAAAAATAATTAAAAGAGTTATAACTTCAATGAAGACTATAAAGTCTAATTCGAACGTCTATAACATGAAAAATGGGTTAGAAATCAAAACTATTGTGCAGAGTACAACCGTCATGACCATGAGGTCAATCGTGAGCGGGCCAATATTATGCAAAGAGACGTGATTCTAATTTAACTGCTATAAAAGGGGGTTGGTAGTTATTTTTAGGGGTACTTTTGATATTTTACTCTAAAAACTTCTCTCTATCTTCTCTCCACTTAGAATAGGATTATATTAGGTTAGACTAGATTTCAATTCAAGATTGCAATTCAAATCAAACTTCAATTCATATTTGTATCTTCAATATACATTGGATCAAATCTAAGTTTTCTTTACTTACATTTCAATTGTGCTTTTAATACATGCAATTCAATTGTGTTTTTTTACTTTTCAATAAAGATCATGAATAGCTAGATTTCCTCTTGGTATTTGAAATGAGCTTTCTCTTGTTATAGATGTTTGTGTCAATTCGATTGCATAAAAGAATAGTGTACTGAATTAGCTAGGGTTCTTGTTGTGAGTTAAGTGTTATGTATGGACTTTTGTATGATTAGAGCTTAATTATACTTGAGGATCTTAGCCTTTTGATCATCGATCCTCTCACACAAATATTATCACTAAAATCTACCACTTATCATATATCCTCTCATTTATCCATTTAATCTATCTAGGCCACTTGATCATTGATACCAATAAAGAAAATTATCATTTATAAGTATATTTCAGTGTTAAGTTTAAACACTAAAACGATAATGGAGATAATAATTGAGTAATGATATCCTAGGAAAGAAAAACTTCCTTTGTATAGTTAAGAAGATCCATTTTGTATCATTTAGATGAAACTTGGTATCCAAAGTTTAGAAGAACCCATCTTAAAGACCAAACTAACCATGAAGTTTCGAACTAATCCATCGTCCAATCGGATAAGTTTATATGCTATAACTCCAACCTTCAATATAGAATGAGCCATGAAATATAATTATCAAAGTAATGAAGACCTTTGGATGATATGATGACAATAACAAGGCTCGTGATTGTACTTGTAATAACCTCCTTGTCATATATCCTCATGTAATCCACGATCTCTCGCATTCTTCAGGCTTCTATGATTACTTATATACTAGGTTTATTCACATTTTCATCATTCCAATCATCATAGGTTAAAGGGCAGCCTATATAACTTGTGAGATATGGCCCATGTGTATCCGTAAGGATAGCCCAAGTGGTAAGAGTGCTCTACCTACAGTCAAGAGGTTGTAGGTTTGATCCCTATGGATAACCTAGGCTGGTTTACCCCCTTGTGGTCCTTTGGCACAAGTGTTGGGTGGGCCCTTGAAGAGTTAAAGTACAGTCAACATTTTACCATCGAAATGTGATTCTGACTGTTACACAAGTATAATGAAATAAAGTTGTGTGATTTCACTATTAGTTATAACTTTTGCATAACCTTTTTGTTTGTAGCAAAATCTTGAAAATGTCAAGCCTAGAGTTTGATTACTAAATACTCTCAAGCTGAATTTGATGAATGGCATACTCTCATGAAAATTCACCTAGCTACATTGCATAGTATGTAGGGTGTGGTTTGTAATACAACATGGACCCATCAGAACTCGCAAGGTGAACACAACATTTCTATCAACGGATCTAGATGTTCCTCGTCCAAATTATGTGGACAAACCTATAGAAGAATGGACAAAAGATTATCACATTCTCAACAATCTCGACAATCAAGCCTTAGTAATTCGACATGTGGAAAAGTGAAAGGTTTGCACCAATCTGACATGCTAAAGACTCACTATCATTTTCCCAAAAAAAAAAAAAAAAGACTTTCACTATCCAATGGGAGTATGTTGTGCAGTTGAGGTTGGTTAATTGTTGTTCGCTGAAGGCGAGGAGTGGGCCGAGTCCTAGGTCCTACCATCGAAACATGATGCTAACTCTACGCAAGTATATGAAATAAAATTGCTCTTATGTAGTGTGGTGACATTTCTGATCTATTACCATTGTAAATAGGTGGTCACAGTATTGAACCCCAGTGATGGGGGCGTTGATTCTTTGAACTGAAAAAAAAAATTGAGAAGTATAGAACATATACTACCATGTAAAGAATCATTAGTGTTTTAAAAAAAAATTGTTCATCAACATTCGCTACTAGTTATAGTTTTTAACGTAATAGTAAGCGTTTGAACTCGACAATTGTGCCGATTGCTCTTCCCCACCTAAATCTAAATGGTTGCCTTGTACTATGTTACATATGTCCCGTAAAGATATATTAAATAATTATCATATTTAGATGGCAAGATATTAGACTTGGTCCTCCAAATTAAATCTCTAGGCCCAACATGCCACCAGGACCGATCATTATTGCATGAACCATGGTCCACACAGCTGTGTGGACCAAAAATAAAAAGTACATTATTTTTGTATTGAATGTACATTATTTTTGTACTGTAGGTACATTATTTTAGGGTACATTATTTTTGTACTGAATGTACATTATTTGATATATATTATCAAATAATGTACCTACAGTACAAAAATAATGTACCTTCAGTACAAAAATAATGTACTTTTTATTTTTGGTCCACACAGTTGTGTGGACCATGGTCCATGCAATAATTTGCCCACCAGGACGCAGCCTTGAGTCTAATGCTGCACGGAGTGAAAGGATAACAAGATTAAGTACGTCTCTATTATTTAGGCATGGCATGCAATTATGTTCTCATGAGCAAATAACATGCATCGTCGTGTGTCAAGAAACAATATAATGATATCCATATGGGACATCGGATGTCACTAGACCAAAGTTCTTTCGCTGAATTTAAATAGTCTAAAAACGGTTCTTTCGCTGAATTTAAATAGTCTAAAAACGGTATTTACAGATGAGTGGTAAAACAGTGAAACAGATTAATATAATTAAGCCAATTAATGCAAGGAAATCTGGTAGCTTTTTGCCTTTCTGCCAACTCAATTAATCTGAAAGCTATATATCTCGATCTCTCGTCAAATGTTTGGGTGGCTTGCAATCATTTAAGTGTTCAAGAAATTCTTATATGTTTGAGTAAGAAAGATTCTTGAATCATCATGAAAGATTTTTATTATATCTTTTAAAAATTATTGTTGACTTTACTTTATCAGATTCAGTTTCCCTTTTCAAAAGTGTAAGTAATAGCTTTAAACCTCGAATTATGAACATGCATTTTCTCTGAAATCTGTATTACAGATCATGACCGTTATGTTGTTTTATTTCTCAGTTAATATGCATTATAGGTTTAGCCCATGAATTCATTAATAAAGTAACGGATTTGGTTAGATTTTGTCAAAACTTTAAAGATCAAATTCATCACTTTATTATTAAAAACTTAGTCACTAAACCTACATTATAAATAATATAATTGAGTAACTAATTAACTTTTTTTAGTACTACCGACTCTGTTACAATGTGCAGTATCTGTTCATAGCTACTTTCTCAACCTACTAAAGCATAAAGAGTCAATGCAGTACAACTTGGTGCCACTAGACCACAAGGTAAATAAAAAATGTCATTTCATTTGTTTCAAAAAAAAATATCATTTCATCTATAAACACGTGAAAATACAAGTAACCAAACTTTATGATTATTTAAAAATCTCTCTTTCAAGTGCACAATTTTTATTAATTTGAAGTGTAATTTTTTTTAAAAAGCAGTAAATCTAGATGAATTTAATGGCTGAGATTTGTGCGCATTTTTTCACCTGGGGAGTCCTTTGCACTTTATCCCAATCATATATATATTATGACTTTAAATCACATTGAGTAACAAAAATTCTTATTCTATAAACATACATAAGAATTATCTAGCCTATTTGAAATGCATGGTACCATTTTGATACATAGATTGATGAAATTAAAGAATTTTTGTTTCGCAAAAAAAAAAAAAAAAAAAGTGATAAATAACATGACATTCACAGTCCTAGGACAAGCCAGTTAAGGAGCATCATGTCAATGACAATGCTTTAAAGCAACACAATGGGGTTATTGTAAGGCACTAGGCACTTACACATACATCCAACCAACCAACCCACCCACCAAAGAGCTGAGTTGTTATATCTTTAATGATGAATGATTTGGAGAGCATGTGATGTTCTCTTTTTATGTTATGTAAAAGTGGAATCCTCTCTTCTCATCAACAGTCATCCTTTTGGGTGCAATGCCAAAATATGCTGTGTTCTATGAATTGTCTGTCTTTCAATTCATACCATATGAAATTTCCCCAGTATTGTAAAACAGTTTCATGCTTAGTATTATTAGGGTTCTCTTCTATACAACAGACAATATATGGACAAGAACTTTTTAATTTAATTAAATTTCAAACTTATAAAATAACAACAATTTCTACATCGCACTGATGTTGAATTGTGCATGGTATAATCATGTAAGTATGCCTAGTTATAGCAAATACTGTTGGTACTGAATCACCATGCCAACCATGTTGGTTACTCTTGTCATTCCATGAAACTATAAATGATGCATGCTTTGAACACTAACAAATATGTTGGGTGCAGTGACAGCTCGGATCGAAGAGTCGAGTCTAGTATCTCGCCATCGAAACATAATGTTGACTGTTATGTAAGTATGTAGAAGGAAATAAAATTGCACATTTACTAACTATAGCTTTTGTTTAATAGCAAGTATCTTGATCTATCCTAATTCATCTCTCTCACCCAAAATCTGATCTCAAAAGAAAAGATTTTCAATACAAACAGAACACAGCATCAGGAATAGCCAATATGAATCCTTGAACTCATACTACTACTAATATGTAAATGTACATATAGAGTACGAATATATAGACCTTTAGGTGCATAAATGGAGCATTTAAAATGCTGTCATTTTTTTAGGGTTGTGTGTCATTGTATTTACTTTAGGCGTGTGTGCATGTCATTATGTTTTCTTTATACTACTTGTGTATCATGCATTTTGTCTGCTTTAGGCGTGTGTGTCATTTTATTTACTTTATACTTGTGTGTCATTGTGTTTGCTTTAGGCATATCTCTTTACCGATTGCTTGGCCTTTGGGCCGCTTCTGTTGCCGTTATATATGTTGTCGAATTTTTGAAAAGATTGGGATGTTCTTGGTTTATCTTGTCTAGCCTTGTGCTTATGTTGCTCGCTATTGTGTGCAGGTTGCAGCTTGGGCAAGGCCTTTTTCTTGTTAGACTATGTTTAGTGTACTTTAAACCTAGGAGTTTATGCTTAGTTTGTCTAAGTACGTGCTGGCAACATTGTGCATATCTTACTTGGACATTTGTTGATTTTAGGTGGGGTTCTCTTGGACTCGAGACCTACTCTCCTTGACTTTGTATAGTATATGCTGATTTTTGGATTAATATAATAGATTGATGGTTTAAAAAAAAAAAAAAAAAAAACTATACTTTTAAATTGTGTACTTGGTAAGCATGGCATGATAAATTGAGCCCTAAGTTTAGGTTGCAAGCAGACAGTTTCTTACTAGCTGGTGACCAATCCATACTCTCTTTTCACCAATTAACAATATTGTAGATGCCAAGCCAAAATAGTCCTGCCTTGCTCTATGAAAAGTCCTAGTCTTTCACCCAAACTAAACCGATTCAATGGTTTCGTTAGATTCACGTTACATATGGAACTTTTTTTCATCATTCTCAATTATTTTTCTGTATTTTATCAATCTCATCAACTAACACTTAAAATTGTTTGTTTTTTTTTTTTTTGAAGGAGCACTTAAAATTGTTAGTCTAATGTAAGTTATATAGAGTAAATATCATCGAGGATCCTCCGAGTATATTGATTTTGCAATATTTAGTCCTAAACGTTTAAATTGATCACTCGTGATCCTTCGACTTTCAAATTGTTACCATTCGTGGTCCAAGTTAGCCGTACCACTCATGATCCCTCTACTATCAAATTTTAACCACCCGTGGTCCTTACATGAGGACCACAGTTGGTTAAATTTTGATAGTAGAAGGACTATGAGTGCTTAAAACACCATTATAGTCCAAGTGGAAGGACCCTTTTTTTTTTTTTTTTTTTTTATAAATGAGTTATTTCACTCCAAAAGATGTCATGAGGACCACAGTTGTTAAATTTTGAAAGTTAAAATACCATGAGTGATTAACTTGGGCCACGGATGATAATTTCGCTCAAAATAACATCGTTTTGAGCGAAATAACCCATTTATATAACAAAAAAAAAATTGAACAATAACTAATAGGCTGACTAGGCAGCTAGCTGCCTAGAATACCGATTACAGTGATATTCTAAGCGGCCAGCCGTCACTTAGGCGCCGATTGATTAGAGCCTAGCTAGTTGCGACTTTTGCAACATTGGTGTGGACAAATTTCGATCTACCTTGAAATGAAGTAATGAACAGTACATGTGAATAGTAACCTATGATTTTCTAAATGTGATTAGAAGACCAAAATAAAATCATTACACGTTAAAATCTTAGGGACTATTTATGTCCATATTAAACATTCAGACATTAAAAGCATTGCTTAGTCCTAATTTTCTTTAAAAATATACAATTATTACACTTTTTTTTCCTAAATTTTCCTAAGAAAATCTTGGACTGCTTGATGGAATCAAATCCTATAACGAATTCCAGTAGGTGGAGTGTCAAACCTTTAACATTGAGTCTCAATATCAATCAATTACACAAATACTTTACTGACAAAACGCATTATATTATATTCTAGCCTAGCCATATGCAATCCTAGGTTCATATTTCATTCCTTTGTACCTCTAAAAGAGAGACCAAAAAAACAAGGTTGACACGTCACTTCATTGATGGAGAAGCCAGCAGTAAAAAATCAGACAAAATTTCATTGTCAATCTCCTATTGAGTTAACGACAACCTCAATATGACTAATTTTTTGTGATTTTTTAAGTGCTAATTAGGAAAAAGGGATGGAGAGGAAAAAAAAAAAGAAAAAAAAAGAAGGTCTAACGCAAAAAGTAAAAGTAAAAATAAAAGTTGAAGCAGTTAACGCGCTAGCCGTCATGTGCATTGCAGGCGCCCGACTAGGCGTTATGTGCGCAAAACGCACAGCACAGCACTGCATCCTTATCAATGGAGTTTTTTTGCGGTTTTTGAGGAGTTTTTGTAAGTGTGGTTAGGAAAGAGAAAATGAGATGGGAGGGAAAAAAAATTAAACAAATATGATTTTAAAAAATAATTAAATAAACTGTCAGGCGCAACTGACGCGCCCACTAGGTGCCTGCTGTGCACGACGCGCACAACATATGTAGTTTGCTTTTTTTTATCATTGTTCTAAGAACTCTATATTTGCACAGCATCCCAAAATTTCTCTCACCTACACTCTCTATCCACCTTGTAAGCATGCACTCTTCCAATATCTAAGAATAAACTTTTGAAGTGGTCAAGTGGATGCTCTTATAGGAAGCCCCCAAATCTTCTCTCTCCTACACATAAATTATGTTTTCCTTAAAAACTTATCTGAGCAAAAAATATTATTGTGGTTGCTCTAATACCCAATATAATTCTTGATTATAGTGACTAAACATAACCATATTAGTGACTAATTAAGGGACACATATGTAATATTGTAATCGCATGTCATTTAGGAACTAAAGTTACACTTACCATATAATTTAAGAACTAAAATGAAAAATTCAATGATTAAAAAGTCAGAAATGACCTGAAAATTTTATTCAATTTTGAATTGAAAAAGAAATTCGGAGTTATTCCTATAGGCTCGATTTATTACATATTCATATCTTGTTTGCAGGGTCTATGTGACAGCCCAATATTTGTAAACAAGTTTTGGGTTAGTATTGCCGTTTAGGCTTAATCAAATTCGGCCCAATCAAAACCGTGGGGCTGCCTATCTCTCACTGTTCAAGACCACGATCCAAAAATACATAAAATACATTATTCTGACACAAAAATTATATTATTCTGACTCATAAAGCACATTATCTTACCACAAAAATTTCATTATAACACATAAAGTACATTATTATAGCTCATAAAATACATTATCTTACCTAGAAAGTTCATTATTCTAATTCTTAAGCGTGTAGAACATGAATTTTTTTTAACATCAAAACGACATTGTTTTGAACCGTGGGCCAAAACAACACACAATAATTTGTCATTATATGATCAATGTGCTATCTAATAACTCCTTTCACAAGTTTTCATAATAGCTTCCTCACCACCAAAATCAATTCTTTTTCACAAGTTGTCACAATAGCTTCCTCACCACCGGCCAAAATCATATCAATTCTTCCTGCAACATTATTTTCTCCTTCACCACCTTCAATTTAACCAATTTTTTTGAGCAAAGATTCAAGATTCTTTCACTTACACCTGCACTAGCAACATTCACTGGTAACACAAGTTCTCATGGAACAAACTGCCCCCTCAACCAACAACTTTCTTCAGTCACATGACTTTTACCCATCTCAAAATATGGCCAAAAGCCGCAAAGAGTCTAAAAAGTAATTGTTGGGAAAAGTGATACTGCAACTGGGATTTAAAGTTGTAACGTGGAAAGATTCCCTTTTTTTAGAATAATTTCGTCAATCGGTACCTAGGTGCAAAGCACAAAGAACGTTGTTGTTCCCCAATTACACAACTATTCTGTAGTAACGTGAACTCGTTAACTACAATTGGAACGCACTAAACACTGCTCAAATATAAGAGATAAAAAGAAAATAGGAGAAGATGAGAGCTTTATAATTGTTTTGGGATGATTTATAAGTGGAAAGGGGGAACTTATTTATAGTAACATAGGGTGAATAGAAACCACCGACACTTTATCACCCATGTCCATAAAGGCCACAAAAATAATAAACAAACATTGATTTGGTTCCCTTCCACCTAGCATTAACAACAATCCCCCACTAGTGCTAGGAGAAAAACATATTGAGCTTGAACAAGAAGATCTGAGCAATGGAGAATCAACACTTACGAGTTGGTGTCATAAGACTCGAACCAACATGTAGTGACATAGGGTATTCCTTGCTTGTTGACTGAACGAATCTTGAACTCTATAGACATCAAAATTTGAACCAAATGTCACGCATCTCTTCTCAAATTAGTGCATTCCGCGATATTACACACAAATGTCCTAGAGAACCTCAAGATTCTCATGAGTGCTTTAGAAAAAAATCTGACATCCTTTCATAGAAGGTGGCCAACCTTCTCACCCACGTAGGTGATCTCACACATTTTGTCTCTTTGGAGACTTAAGATCATTAAGAACATTTATGCTCAACTTCTCAATTATTAAGCTATAAATTCATTAAGTCCGTCTCAGTAAGACCACCCATGTCATAGGGGTGTGAATTCATTAAGTCATAGCTCAACCTCACAAGTACACACATAATAGGAATGACCAATTAGTATACTACTTTGTGATTCTTTCCGTGGTTTCATTTGACCACAAAAGTGGACCAGCATGAATTCATCACCTCTTGGACTTTTAAGTTATTCCATCAATAATTCAACGACTAACCTCATAATTAGCATTCTTTATTAAAGTAAGTTGATCCTCTCGATCAAACTTAGATACACTTTGATGAGTACTTTATTTACTCACAAATAATTCCCTTGAGATTTTCATGCTTAACATGAAACATTCTCTTTTATCATTATTCTCGGTACCACAAAGAAACTTATAGAAAAGAAATATAAGGAGCTAATTACTCCACAATGCAACAATTGCAAATACTTTTCGCAAAAGTACTTGATTTCTTACACATATTGGTCTTTGGTGCCCAACATTGGCTCCTTTGTAGACTAAATTTTGTAAATTTTCTTTGTGAAACTTTATAGTAGCTTCGCACTTAATTAATACATATTCAATAGTTGAATAAATATCAACAAACTTGATTACCTTAACCCACCATAAATACCCTTTAAACAGGAATAATAGGTCTTCCAAGATAACTCAACCAAAATTTTAAATAATACATATAAGTGCTCATTGCGAGTATGCCAAAGAAATAATAATGTTTGCATGATATTTCAGGTTGAACAACATAATCACATAATCTCGATCATATTCAAATAATATATTCAAACTGCATTTATTAGAGAATAATTTATCTACATAAATTGTAAGAATGTGAATTCAACATATATAACTTTAACATTCAAAGTTATTTCAACTTCACAATTTTCTCTCACATGAGGAAATTCATAACCCATATATAACATTGATATAATGTTAATCAATACAAATTTCCACTACACCAAAAAGGTTATTTAGTGGCGGTTAATTTGTTATTTAGAGGCGGTTCAAAACCGCCACTAAACTGTTTAGAGGCGGTTTTCCAACCGTGTCTAAATAGTGTGTCGCGAAGGATTTAGAGGCGGTTTTAGACAAGTGTGGGAATTAATGAAAAACTTATTTAGAGCGTTTTTAATGCATTTAGTGGCGGTTTTGTTATCGTCCGCGAATAATCAATTATTTTTGTCTAAAGTTTAGCGACACTTACATAACCGCCACTAAATTATTTTATTTAATTTTACTTTAAATATTAGCGACGGTTAATAACCGCCACTAAATTAAGTTTTAGTTTTTAAATTATTTCTTATCTAATTGTAATGAAATTTTTGAACTGACATTAAAATTTTTCATTCTATTTTAATTTTTATTTTTATAATCCTCATCAAATTAATTTTTTTTTTTGTTTTTTTTTGATAAATCTCTACATTCAAATTTGCATGGCAACCACAAACAAACTCTATATATACATTTAATTGAAAAGAAAATTAATTGTAATGAATATTTGTCAAATATTATCAAACAATATTCATGTACAACCAACCGTCTACATATTAATTGAACTGTATACATAACTGAAAAATATTTTAAATGAAAAATATAAAGCAACATAGACGATGAATATCATTTTTCACCCTCGATGAGAATTGAGGGTCATAACTTTTCCTTGTAGTATTGTGAATCTTCGAGGACTCAAAAAACTGAGGAGCTTGGAGAGTATGGCACTGGTGGTATGTATTCATACAACCTTCAGCTGAATACCCTACAACAGATAATATACCCTACATTTTCTGTTTAAGTAGAAGAGAATGTGAATAACACAATGGATTTTGATAGGATTCCAACTTCCAGTCTACCAATTTGCTTTGGATCAACCTCATCCTTCTCAACAAGTGAAGTAACAGCAGTCAAACTGTAAATCAGCAAATGAATAGGTTGGACCAGATCATATAAAGACAATATTTTGCAAAAGTGAAGTTATTCTACCACACAAGAAGTGAACGGCCTCCTCCTTTGTCCCCTGCCAAGCGCAATAAAAAGGAATTGAAAATTAATATAAACAAATTAGAATGCTAATGAAGTCAGCAAATGAATTTTACTAACCTTAAGTTTGAAACTTGATAAGGGGACAGTATTACCATCATTAATGCAATAAATGGAAGTTTCATTTCACCTGAAAATAAAGAAGTTGGATGGCCAATCTCAGGTATCTTTAATATGAGCATCTTTGACAACTCAAAATTGGTATTGCCACTTGTTCGGTTCAATTTCCATGCAATGCAGTAAGACAACTGATTTTATCAATTCTTAATTGTTATTCTTTTCCTTCTATTTTCCCTTCTAAAAATGTTAGGAGAATAAGATTTATTTTTTGAAACAAGATTAGTAGTATTAACTTTAGAATTTGAAATTTCTCATTATGAAAAAGATGAATACTGCAACATTTTTACTTGTTAAAGAAATGAAATAAAATGCCAAAGAAGAAAACTTATTCAATATTAGGCTCAATATGGGTGACGTCCTCCGTGTTCATTGTTAGGAACATCATGTAATAGGTTTTGATGATACCAACTGTTAAGTAAGAATCCCCAAGTCTCGATACATAGGCAAAACAATGTAAGTTCGATAAGTAAACTAAGAGCGAAAATACAACCGGGTAATTTGAGCTCAACTCGGGAAATATTTAAGCTTAAGGTAAACTTGTTTGAACAACTTAGAAGTTTTCGTGTTGTAAGCAAACAGATAGATCAGAAGCAGGCACGAGACAACTCTGGAGGAATAAGGGTCTACGAGACATCAACTAAGTCTCGAGACACAAGCCAAGTTCGAGAGGTAAGGACCTCTCGATATACCTATCGAGTTCGAGACGTAAAGAATATTCGAGAGATAGACCTCTCGATACATGGGATTGAAACTTCAAGTGGTCGAGACATCTTTTATGGTCTCGATAAACCGGCACTTCTCCAAGAGGCTGAATGTTGGTCAACATGTGCAGATAAAATACTCTAAGTTTGGAGAAGAAGAATATCATGGAGATAAAATATTGAAGAGGTGCTGAGCGGGAGGTTTCAAAATGGACGGAAGTGGATGACACGTCAGACCTCCACCACAAACGGTCAAGAAGTGCACCAATCCTGAAGTGGTCAGATTCCCCAAACAAGGAATGATGGGAACATAAAAAGAGTAACTTTATCCAAAAGAAGCAAGTGAAGCATAAACTCAAGAAAGTGGAATATGGAATATTCACTACAAAACAAAAGGCTCAAGTTACAAGACCACTACTCCATGAAAAATGCTGAAATTGTGCAAAGACCCATGTTCGGCATGGGAGACCAATTTCAAACGGAATAGTTTTCCCTCCAACGGAACTATTCTTCTACTCTCATATATAAGGACGTAAAGACACAGAAGAAAGAGGGAGTTCTAGCGAAAGAGGTTAACAAGAGGTGTCTGATAAAAACGTTCCAGTGCAAAGTGCTTAACTTGGAATATCATCCTGATATTCAATACAGCGAGAGAACACATCTTAGTGTTCGAAGAGAGTTACAAAGCTAAACTGTCATACATCCAGAAGGTGACCAAAGCTGCTCTACATCAAAGTTGATCCAACGATAGCTTGTGGTCAGATTGGAGATTGTTACATTCAACTGTGACTATCAACAACGTCTTGCTTTGGATTAAGCAAGGGAGGTGGAGTATCCTGGCTGCTGTCCGAGCGAAAGAAACCTGAGGCTTGACGCGGGCTTGGTGATCAAAGGTCAAGTGCTCGAGAGGTGGAGTAACTGGAAGCGGGGAGAAAAACCTGAGGAGAGGCGGAGTAACCTGGCTGCTGTCCGAGCGAAAGAAACCTGAGGCTTGACGCGGGCTTGGTGATCAAAGGTCAAGTGCTCGAGAGGTGGAGTAACTGGAAGCGGGGAGAAAAACCTGAGGAGAGGCGGAGT
>NC_044917.1:9814714-9826791 GCF_003576645.1 Ipomoea triloba | reverse complement strand
CCCCCCCCTCTAGACTTGTACCCCATCCCCTTGGGACCAACAATTGGTATCAGAGCAAGTTCTCTGATCGATATAAACCTTTGTTTATATTGCCTAGAGATCCTTCTTTGAAAAATCTTCTTAAATATTTTCAAAGCACGAGATAATTTTTCAATATGGACAGCATGTTGTCGAGACATCTTCTCTTTGATCTTAGCAGGTTTGACGACTGGAAAACACGCATGCTTGCGTACTTATCAGCCCTCCATGATGAGATGGCCGAGGTTATAACTTCTGGACCAGTCAAGATCCTAATGGTTAATACTGCTGCAGTTCAAACCCAAGAAACACCAAAGTACATCCCAAAACCTAGGGAAGAATGGACCAGTGATGATAGGAAGAGAAACAACCTGGACAATATTGCCAAGGATATTCTCTTCAGAGCTATAGACGAAACCATCTTCCCAAAAGTGAGGAAGTGCAAAACGGCAAAAGAGGTATGGGATACTTTGATGTTAATTGGTGAAGGTGACGAACAGGAAAAGGAAAACAAGCTCACCGTGGCCATGAAGAAGTTCGAAGACTTCAAGATGAAGCCAGGAGAGAGCATCGACAGCATGGAGTCTCGGTTCATGAAGCTCACAACCGAGATCAGTGACCTTGAAAAGGAGATCCCACAAAAGGAGCTGAACCTGAAGGTCTTACGTGGCCTCACTAAGGAGTGGGAAGTAAAGGTGATCACGATGAGAGATCACCGAGATCTGAAGGAAACCACAACAGACAAACTCTTCCGGGATCTCAAAGCCTTCGAGTTCGAGATGTTCCCAAGAGATGAGGACATTGTGGATCGACGAAACGTAGCACTTGTTGCTGAGCAACCATCCACATCTTCAAGGTCAGACTCTAATCCTATGAATGTTATGTCTGACGAACAGTTTGCTCTCTTTGTGAGAAAGTTCAGGAAATACATGAAGATGAACCAGGAGAGCAACAAAAGTTCACCTTCCTCCTCAAGAAGGAAAAATGAGAGATATCCATCCAGAAGGACGGAGGAGGAAAATCAGGGTCTATGCTACAACTGTAGAAGACCGGGACATTTCAAGGCCGAATGCCCTTACCCACTAGTAAGCAAGCATCAGGGCCAAGAAGGCAAGGATTCCAAGAGAATAGAGGAATCCAGGGAGAAGCCAACACAAGGTGGCTTCAAAGGATCATCAAAGACGTATCAGCGCAGGAAGGCGCTTGTTGCTGAAGAATTCGAGAGGACAATCGAGGAGTTCGAGACGTCAAGCTCCAGCGAAAGCAGCAGCAGCTCAGAGGATGAGAGGGGGCTCATCTGCTTATACACCGAGGAAGAGGAGAATCAATGCCTAATGGCCATTGACAACGAGGTAACCTCTACTCCTACATCTCGCTGCTCTACTTCTACCTCTCGTTGTTCTTCATTTAAAAGCGATGAGGACCCCTTCGAGATGTTGGAATCGCTCAGAAGGAACCTTAACATCGCCAATAGCACTCATGCTAGAGTGATGGATGAAAACAGCAAGCTAACTGCTGAAAGAGACATGCTTAAGAACGTCTCGAAAGAGAATTTGGAGCTGACTCTCAAAGTAAGTGAGTTAGAAGCCAAAGTAATCCTACTATCTGAAGAGTGCAAAGCTCGAGAAACGAGAGAGCTTAATCTTCGAAAGGTCATAGCATCATACACTAATTCCTCCAAAGCTATGGAGAAAATGGTGGTTGATCACAGACCTACAAGTGATAGAACCGGTCTAGGGTTCCATCAAGACCATCTCTCGAGAGATAAACAGACCAATGGTTTGGGAACTTCAAGAAATGGAGGATCTCAACCCAAACCAAATAAAGGTCATAAAGGACCGACAGAAAAGACCAGAGTAGCTATTCATAAACCGTCCCTATACACCAGCAATGGAAAGTATAGGAAAGCTACGAAGAATGGCCGGGTAAACAATATCGAGAGATCACCTTGCTATCTCTCGCAAGGCCATTCCAAGTACAAAAAGAGCTACACTCCATATAATGCACCTCAAGGCAAATATGGAAGGTCTGAGATCCACATAGTTAGGAACTCACGGATGGAGAAAGGAAGACTCTATCCATCTAGTGAGAATTGGTCATCAAATCACAAGTTCTGGAAGAAACCTCACTTTCAGCAATTTCACATGACCAAACAGCGTATAAAAGGCATGGTGCATAAGCCGGTCGAAAAGTCTCTATCTAAGTTGATTTATGCACCAAAGAGGCCTAAAACCTTTGCTAGCATTCCTTATAATTATCAAACGTACAATGGCTACATTGCGCCTAGGCCTGGAATAATGGGCACAAGGTATAAATGGATGCCTAAACTCACTAACCCACCAGGACCCAAAGTTTGGGTACCTAAACTTGCTTGATTTCCTTGCAGGACACCAGGGACGTGTGGTTCATTGACAGTGGATGTTCGAGACATATGACTGGAAATCTAACACTGCTTGAGAACATCCAACCTATCGAAGGTCCCTTGGTGACATTTGGCGACAACGAGAAGAAGGGGCGCACAAGAGCTGTTGGTGAAATCCAAAAGAATGAGCTGGTTATTAAAGGAGTGTCCTACGTTGAGGGGCTCAAGTTCAATCTCCTTAGTACAAGCCAGTTCTGTGACAAGGGCCACAAAGTTGTCTTCACCAAAAGCAAATGTCAGATTATGAACGAGGAATCTCTCGAAGTCGTCTTGGAAGCAGCAAGGAAAGGAAACATGTACATAGTGGATTGGAGGTCTGCAAAACCATCCCTATGTATGCTAGCAAGGAGCAAGGAAGACTTATGCTGGGATTGGCATAGTAAGCTTAGTCATCTGAACTTTAAAACCATCAACAAGCTTGCTAAGAGGAACCTAGTGGAAGGACTGCCCAAAGTGACGTTTCGAAAGGATAAAATTTGTGAGGCATGTCAACGTTGCAAACAGATCAAATCCTCCCTCAAGAGCAAAGCGGAGACATCATCCACTAGACCATTAAGTCTCAAGAGCAAAGCGGAGACATCATCCACTAGACCATTAAGTCTTCTTCACATGGACTTATTTGGCCCAGTAGATCCACCCAGCATAAAGGGAAAGAAGTACACTCTTGTGGTAGTGGATGACTACACAAGATTCACTTGGACCGTGTTCTTAACCAAGAAAAGCGAGACAAAAATTGCCCTACCAAATCTCTTGAAACAAGTTCATGTTGAAAAGGAAGTCTCGATACTAAAGATCCGGTCAGATCAAGGTGGAGAGTTCGTTAATCAAGTAATCGAGAGCTACTGCAACGAGAACGGAATTCATCATCAACTATCAGCTGCTCGAACACCTCAACAAAACGGGGTTGCTGAAAGAAGGAACAGAACTCTCAAAGAAGCCGCAAGGACCATGCTCTCGCAAGCCAACATATCACAAGGATTTTGGGCAGAAGCAATCAACACAGCGTGCTACACCCAAAATCGGTCCTTGATAGTGAAAGGAGTTGGAAAGACTCCATATGAGTTGTGGAATGGAAGAAAACCGAATGTAAGCTACCTCCACTCATTCGGGTGCAAATGCTATATTCACAACAATGGGAAGACTCAACGAAGAACTTTTGAAGAAAAGGCAGATGATGGAGTATTTCTGGGATACTCATCGACAAGCAAAGCACTCAGAGTCTTCAACAAGCGGAGTTTGGTGGTTGAAGAGTCCATACATGTTACCTTTGATGAAAGGGCATCAACAGATCAACCATCAAAGACAACGGAAGCTGCTGAGGAAGATCAGCCAGAGTCTATCGAGAGATCAAACTTACCTCTCGAAGACAAGCAGTCGATAGTTCGAGACGTAGCAGAACTCCAGTCAGAATCAGATGATGAAGAGTCTACCAAGAAGAAAGCGCCTGACTCAGTTGATCAAAACCAGATCATAGATGTTCAACCCATATCTCAACCTTCAATGGAAGTATCAACTGAGGAGCCGCAACCCGACCTAAGATGGCTGAGAAGTCACCCTGCTGATCAAGTGATCGGAGATGTACGTGACAGAGTTCGAACCAGATCAGCTTACAGAGAAAGCATGTTTGCTTGTTTTCTATCTCAAATAGAGCCTAAGGTGATCGATGAGGCTCTAAGCGACGCAGATTGGGTGCAAGCAATGCAAGAGGAACTTCATCAGTTCGAGAGGAACGACGTTTGGGAACTAGTTCCGAGACCTCATCATCAGAATGTCATTGGTACAAAGTGGGTTTTCAGAAACAAGATGAATGAGGATGGAGTTATCGTTAGGAACAAGGCCAGACTTGTTGCCAAAGGCTACTGTCAGGAGGAAGGAATAGATTTTGATGAAACCTTCGCTCCAGTGGCACGTCTCGAAGCCATACGCATCTTTCTCGCATATGCCGCCTTCAAAGACTTTAAGGTATATCAAATGGATGTCAAGAGCGCTTTTCTGAACGGACTTCTCGAAGAAGAGGTGTACGTTGAACAACCTCCGGGTTTCTTGAAGGACGTGGGAGCTGACAAAGTATACAAATTAAAGAAGGCACTTTACGGCTTAAAACAAGCTCCGAGAGCTTGGTATGATACCTTATCCTCTTTTCTACTTCAGTGTGGGTTCACCAAAGGCCTAGTGGACAAAACATTGTTTAGAATTAAGGACGGGGATCACATCTTATTGGTGCAAATCTATGTGGACGATATCATTTTTGGAAGCACCAATCCAGACTTGTGCGAGAAGTTCTCCAGGTTGATGAAAGGGAAGTTCGAGATGAGCATGATGGGAGAACTAAACTACTTCCTTGGATTACAAGTGAGACAGCTTAAGGAAGGCATCTTCATCAATCAGGAGAAATACACCAAGGATCTGCTCAGAAAATACAATATAGAAGGGAAATCCTCAGTCAAAGTACCCATGGGAACCTCTCTACGTATCGATGTCGACAGTGAAGGTCGAGAGGTCGATCAAACTACATATCGAGGTATCATCGGATCTCTTCTTTATTTAACTGCTAGTAGACCAGATATATCCTTTGCAGTAGGTGTATGTGCTAGATTTCAGGCAAGTCCTAAGGAAAGCCACTTAAATGCATCTAAAAAGATCCTTAGATATCTCAAAGGTACGCAAAGTGTTGGACTTTGGTATTCGAGAGGTGGATCTTTCGAACTTATGGGTTATTCAGATGCGGACTTTGCCGGTTGTAAAATAGATCGAAAGAGCACATCAGGGACATGTCAGTTTCTAGGTGGAAGACTTGTCTCATGGTTTAGCAAGAAACAGCATTCGATAGCTACAAGCACCGCTGAGGCAGAATATGTAGCAGCTGGAAGTTGCTGTGCTCAGGTTTTATGGATGAAGCAACAATTACTGGATTATGGGGTTGAGTGTAAGGAGGTTAAGATCATGTGTGACAATACAAGTGCTATTGCCATCACCCACAATCCAGTGTTACATTCTAGAACAAAGCATATTGATATTAAGTATCACTTCATCCGAGACCATGTTGAGAGGAAGGACATTATTTTGGAATATGTTGCAACGGAGGAGCAACTAGCAGATATTTTCACAAAAGCGTTATGTGAAAATAGATTCTCTCAACTAAGGTTAGAATTGGGAATGATAGAATTGGAATGAATGGTCAAATCTTATCTTCTTGTATTTAGTGCCATGAACTGTTTCGCATGTGAGGGGCGGTTTCATCAACTTTATGGCAGCTTTGGAGTTACACAAGCATTGAATGGTCATTCATATTGCATCCCGTGACTCAACAGTGGTAAACCTATTGGGCTATAAATAAGAGGGTTTCTTTCAGAAGTTCATACCATCAACTTCCCATGGAGAAAAAGAAAGGAAAAGATGATGTTCCATTCTTTTATAGAGGAAAGAAACCGGCAGTCAAGTCCAAAGATTTTCAAGGAGAAAACTATCCAGAATCAACGAAGGGTGAACAGATTACGGAGCTTCCTGATAATCCAAGCAAGAATCCTATTCCCATCCAAGGTGAATGGATCCCCAAATACGAGGAGATCCACAACGATGGGATACTGGAATCGGGAGAAGAGTCCTGCACAAGAGGGACTCCTACTGCTGCACATTCTGGAAAAGGGCCTTCCTCAACCAAATGGAGAACCAAGGGAAAAAGAGAGGAAGACCAGATGGGACTTTCTGAGGTCAGCAGCAGTCAAAGGGGTGATCATAACTAATCCAAAGATACTAAGAGGATTAGCGACGAAGATGGTCACTCCCAACTATAGTAAGCAGCTCCGGAGAGAAGAACAAGAAAAGGGAATAGCCACTCCCAGTTCTGTTATTAGACAAATAGGACTTTAGATGGCTAGTTTCCGCCTTAACGATAGAGTCCTATTAGGCTAACCAAGGCCAAACAAAAGTTTCTAGGGAATTTAATAGGATATTGATTCATATGTAATGTATCTGGAAATCACTAAATGAACTTAAGGATATGTTCCAAGTGATATCTTTTAAATGAATCAAACTTGTTTCTCTCGCAATCTGTGTTCGAAAGGTAGTTCGAGAGGTCACCCGATCAGTTTGTCTACATACATTATGTCTCGAAGAAGGGTAGTTCGAGAGGTCACTTCGAAAGATAACAAACTGATATCTCTGAAAGGAGGAATAAGGAGGGTTAGGGATCAAAAGGAAGATCCTTAACCAGATCAAGATGGAGGAATAAGGAGGGTTAGGGATCAATCACTCAGGGGGAAGATCCTTAACCAGATCAAGACGGAAGAATAAGGAGGTTTAGGGATCAATCACTCAGGGGGAAGATCCTTAAACTCATGAGGAAGATCATTCACCTTCGAAAGGTGAATTTGATAAGCTCAACGGATATATGAGGTGGAACGGCTATCTTTGGACATAAATGCTAGCCACGTGGTCATCGGTTACTGACGGTTTTTCGCACTTAAGGGCATTATCTTGATTAGTGGGAGCATGTCTATTTTAAAAATATCAATACTCCACTATCTCAAAGCTTAAACCGTTCTATACTTTACCGAAATACCCTTACCAAAATACCTTATAAGCTGACCGTTATCAGGGGTATTTCTGACCTCTCACATCTTTTAAATCAACCGGGATCCTTCCACGGGTCAAACTCTCAACCCTACCCATATATTCAACCCGAATCCGCTTAATATAAAAGCAGAATCCTTCTTCTTTACCCGGATTCAAACTCAAAACCATATACCCAAAATCCCCAAATCCTTAAACGCTGTACACATTCCCTCCAAAACACACAAACTTTCTTCAATGGCGTCTGAATCATCATCTTCTTCATCCTCATCTTCATCCTCCAGTGCATACCAGAGAGAGCTAGACCACATACGCTCTCAGATTAAACAAGTCAAGGCGGGAAGCATCCTTGACAAAGATGGCTTCATCACCCACTCGCCAAATCCAACAATGGCGGAAAGAGTCTTGAAGAAATTTGAGAAGGCAGGACTAATGCGGTACATGACGCATGACTACCGAACCATTCATGACCTCGACTACACAGAATGGTTCGCTCATGCCAAGGTCACGAAGGGCAAGATTGAAAGCCGCTTCAACGAAATAGACATAACAATCTCTATGGGTGATTTACGAGCAGCATTCGACTTTGCTACGTCGGAGGAGGCAGTCAAGCACCTATCGGACTACAACATGGATAAGCAGGAGTTTTGGGACAAAATCCGATTGGAGACTGCACCACCCAGAGCATCCTCTGCCCTCCGCAGATTTCATTTGAAGGAGAGGTTTGCCCTAGCCGCCGAGCTCATTATCAAATTCATCCTCGGCAAGGTGTCCGGAACTGACGAGGTCAATCTGGACACTCTGAAAATTCTCCACGCCATCTGGAACAACAACAAGTTGGACTGGGCTCACATCATCTTCGACTCTCTCAAACACCAAGTGCAGAGCTCAGTTTCCAACTCCGACCTGACAATCTACAAAAAGGTTGGTTTTGGCTTTGTTGTTCAATTTCTATTGAGACTGAAGGGCTTCGAACTGAGGGAAGGGCGAGAGGTTCATCGGAATACCTATATGGGTAGAACGAAACCTCAAGCTAAGGCAAAAGGTGCTAAGGATGCATCTTCACCCTCAAAGCCTAAGGGAAGGGGCAAAAGGAAAGCCCCAGCTAAGGAGAAGCGCTCTGATGACGAGCTTTTGGACACCCTAGTCAAGAGGGTTGAATTGAAAAGGAAGGCCAAGAGGGCCAAGACTGCTGCTGTCACCCAGGTTCGAGAGGTGACACCGTCCGTTATACAAGTACCATTTGAGGACAGGGCACAAGCCCAGGGGGAACCTCAGGCTACACTGGCCACTGAGGTTGAGAGAGTGCCCCCTACCAAGTCCCTGTCAGGAACTTTAAGTGTTGATATACTTGCTGTTGATGGTGCTGAGGATGTTGATGAATCTGTTGGTTTGCCTCAAGAGGAGGCTCGAGAAGCTGAAGGTACTGGGATCAGTGATCCAGTACAGGGTATTGTTAAGGAACCACGACAGGTGGTTCGAGAGGTAGATATTCCAGCAGCTGAAGATCTAGACTGTGTGGTGGCTGCTGATGGTCAGGGCACTGTGGTCAGGAACCCAGTGCAAGCCTTTCTGAATGATGGGTTGACACATGATCTCTCGGTTGTTCGAGAGATAACTGAACAAGCTGTGGAGTGTGCATCAGCAACAGAAATTCTACCTGCTGACTCTGATGAGCTGAATGCTGAAATCACATCTCGATTGAATCAAAGTGTTGAGAATGTATCGAGTTTGGACGACTTCTCCAGAGTACTTCGCTGGATCAACTGGAGAACAGGTCCCTTTGATCAATTGATCTCAAGAGCAGCAGAGATGGAGGCTGAGGAACGATTTGCACTAAACTGGTTAGATCTCACTGAAATCCCAGCCGACGAGCTTCAAAACCGTGCCCATGAGATGCAAGTAATCAGGAGTAATCTTGGTCGATCTGACAAAGGAAAGGGCATAGCTGTTGATACACAAGAAGATGAAGCCGAGCCTGAAGAAGATCCTGAACTAGATGCTCAATTTCGAGAGGATATCAGGCTTGCCACAGCAATATCCTTGGGACAAAGTGTAGAACACACGAGAGGTCCAGGAGAGACCTCTGGAGTTGCTCGAGATGATGCTAACACCCCTACTCCAACTGCAGCAATCCCCTTGTCCCAAGTGAGTGAATCTGCTCTAGAAGACCAGGTAGCTTCGAGAGGTGAATCCGAGACCTCTGAAGCACATGAGGTGGCACCTAACTCTGTCTTACTACTGCCACCACCTGAGTCCACACCCTCGAATGCAACAGATGAAGCTCAGACAGTTCGAGAGGGTGAAATTTTGTTGCTCCAACTCCCAGGCTTTCCCATCGATATGGTTAATAGGGAAAGGTGGAGTGCACCAGTTGCTCCTGAGATAATAGATATTCCAGATTCACCAGAGCAGACTGAAGTGCAAACAAGTGAGCAACAAGAGCAGAATGAGGAGAACCCTGCTGGTTCGAGAGTTGAGGTTCAAGAAGGTGGAAACCGGGAAGCACCTGCCGATGAATCAACTCCTCCAATAGATGATCACTTTCCCAGCACTGGTTCGAGAGGTAGTGTTGAGGGGGAACCTCAATCAGATGGAAACCGGGAAGCATCTGATGCAGAGACTCCCACCTTGACCAATCCTAACTTACCAGCAGCTGAAGCTGAGGCTCCAGGTTCGAAAGGTGAAGAGCAAGAAGTGATCCATCCCTCAGGTGGAAACCGGGAAGCACCTGATATGGAGCTACCTTCGAGCTCTGATCCCAGTGTCCCTGCTGACCCTCAGGAAGTCAGTCGAGAGGTGGAATCACGAATGCAAGTCATGGGTGGAAATCTGGAAGCACCCAAGTCCCCTCCGACTAGAGGTACCACTCGATCCTCATCTCCTACTTCTGACTATGATCAACAGGTCGAAGAAGTCTTCATTGGCGAAGTGCGTCAATTCATGGCTGATCAATCTCAGAAGATGGCTCAGCTCGAAAGAATACTCACTGTGGTCCGCAATGCTGCAATGCCTGCTGTTGGCACAAGTGAATCCCAAGGTCGTCACGCCGAACTTCTCGAACAGGCGATATGGGCTGAGGATGCAGCACGGAAAGCCACTGATGAAGCCGCTGTAGCTCGAGCAGAGGCTGCAAGTGCGAGGGCTGAATTAGCCGAGATGCGAGCAGAGCTTCGAGCCTTCCAATGTTCCAGTGAACTTCGACAGGATGTGATGAAGGCCATACTAGATGACCTGTCGAACCAAGTCCCTGCCCAACTTCAAGCAATCTTCGAAGGTATGTCCACCCTCCTCTCCCGTGCTGCTGATGCCAACAAGGGGGAAAATAAAGAGAAAAAGAAGGTGATGCGTACACGGATTGCTTCCCGCAATAAGTGCACACTCAAGGAATCACTCAAGAACCTTTCGTGTCCAAAAGAGGATCTTACCTTGTAGACTCTTGGATTTTGAGATCCCAACTCTACAAATGCCTCACCAAACTAACAAATAATACTCTCAACCCTTAGATTATTAAGCAAGGCTAAGAATTAGAGTATTAGGAATCTAGCACTAGAATTAAGATACAAAAATAAAATTAGCTATATAATATGAGTAATAGTATTCTTTTTGGGTTTTTGGATATGTGTGTGAATATAAAGAACAAGATAAAGGGATAAACTAGCTTCTCACTAGCCTACCAAGATTGAATGCTTCTCACAAACAACCTAAACTTCAATGCACTTCTCATGCAAAGAAAAGAGAGAAATTTCACTCAAATTGAATTCTTACAAGGTGTGTCTCAAACCATTGGGTTTATGGGGTATTTATAGGGGAAAATAAGGTATTAAATATTCTAGGTCACTAATCCCACCCAAAATAAAAAATTACAACTTTGTAAAAGTAATTCCCACCCAAAATTAAAAATACAAAATAATTCCCCACCCAAAATTAAAATACAAAATAATTTCCCACCCAAAATTAAAAATACAACATTTTGCAAAAGTAATTTCCACCCAAAAATAAAAAATACAATTCTTGCAAAGTAGTTTCCCACCTAAAAAAAAATACACCTTGCAAATAATTTCACACCGGGAAATTTGATCTGATACTGAAGTCTGAATTGTCTTCAAAAGTTTTTATGTGAAGACAATTGAATAGAATTATTTTTCCAGATTGATCTTCTTCTTCACAAAAAGATGTTGGACTCCAATCTGTTTGCACAAAAGTGTTAAAAGCCTCTTGAATCTTCCTTGACTTAGATCTTGTTACCGGGCCACTCGAGACTTTTAATGGATCATTTATTTGTTGCATTCCGGTCTCATCAGAAGGGGGATACCACCACGGGCAAGAAAAGGGCAGCAAGTGAACCAGCTGGACCACCTCCAAAAATACCAAGAATCATGAGCAAAGCAATGGAGGATGCTAAACAGGCAGAAAACCTAAGGGTCCAGCGTACACTGGAAATGGAGAGAAGGAGAGAAGAGGACAGAGAAAGAAGAAGAAAAAGACAAGAACGACAGTCAGAAGAAGAAAAGAAGATAGATCTTCTCATGACAAACTTTAAGTTTGGGAACAGAGAAGACACTGAACAAATTCTGACTCTGGAGATATTCAAGCTTCTGAAAATCACTGGGATATCTATACACAGCAATATGTCTCCAGAAGAATGCATTGCCTGGTGGAAAGATGGAGTAATTGATGGAGAGTTCGTGGGGGAAGCTTACAGGAACTACAGGCATCTAGACGTCACAGAAGAATACTTAAGCCTGGTAAATCCAAAAGACCCCATCAAGACACGAGAAGCCATCAACAAGAAAAGGAAAGCCAACAAGAAGTAAGCTCTCGTGGTCCAAACTCCATCTCATCTCAATGTATTAATATCTATGCTGTTCTTGGTCTTATTTCCTTCAATCCTGTCTACTAAACTCTACTTTGTAAACATTCCCTTCTTATAATCATATATATCTTTTGTTGGGGGTGTTGCGTGAGTTATACTATTCATAGTTTAGTAGAGTATGTTGTCAAACTTACCATATGCGCTGAAAATAAAATCAATGCTTTTTCTTTTTCAAATCAGCCATATAAG
>NC_044917.1:9706303-9812699 GCF_003576645.1 Ipomoea triloba | reverse complement strand
AAAAGGGGATAATATTTCCGCTGCGCATAAAACTTTGTCTTCACCTCGTGAGGTATCGAACCTAAACATCCTAAGTTCAATACACACGAGAGGTCGAAAAGATTTGCAAAATCTTATACAAGTCTATTCACCCCCCCCTCTAGACTTGTACCCCATCCCCTTGGGACCAACATTCATTTCATTGTCTTAAGTTAACAAGCAGGAAAAAAGCCTAGAATTTCTATCTTACATTTCTAAGATTGCTAAAACAGTCAACTCCATGTTTCAAATAATGTCGATTGGGCATACTATAATACTTAAAGATTGACCAATTATAACAAAGCACAGAAACTGCCATAAAACTTACTAGGAAAGAAGAAGAAAAGGAGAATAAGCAGTGCTGAGAATGCCGTCCAAAAGCCATACTCACCCCTGCGAATCAATGTTCAATTTGTTTATTGAGGCTAGGAATTTAATAGCATACACGCACTCACCATGACGATAAACCACAAAAATTAAGGAGAGAGGCTTAAAGTATAATATGTTCAACATTGTTCACTAGAAATTTTATTTAATACTAACAAATATCCAAAATACTGAGATTGTGATGTACAGTGTGTTGTACAATGTCATGTTTAGAAAAGTAAAAAAGGAAACAATATACCTGAAGAATGATCTCCGGTGTTAAGTTAAAGGTAATCCTATTTGGCTAAATAAACAACAAAGATAAGTATCATAGTGTCACAAACTCTGCATAAGAATATGAAAGGACGGACAAAACATGTAAGAATAACAAATTTTAAAAAATATCATACAATTTGGGCCTAACAACAATATAAGAAAGAAATAGCCAACAGTATATTGAGATTTGAGAAAAAATAAAATTGTTTACTGGGGATCAACTTCTCAGCTTGACAAGTAATTACTTCCAATTGTAATTATAATTAAGCATTCTCTGATTCAGTACAAAAATGTCACACCCAGAGAAACCAGGATTCTTTTACTGGCTTTAACTTCATATAAAAATGCAATTTTTTTCTGAATGATGTAAAGAAAATTTTATTAAATCAATGAGTCGTACGAAAATGAAATACTCCATTATGGAAAAATACACAAACGCAGAATCAGTACTAGAGAACATGCTTGAAATCATCCTTATTTTTTTCCCACAACATTGTTATTAACCTCAGGAACATTTTCACAAACAGGTAACAGGCAAACTAGTGTTCTATTACTAGAGAACATATTGAGACTAATTTTACAAAACATAAAAAATATTATGCACTTCTTAGAACCTGATCGCTGGAAGTTGAAGGAATATTAACACAAATCCTCTTCTCTCCCCTCAAATATCCCGATTAATAATTGCCCGCATTCTCTACCAAAAAGATCAAAGCAGTAGTTATATAAAATTGAAAACTCAAATAATTGCAATTAAAATATCAAATATGAATAATATAGCACTTAATTACCTTGGACCTGCGAACAATGACGACGGATCAGAGCTGAGGGCACAACCGCGACCTTTGACGATGACTACGATGGAGGCCGCAGCGGTGACAACGGCGATGACCGTGGCCTGCTGTACGAAGACCGGCGACGAATCCGCCGATTGAGCTGAGTGCGAAGAAAAGACCGGCGACGAATCCGCCGATTGAGCTGAGTGCGAAGAAATTGCCGACGAACCCTGCTACAATTGAGCTGAGTGCGAAGAAATTGCCGACGAACCCTGCTACAATCGCTATGTTTCATACATTTGGGCGAAGAGAATGAGAGAGGGGGAATAGTGAGAGATTTTAGGGATTGAAGAAGGAGAGACGGGATAAGAGACTGAATTTTAGTGATTTAACAGTTAAGAATGGAGGATATATACATTATACAAGGAAAATTTTAAAAGCAGGGAAAGTTAGCCGCTTATTTTTAGTGAGGGTTTATATAACCGCCGCTAAACACTTATTTAGCGGCGGTTATAATAAACTGCCGCTAGTATTCTGTCGTTAAATGACTGTTTTTTAGTAGTGTTCATAGTTATTCTCAAAAGAACAAATAATCTCCACTTATTGTTAAAGTGGTAATTTAAATTAATGTTTTCATTACACCAATTTATCGATATCTATTTACAAGACTTTATAAAAATAAAAATAAAAATAAAAAAGACAATAGAGATATCAGACAACACTGAACTAAAGAATATCGTAAAGGCCAAATGATCATATATCATATAACATGCCTTTCCTCAAAAAATCTCTTCTGAAAAAAGTAAATAAAAAATTATCATGGCAACAATAATTATCACAACCTTTGGTGTCAATTTCAATGTTTCATCCCACGATATGTTGACCAACCAAAGAAAAATAAAAGAATCACAATTATATCAAGGCACCCTCCTAGAACTCTCTAGCTTAACAGAAGAGAATATAATATATTGATAAAAAAGAAAAATTAAATAACACTAAAGGGAAAAAAAAAAAAAAAAGTAGCATCAGATAAAATTCTTGCTAAATTATATTCTCTGCAGTGCTTTGCTTAAAGTCAGATAAAGGAAAAGAATTTCAAAAAAGTGAATATGACAAGCTAAATTGTTGACAAAATTGTCCATCCAAATTTTAGATTACTGTACTTCATTGGATTCCTAAATGCTATAGTACACCCTGCACTCTTGCTTTCACACAATAATTAATAGTATTGCAAACCAAGCATCAAATTTTTTAAAGACTAATCTTTATCTGATTTTTTGTCCATCATTTACCTTATTATATGCACAAAGAACCCAACTCCAAGAACATTTAAGGTCGGGTTCACCCCATCCAATTGCCACCCAATTGTTATATCATGGACCAGGTTCATATTACATTGTGAATCCTGATACAAAAATTTTGTACCTTCAATTAGTACCTACAGTTAACACTCTGTACATGTAAATAAATAACGAAACTGTCAAACTATAGGTACAAGATGGATTAATTACAAATATAGAATCTGGAAATTAGTTTTAAATTACGATAGTAAGATAGATCTTGGTACATAATATAATTTGTCATTGTCACTAGCCATAACATGAGGCCAGGTGATCAACAACTATACTAGTCCAGAAACAAGTATCAAATTAAATGGTAATCAAGTAACTCGAGATCCACCCAAAACTTCACAATTCTTCAACAACAATAGATCCCAAAAAGCAAAAAAAAAATGTCTTCTTCTTCATCTTCATCATCCTCTCTTGGGTGTGGGAGATCAGCAATTGTCCGGAGAATGGTGAATCTTCCCCGCAACATCTTGGGAGGATTCTCCAGGATGATGGATCAAGGAATGGAGTTAATGAGAACAGGAGGAATAATAAGAAGGCCTCATCATCACCTCCCCCCACTGGACTTCCCATTCCACCACCACTACGATCCAACGGCCCACGACGAGTGGGCATTCTTGAACAGCTTCGAGCACCAGTATGGGACCCAACACCCCTTCTTCTACGCCTGCAAATTCATGGACGCCCTAAAGATTTGCAGGGATGAACACAAGCTGTTGTTCTTGTACCTGCACTCCCCTGGACACCCTTTCTCGCCCTCTTTCTGCAGAGAGACGCTGTGTTGTGAGGTGGTTGTGCAGTTTCTTGATGCCAATTATGTTTGCTGGGGTGCCCTTGCTGATGCAGGTGAAGGCTTGCAAATGGGTGCCACACTTAGAGCCTCTACTTACCCCTTTTGCTGTGTGGTGGCCTCAGCCCCTGGGGACTCCATTGCTGTTTTACAACAGGTAAGGTGAATTTTCATTGGTGACAAAATATTTGGAAATTTTCATGTTTGGTAAAATTTATTTAATATAGTTATCAATTAAACATGGGTTAGGATTATTACGTATTTGAGAGGCTGTACTTTTTGTCCCTGAGCTATAGGGTAATAGTAGGATTTGTCTATATTTGTTGATCGTGCTCACTTCTCATCCCTAATCTACAACTTATGTTGCACATTTCGTCCTTTTTTTCTAGAAAATCATTAGGAACAAAATTTGTAAAGTCAACTTAGGGACAAGAAGTGAGCACGACCTATTATAAAAAGAACGAAATTTGTAACTTCAGTTATAGCTTAGAGACGAGAAGTGAGCACGACCAACAATTAGAGACGAATTGTACAATTATCTTGTAATTTAGGGGCGAAAAGTACAATTTTTTCTTATTATTTTTTTGGGTGATGAGGAAATTGCGGCGGTGATTATTCAAATGTATGCACCGGGTAAATCCAGCCTTTTGACCCTAATCAGCAAGAACCACGAGGACGTAAACCAATCTAGGTCATCTGGTTCAAAGTCTCAAACCAATAAGTTTCATAGGACATAAGATGTTTTTGTTGGGAGTTAAAACTTGTAACTTTGTAATTATCATGTCAACAATCTAACAATTCAGTTGGTTACCTGTGTTACGATTATTATTAGTTATAGATATAGATTATTCAATACCTTTTACCTTATTTAATTAGGTTATTGAAAATTAACATGTGACATACAAATTTAACAATATTTATTATTACTTGTTTACTAGCGAGTGTAAATAAGCATTTGAGTATGATTAACAATATTTGGATAACAGATGGAAGGTCCAGTGTCAGCAGCAGAGCTGGTGGAGATACTACAGAGGACAATGGAAGAACAAGGGCTGGCCTTTGGCACTGCACTGCCCAAACAGCAACAAAAACTATGGGCAGATCGACGGCTGAGAGAAGAGCAAGATGTCGCTTACATCACTTCACTACAAATAGATCAGGTCCGTCCATTTTCATTCAATTTTATGTGTTACATTCCATTAAGAACATTCCCATTAGTAGTTTTTTACGTGATTTTTGGGGTCAAGCATAATGTAGAAGAGGGAGAAAAAGAGAGAAATTTGAGATCTTCCTCCAAACATTGATATTTCCGTGGG
Source organism: Ipomoea triloba (assembly GCF_003576645.1). NCBI lineage: Eukaryota > Viridiplantae > Streptophyta > Magnoliopsida > Solanales > Convolvulaceae > Ipomoea > Ipomoea triloba. The sequence goes on along the minus strand of NC_044917.1, from coordinate 9,807,808 downwards.
CCTAACTAAAATATATATAAAAAAAAATTAAAATCAATGACAGTTATGCACATCAGGTGCAACAGCGCCTAACTAGGCGAGTAAACAGCTTAATTTTTATTTTTTAAATTTTACTTTTTATGTCACCTCTATTGACATCTCACTTGTTATTAAAAAAATTATATATATATATATATATGTGTGTGTGTGTGTGTGAAAAAAGAATCACATGAGAATAGTTTTTGTAAAAAAAGAAAATGTGAATAAAATTTTCATTTGTATACATAATGGCATATGTAATATGTTGGTATTAAATAACTTGGTAACCATATTGGAAAAATCTTGCTTCATACACTACAAAGTTTTGTTTTGTTTAATAAGTATTTAACACAATCAAGTTGTGAGTTACCACCTACCTAGGAGGTTCATTAAAAGTTTTTTTTGGCACTATTTTGTCAGGAGAAAGAAAAACTGAGGAGTAGAGAGTCTGAACAAAATGTTCCAAAACAAGAAACTCCAACAAGCAGTGGAAGACCTAAACATATTTCCTCACAAACTCATCAGCGCAATAAGGTAAAAGAAGGCATTAGTTTTGGCAAAGGAACTTCACAAAGAAATGGTGCAAATGGAGTGAAAAGTGCCGAAATCATTCAGGTAAAAGTGTGACTTAAAAATCACTCATTTTTTTGTGAAACTACGTTTACACTGATCATGTACGTTAGAATAAATAGTCGCCTATATATCTTCATTTAAATTTTTACCAATTTTACAATTGCACAGATACAAATTCGGTTTCCAAATGGAGAGAGGAAGGAGCAAAGCTTCTTATCAACAGATAAGATCCAAGCAATTTATAGGTATATTGATTCACTAGGCATGCCAGGAGTTGGGAATTACAGGTTGATATCAAACTTCCCCAAAAAGGTGTATGGTGTGGACCAAATGGCAATGACCCTTAAAGATGCTGGGCTACATCCTAAAGCAAGTCTTTTCTTGGAGCTTATTTGAAATGAAATGAATTTCTATACATCTAATTAGCTCCATCAAACAAATACAAAAAAACCCATCTCCAATTGCTAATTAACTTCTAATTGCAATTATAGTTGAAATATGAATCATTGGTGATTGCCAAAGAATTTGCGCTCAAGCGGCATAACTGTGACTCTCTCAAATGGGATGTTAAATGACTCTTTGTACAGGTTGAGAAAGTATGTATGACCAAATATTATATTCTAACTAAGTTAGTAGTACTACAAAAAATGAATCATTGGTGATTTGGTGGAAATGACAACTGAATGAAATTCAAAAATATAAAAGTTGAGCCATCACTACCTTTAACCAAATTAAACATTCACTTATGTCCCATTTTACCTGTCCTGTTTACTATTCATTAGTCAAACCAACTCTTTCTTCATTGCTTATTTTCTTTAGTAATTTTAAATTATTTTTAAATTTGATTTTTTGTGTTTAATAGTACTTTTAATGTAGTTTCTAAATATATAAATTTTATATACTAATACTAAATTTAATATTATGAAAAATTGAATTAAAAATAACTTCAGTCAAGTCTCGTTAACCAAATCAGACAAACAAAATGGGACGGAGGTAGTAGAATTTTTATGGTGAAATATTCATATAGGCGCATGGTTTAATTTAAAGATTTATTTGGTTTTAGCTGAAACTCTAACTTAACTCTGTTGTTACTAGTATTTAATATGTGCAATGTAAGTAATAGATTTTTTTTCTGCTGAAACTTACCATTTCCATATGAGAGTGCAACAGGGTACTACTAGACCACAATGTCTTGACAACTAATAGATTTTTTTAATTATAAGAATAATCAAATGTTATACTTTTGTTTTAAAAAGTTGTCAATCAAATATAACACGTGTATGACTTTTATTCATATTCACTAGTTATCACACGTGCGTTGCGCGATTAAATCAATGCTCAATGCGTATTTTTAAATTAGTGTTCCTTAATTGGTTAAAGTAGTCATATAATAATGAGAGAGAGAGAAAAATTGCTAAATTAATAAAAATCAAAGAAATAGTCTCGATGCTTATATATATTTTAATTAAACATAACGAAATTGTAAATAGCTAAATTGTCCAGCCCATAGTTTGTGTGTCAATATCAATTAACTTTACTGCATTTGTCATTACTAATATCCTTGTGTCATTGGAAAATATGTTCATAGAGGATGTTATGAAATAATATAATGGGAACCGCAACATAAATTCAAAACCATAGATTAGGGAGTTAAGAGTAACTAAAATGTGTAGATTATAGAGGAATATAATGAGAACCACAACATTACATACAAGAATACAAGTATAGATGAACAGATTATACAATAGATATATTTACATAATGAGTATATCATCATTGATTTTTTTTTAAAAAAAAAACTGTAATCATTATGAGTAATAATAGAATTAGCATGATAATATTTTGCCAATCATACCTATAGAATGTCAAGTAGATGGTGTGTTGCAGAATATGTTAGGTTTAGTTTTGGGTGAATAGCAGTGAGAAGGGGAGGAGTTTATATACTGTTGTTTTGGGTAGAATAATGGTTTAGTTAGGAATCTATACAAAATTGTATTATAAAATCTTATTAAGACTTCAATATTCTAATTTTAAGTTAGGAATCTATACAGAATTGTATTATAGAATATTGCTAATTTGTTTGAAAATGCAATAAAGAAACAAATTGCCTAAAGAATTGAATGTTAAACTTCCGTTATATTTAAAAGATTAGGATATATTAGGAATTTAATTGGAGGTTGCACAATTAGAAAAAACAAAGTACAATATGTTATAGTAGACTATTACACCAACATTTTTTTAATTCATCTAACATTATTGGCTCTTATTATAAATGTAGATAGATTATGTCTAATCCTATGAACCAAATACACCCTCAAATAATCTTCAATTTTGATACTCCAACTTACGATGTTACATTTTTTTCCTGGAGAAGGGAGTCTTATGATCTTATCTATCTCAATACTTCAAGAGCCAAGTACAGTGTAAATGGTGTATGGATAAAATATAAAATTTGTTGTATATTCTACTCGTCAAGAAACGGTTACCGATTCGTAAATAACGTACACGAAACTCCTTTCTTCAATCCCCTCGAGGCTCGATCTCTTATGATAGGATTCTGTGAACAAATCTGCCTCACTTGCAGCATTTAAGCTATGGCGTTTCACTTGGGCCTCCAACCCAAGAGCCATGCGACTCTACTTTTCGTCACAACTGCTCCAATGCTTCCCCGCAAGCGCAGTGGCTTTCGGAGGCTCTGCATTCGAAATTGCGTCGCCATGGACCCAAAGGAAACCCGCAAGGTTTTCGATTTTTTTTATTTTTATTTTTTTGCGTTTAATTTATTTTATTGAACTGAAAATGCGACTTGGACAGTTTTCCAGCTTATTTAAAGCTAAACTTGAATGCTTGTTGTTCATTTAGATTAGTTTATTGAACTAGAAATATTTTTTTTGTTTGTTTAGAAATATCTTGTATGAGAAGTAGGATAGAGAGTCAGAGAAGTTTAATTGAGAACGGAGGTTGTAGGACTCGTATAGTAGATTGGTTTACTGATGAACTTGTATGGGTGATTTGGATTTTATTGTGAAAATTTTAGTTAATTTGCCTCCGATTCTGTTTAGGTCTGCTAATATTTCACTGCCAGGGAAAGCTTTCCTTTCAGTGAATGGTGAGGGCAGGGTGATTAGAGAGGGCAGTGTTTTTACTGATGAAAATGAGCTCGTTCACAACTTCGCTATTGGCTATTTGCCAGCGAAGGTCTAAGTCGATTCACATCTTCACTTGTGCTGGAACAATTAGTTGAAACAGAAATCTTTTCCCATTTGAAGATAGCCAATTTTCCATTTTTTATACAAGGTGCTTAGTTTGATTAACCAGAAATTTGTTTGAAGAAATAATATTGTTAAACGTATCCAACTTGTTATGTTTCTTTTTTAAAAATTCGGTGCAGAAAATGATTAATAGAAGCTGTAGAGAAAGGTGATACAATAAGGGCAGTTTGATAATTGAGTGTTTCTTTGTATATTGTTGTGTTTTAAATAGTAAAGGTAGGCCATGTTAAACTGCTGCAGGTAAAGATATGCAGCTATTAATGAATGCAGCACATGCTTTATGACTTTACTAGTTAGACTGATGCAAATGTACCATAGCAATCGCAACTAGTTACCAAATCTTATTCATCTATGCTAGTGGCCTCCACTAATTCATCTGAATTCCTAGTTTAAATGGCCTGGATCTTCATTCTTTCTATTTTACCAGTTCTGATGTCAACTTTAAGATTTATTGAATTAAATTCTGTGCCCCTAGTACACTAGTTAATTGAAGAGGGTGGGGGGATCTTTATATCTTAAAGAAGAATAAGGACCTTAATTCTACCACTTGCTTCTCCTGACAATGGAATGGTGGTGTATGTAATTTTATTTTAATTTCCTCTTACTGAGTGTTGTGTTCTGCAGATGTGCATGCACATGTGTCTGTACCTGCATTTATTTTCGAAACCTTTTTCTTTTAAACCAATCTCTTTTTTCCATATAGTAATGTCATTCTGTGTGTAAAACTATTGTCAAGAGTTGCATGTGGGCAGGCTTGCCAGTGTATAACAACTTCGTAGTAAATTTAAACCTCTCTTGCAGTGCGGGAAATACAAGTGGCTGTTCAATTGTGAAAAAGTTAAACATTATAGAGCTGTTTTTTGAAACAGTGGATAGTTTGAATAATATATCGTTGTAAATGCATGAACTGAAGACAATATTTACAATTGACTTGAAAGTCAAATATTCACCATGCAATTGGGCCAGCATAACTAATGGCATATTAGGGTTAGGTTATTGAGTTTCAAAGTTACATTCTTAGTAGTCCTTCAAATTGTTAGGCTCAATTCACTATCGACGGTTTACCAATATGATTTATTCTGATGCTGATGTTCACTTCAATTCTTAGGTGATTATAGTTCAATAAAATCTGATGGTGCCTACTTCAAAATGCAACAGTTAGTGCTTGAAGTGAAAGAGAAGCTTTCACAATATGACAATCTGCCAGTGGGAAAAAATGGAAGAGTTGACGACGAGATGATACTGTGGTTTCTAAAAGACCGAAAATTTTCAGTCGAAGATGCTGTTTCCAAGTTGACTAAAGCTATAGTAATGTTTCTCTGAACTTTTGTATTCATGTTTTCACTTCTGTATATTTAACTTTAATACTGGAAATAATTTATTCTTCTTTTTGGATTGAGGATGTGGCGGATCTGCTCCGCTTGTCCTCACTGCTGGTTTAATTTGTTGAATATTGTAGTTTCACCTGTGAAAGAGTAATAACCATTGTTCTGTATGCTATAACAAGTACAGAAACCCAGACTTTTATATATCAAAATTTCCTTTTTCCCTATCAGAGATGGCGCCATGAATTTGGCGTATCAAACCTGTCAGAGGAGTCGGTGAAAAGCACAGCTGAAACTGGGAAAGCCTATTTGCACGACAATTTTGATGTGTATGGCCGACCTGTGCTTATAGTGGAAGCATCCAAACATTTCCCGCAGGTAACTCCAGCACCAAAGTTAGTGGAGTATCATTTTTATTTCATCAACTTTTTATAGTTGCCGAATTTAAAATTAGAACAACAAAAAAGAGTTGTCTGGTCAATAGCACTACTAATTGTAATGTCTCAACTTATATTTTAATTTTGCTCCTTTTGCAATGGTTTATTACATTTGAATTTAATATTAACTGAGTATTCAATGTTTTAATTTTTATAGTCTGAATTAAATATTCAATACTAAAATATTTATAATGTTTTAATTGAATGTTAGTTATACCTGAACTAAAAATCCATTTAACTGATGTACTTATGACTGCAGTAAGCACATATTGAAATATCTATGTTCTAAATGAATTGTTAGTTATATCTGTACAAAAAATTTATTTAACTCATGTACTTATGAGAACAGTAATTGTATCCATTCTAGCCTATCCCACCCTATAGCACACTCACCTCAGTTTTGGTTTAAATTTAATTTTTTGTTACTCCCTTTATAATTTTGATATGTTTGGCCACATAAGCAGGATCCTTATGAAGATGAGAAGTTATGTGTTTTTCTAATTGAGAAGGCAATAAGTAGATTTCCAGCTGGTACAGAAAACATACTTGCTATCATTGACCTGAGAGGTTTTGGCACACGGAATGCAGATATTAAATTCCTCACATTTCTGGTAATTTATGTGTTGCGATGCTGGCTCTTAAATCCTCAATAGTTCACCAAATTCCATATGTTGAAATTAAATTAAATTCTCAGACCAAACATATTATAAAAGGAGTTAATTAAATTCTCGGAACAGAAATATGGTAGAAGAAGTACTTCCTATGTCAGGTTAAAAGCTTACAGACATATATGGAACTTTATGTGCTTTAACTTCCTTAGTGGTCAATGGTCATACACCTGTGTACTTCATCCCTATTAGCTGGACAAGCCTGACTAATTTTAGTAATATCTATTGGCTTGTGATTAAAGTGCATCTAAACTCTGTTTTTTTTTTTTTTTTGGCAGTTTGACGTTTTCTACTATTACTATCCAAGACGATTGGGTGAAGTTCTTTTTGTGGAAGCTCCCTTCATATTTCAACCAGTTTGGCAGCTAGCCAAACCTATGCTTAAATCTTATGCTTCTCTGGTAAGCAATACTATTGAGCCACACCACAGTTCACCATTTACTAACACCTGCATTCTGACCGAGTGACGGTCCTTAACCCACATAAGTAATAACACAGGAGCCTTGCAGTTATAATTGACCCCCAAATGGCTTTATGTCATCGTCTCTTTACTTAAGTACATCATAGTAAAACCTACATTTTATAACCCCATTTTGCTGTGATCTAATCTCTGTCATTTTGCTTGCTCTCAAGGTGAGATTTTGCTCAGTGGCTGAAGTCAGGAAAGAGTACTTTACAGAAGAAACAATCCCAGCTAGCTTTAGGAGATGAAGATGCAAAAGCCAGGTGGTTTATGTTGTTTTGATAGTGAGTATCTGGTTATTTTACATACTATTTCCATGTTTGGCAAATTATACATTTATACCATGAGCTTAGCTCACCTAGACACCTAGTATTGTGTTTGAATTAGATTCTCATCACATTTGAGCCGAATGATCATCAGGGCTGGTATATCTTCTTGAGCCTGGGCTTACAATATATAGTTTTATATTTACAATGTTACTTAGTAGGGAAGTTGAATTCTTTAACCAATAGTTAGTCTTCATCTGCTAGGTATACAAGGGCGCCCAGATTTTAATCATGGACTTTGACACTGGAATAATTCCAAATGTGTTATTCAAAAAACATTAGCTTGAACACTATCCTATCAATTTCCATTATGATTTTAGTTGTGCATCAACACTCCTTACTAGTTACTACAACTATCTTTCCCCACTCCATTCTTTCTCTTTGCCTGCAGATAGTATAGTATACTACACAGGTGGTTACTATACTAATATGTTGAGTTAATGCCATATGGAGTCTTACAAGTATAGTGGTTTTGCCACGTTTAGTTCTAAACTTTCAAGTTAACTAATCATGGTCCTTCAATTATCGAATTTTAACTAGCCGTGGTTCTTCAACTTTCAAAATTTAACCAGTTGTGGTCCTCTTCTAAAAAGACAGACTTTGCCCTTTACTTTTGAAAGGACCACAAATGGTTAGAATTTAAAAGTTGAACCATAGAACCATAGATGGCATTAACTCCTAATATGTTTCATAAAGCCTTGCTGACTGATATTTCATTGCTTTGAATATGTTGGTTAGGTTTGCTGTTGGTATCTATTGAAGCAGCAGCAGCAGGGGCTTTTTGATCAAGCTTCTCAAATGTATCACAATTCACATCCCAATGAATACATTGTAATTGAAATATGTAATAATGAACAAAATCTCTTCTTTGGTTTGTTCTTTGAGTTTTGAAGGGAAGTGATAAAACAGTCTAAATTTAATTAGATAAATACTCAATAATGAATAACATGTGGTCCATAATATACAAATATCACATGTATAACCACAAAACACATTAGTTAGGTTGGAGTTTGGGATACAGGTAAGAAGGCAAAGATGCCCGGCCAGAAGTTATCTTCCTGCCAGGCATCGGCAGTTTAATTTGACTCCGATATACAATTATCAGAACACATACAAGTACAAGAAATAAAGTAATTGAAGAAGATACCATCCATTTGTGTTCTGTGGCAACACCTTTTCTTTGAGATTCTGTTCCTTCAATTAGTGCGGCTCCTAGCGTCCAAGAAACGTCTCCGGGACCAAATATTATCTCCAGATTGGAAAGGCAGAGAGCTTCTTGAATAAGCGATGCCATATAAAGAATACGGAAGCACAGCCCATTGGCGTTTGTCTGATCAGCCCACGATCTTGAGCACAGCCTCTGACCCGTCTCCCACAGCTTTGTCAAGTTGGCTCTTGAGCTCAAATTTAACATGTTATAAACCACAAAAAATCCAGACAAAGCATGATAACGAGTGACTTTGTGAGAGTTTAGAGTTAGATTCTGCATTCTATCGCCTGCACCAACATCAATAGGAACGGAAAAAGTAAAGAATATGAGACAGCTTAAGCTTCAATTATTCCTTCAATGAGAAGGTTAAAAAACAGTAAGAATACAATAACACACAACAATAAAATGCATAAATAATAACAGTATATATATATTTACTGTTAATGTTCTTGCATTGCTGTTCTAGATATACAAAAAGTGGAATATATATATATATATATATATATATATATATATATATATTTTAATAGATAGGCATCATCCAGTGAAAAGGAGCAAATATTGATAGATAGGCATAGATCTACTCGGAATTAATAATGATTCAATATATGTGTGCAAAGTGTAATACACTTTAAGGAAACTTACTTCCATATGAGAGCAAGCCAACACAATTCTGTTCTGCAACTTTTGACCGCTCTAAATTGCTCAAATTGGTTGCAACTTCCGTTGCAAGAGCTTTGCACTGTTCCCAGTTTGGATCGCCAAGTACAAGAATAGAGTTCAACTCACATGTCATCATCCGACTACTAGAATCTTCTGAGCTGCTAGGTTTTTGGCCCAAGCAACCACGACATGTATAATTTTGCACAAAACCAGAACTTAGACATGGATGCCTAACTTCAAAGATTTTACCCGTACTTTCTTGAGGTGCCTGTGTATGACTAAGTATAGCAAGCGCCCTATCAATAGCTTCATTAAAACCAAACGCTTGTAACGAGTACGCTAACAATTTATGTTCAACCAAGCCAATTTTCGACCTAAAAACATGTTCATCTGCTCTAAATTCATCTATTTCCGTCACAACTTGCAAAGAGGAGCCTCCTAAATCGAGAAGTCCCAAGGTGTGAGATTCCGATGTGTTCCCTAAGGTCCCCATCTTATAATTCAATGCAACCCAGCCATAATAAGCTTCTTCCCTCCCACTTAACACCCTAATAAAATCTTTCCTATAGAAAAAGCCATGCTCTTTTACAATATCCGCAACGCCTTCCATAATTCTACTAGCATCCTCGATAGGCAACCTCCTCATCCCGGCAGTCGCCAAGACAAATATAGGCGTTACCCCACGCTTCCCGGAGGGTACCCATTTCTCAGCCCCGCGAATCAAAGGCTTCAATGAAGCCCTCAACCCCGACGCATTTCCAACAAACATAGCCAACCCCGGCTCGGTTTGCACACAATGGTACTTGCAACCATCACTCCTTGTTAGGTTTCCAGGATAAGAATTCACCAAAATTGGGAATTCCCCATTGTTCATGCTGCCTCCATTAAACATCCACTCATACACATTCACTCTTGTACCGGTGCTTCCACAATCTAATACAACCGTAAAATAAGAGGCTCTTTTCCTTACATAAAGAATCACATTGGGACTAAATACAAAAAACCCAAATATCAATACTAGGATAAAACTGATTAAAATGACTACTTTTCCACATTTTAAAGTTATTGGGCTTTGAATAAACCCCATAACATGAATCTTTGACTTAGAAGGCGATTTGGGTTCCATTCTAAGAGTGTGATTATCAAGAAAACAAGCTATAGATCATACAGTAGGCAGATTAGTTTTGTCATAAAGCAATTGCAGCTAATCAAGAAGCGAAAGGGCGGAGAAATTACCATTTTCCCTGGTTTATGTGCTTTCATCTCTGTTTCTCCGCCATGGGAGAGAGGGAGAGAAACATCTGAGGTGCAGATCTATGATTATGATCAGCTGGAATAATCGCCACAGACGCGCATCATTGCTCCCATAAAACGCTGCCGTTTTGGTAATTACTGTTCCAATCACCATTTTAAAAAGAGATAAATAATGGGCAAGTGGGCAATCCAGCCAAATTATCCGGATAATTAAATTGATAATTATAATATTTTAAGTTCAACCTCAGTTGAGAGCTGCCTATGACCTTGATTTGAATCGGTTAGTTAGGAAAGCCATCAAAGAGGGAAATGAGGCCAATGTTACCCTAGTCCCTAGGATGTATTCAATTATAAATTTTGTAATTTTTTAAATATATGTTTTATAAGTTTTAATAGACTTCAAATGATATTTATAAAACTTTTATAGCTTTTTGTAGATTTTTTGTGAATTTATAAAAGTTAGTGATACACTTTTAATTATTTTTATAATTTTCTTTTATTTTAAAAAGAGCAAATTTCATTTTTAGCTATAGATTATAGTGGTATTGTCGTGGATTATTGTGGATAGAGAAATTTCATACTTTGGTGGAGGATGCTCCATTCTATGGATAGGTCCCAAGAATTTTAAATTTCATACTTATTAAGAGGAAAGACTAGAGTCAGTAGCACTAAAAAAAAAGAGTGGTAGGACAAAAATACCCCTCATATATAGAGTAATATAGTAACCATATAACTAATATTGTCATAATAATAATAATAATCATAATCATAATCATAATAATAATAATAACAATAACAGTAACAATAATAACAACAACAACAACAACAACAATAATAATTGATGGTTTTAACGGATCAGGCTTAGTATAAAACTATGTTGATATCGGGTAATTAGATTATAAAACAAAATATTGCAATTGGGCAACAATGGAATAAATAAAATAAGGAGTTAATACATTCCCAAAGAACCTAACCAACTGGCCCAACCTACGAACCAATTGACCCTTTGGGAAGCTAGTTAGAAGTTGTCAACAAACATGTCAGACTAGCCTACGACCCAGACTAACTAGTTGGAGCTATTTGGAAGTTGCCAACCAACAAGTTAACTAGCCTACAATCATTGACAGACTAGGCCGAGAAAACAAAATGTCGATGGGAGCGAAGACCTAGGGAGGACTGGTGAACCAAGATGTCCATCAAATCGCAGCCACATGCGTGCCCCTTGTTTTTTTTGAAAATAGTAAGCAATTCATTAAGAAAGATCATAAAAGAGAGAATTACAGATGAAGCTAGGAGGTTCAAAGAACCAGTCCTTACGATCTGCATTAGAAATAGAGTCCCGGGCTAACAAGTAGACAACTCCATTCGCATAACGTTTAACAAAAGATATTGCAACATTAGCAAATTGACTCAGTAAATTTTTAACATCAAGAATGATAAGATCATAGGAAGAAGCATGACTTTCGGAACTGAGGGATTGAACCACGGTAAGTGCACCTTGTTAGCCATTACATTTCCCTGCCAATCTGCCATATTTCCCAACAAAGCCGAAAGAACAAACCACACCTTAGACTACCCTTAGACTAATCATGTGAGACCCCAAAATACTTTTCCAAACTCCTATTTATTCAAGTTTCAAAATAAAGCTATGTATAATTTTTACTTCCTACGATTGTTTTGCCTAATGATCTTATAGATAAAACATTTTAAACTCTTTATTTCAAATGATTTATTACAAAATATTTATATAATTATTTATGGTTTTAAAATCTTTATTTAAAGGATATATTTATTTATCTTGATCCAAATGTTTATCTGAGACGAACATGTGAACCTGATAAGCTTGTTATTAACCTAAACTTGATTTCAAAATGAACCAATCATATTCCTAAATTTATCATATTATATTTTTATGTGAACTTGATCCAACTTTTAACCCAAATTTATCTTCTTCTTTTTTTTACTAAAACGCAAGTGGTACATGCGTACGCAAGTCCCAGATTGGATTCTGTATTAAGAAAATATATATATATATAATAGAACGCATGTAGGATATGCTTTACTGACCTCAAACGCATGTCCCAAGTGAGTTTTTCACATTGTTGTCAATTTTAAAATTCGTTCTCATTTTTGTCAATTAAATTGCATGCAGTGTCATTTCAGTCTTTTGCCCATTAAAACGTATCAACCATGGAGGTAGCTATATTATTTTCTCTAGTAAATTAATGTGTAATTCATGATGACACAATACAATGATTTTATATAAATATAACAACTTTCTATTCTCTAGTGTTCTTCCAAAAATAAGCTGAGTAAATACATAAAAATTGCACTAACAGAGGGTATTTACAAACAAAACAAAAAAAAAAAAAAAAAACGNCCTTGTTAGCCATTACATTTCCCTGCCAATCTGCCATATTTCCCAACAAAGCCGAAAGAACAAACCACACCTTAGACTACCCTTAGACTAATCATGTGAGACCCCAAAATACTTTTCCAAACTCCTATTTATTCAAGTTTCAAAATAAAGCTATGTATAATTTTTACTTCCTACGATTGTTTTGCCTAATGATCTTATAGATAAAACATTTTAAACTCTTTATTTCAAATGATTTATTACAAAATATTTATATAATTATTTATGGTTTTAAAATCTTTATTTAAAGGATATATTTATTTATCTTGATCCAAATGTTTATCTGAGACGAACATGTGAACCTGATAAGCTTGTTATTAACCTAAACTTGATTTCAAAATGAACCAATCATATTCCTAAATTTATCATATTATATTTTTATGTGAACTTGATCCAACTTTTAACCCAAATTTATCTTCTTCTTTTTTTTACTAAAACGCAAGTGGTACATGCGTACGCAAGTCCCAGATTGGATTCTGTATTAAGAAAATATATATATATATAATAGAACGCATGTAGGATATGCTTTACTGACCTCAAACGCATGTCCCAAGTGAGTTTTTCACATTGTTGTCAATTTTAAAATTCGTTCTCATTTTTGTCAATTAAATTGCATGCAGTGTCATTTCAGTCTTTTGCCCATTAAAACGTATCAACCATGGAGGTAGCTATATTATTTTCTCTAGTAAATTAATGTGTAATTCATGATGACACAATACAATGATTTTATATAAATATAACAACTTTCTATTCTCTAGTGTTCTTCCAAAAATAAGCTGAGTAAATACATAAAAATTGCACTAACAGAGGGTATTTACAAACAAAACAAAAAAAAAAAAAAAAAACGNTAGACTACCCTTAGACTAATCATGTGAGACCCCAAAATACTTTTCCAAACTCCTATTTATTCAAGTTTCAAAATAAAGCTATGTATAATTTTTACTTCCTACGATTGTTTTGCCTAATGATCTTATAGATAAAACATTTTAAACTCTTTATTTCAAATGATTTATTACAAAATATTTATATAATTATTTATGGTTTTAAAATCTTTATTTAAAGGATATATTTATTTATCTTGATCCAAATGTTTATCTGAGACGAACATGTGAACCTGATAAGCTTGTTATTAACCTAAACTTGATTTCAAAATGAACCAATCATATTCCTAAATTTATCATATTATATTTTTATGTGAACTTGATCCAACTTTTAACCCAAATTTATCTTCTTCTTTTTTTTACTAAAACGCAAGTGGTACATGCGTACGCAAGTCCCAGATTGGATTCTGTATTAAGAAAATATATATATATATAATAGAACGCATGTAGGATATGCTTTACTGACCTCAAACGCATGTCCCAAGTGAGTTTTTCACATTGTTGTCAATTTTAAAATTCGTTCTCATTTTTGTCAATTAAATTGCATGCAGTGTCATTTCAGTCTTTTGCCCATTAAAACGTATCAACCATGGAGGTAGCTATATTATTTTCTCTAGTAAATTAATGTGTAATTCATGATGACACAATACAATGATTTTATATAAATATAACAACTTTCTATTCTCTAGTGTTCTTCCAAAAATAAGCTGAGTAAATACATAAAAATTGCACTAACAGAGGGTATTTACAAACAAAAAAAAAAAAAAAAAAAAAAACGTATTTTGAGTATTGTCGGCAACTGGCAAGAAAGTGAAGAAACCATGTATGTTCTTCTGCAAGCCATGCCAAGTTAACTTTCTTAATAACATGTAGAAAAAGGGAAGAAGATCAGAAGATTGTTATCGAAAGTTGAAAAAAAATATATACTTTGCAAGCTAGACAAAGAATGAAAGCTATAATTGAGAAACAAGAAAAAACAATAATCCTCAAATCAGTGGATTTTCAGTGCTTTCTGGGCTGAGCTTAAGGTGGAAAATGCATGATCCTGTAGAAACATCCTTCAATGCCATGGAATTCACATTCCAATATTCCCCAGTACTCTTAATCTCTTCCCCATAAACCCAATACTTCTCCTCTTCCCTATTGAATTGCTCCTGATGGGCCCCACCATCCTCTGAGCAAGAAACCGAGACCTTTCTCCAATTGCACCACATCCTCAGCATGACATAAATCAGAGCCATACATATGACACTGGCCGTGAACACAATGGCCACTATGATCACAGAAACAGCCACATCAGATGGCTCCCATTTCTTGTGCTGTCCCCTTGATTCTGAGCAAGATTCCAGTGGTGGGCCACACAGCATAAGATTCCCATTCCCCCCTAAGAATGAGGCTAATGGGAATCTTGCGAAATTTTCGGGGAGCTGTCCTTGGAGGTGGTTATATGAGAGGTTTAGGTTGTGGAGACTGGAGAGTTTTTCTAGGGATTGTGGGATTTCTCCATGGAGTTGATTGGAAGAGAGGTTTAGTCTCTCTAGCTTCAAAAGTGTCCCCAATGATGGTGGGATTTTGCCTGAGAGATTGTTGTTGCTCAGGTCCAGGATCACTTGTAATTCTGTGAGTGAACCGAGCCCGAGGGGGATCGAGCCATTCAGGTTGTTTTGGGATAGTCTCAGCTCGTATAATTTGGTGCATTGTTGAAGGGATGATGGGATTTGGCCGGAGAGATTGTTGTCATGGAGATCCAGGACATATAGGGAAGTTAGGTTTCCGAGTTCTGATGGGATTGGACCGGATAATCGGTTGCTATGGAGGGAAAGTTTGAGCAATGTTGAGCATTTTCCGAGCTCGGGAGGGACTGTTCCATTGAAGTTATTGGATGACAGATATAGCTCCCCGAGGTCTTGTAGATTTCCTAACCATTTAGGTATTTCCCCCGCGATTTGGTTGTTGTTGAGGAGGAGGTGGCGAAGCTGTTTTAGCCCCGAGAGCTCGGAGCCCACCTCTCCGGTCAGCTTGTTGAAGGACAAATCGAGGAAGTTGAGGTTCTTTAATAGGCCAATCCCGGGAGGGATGTTGCCCGAGAGAAGGTTGTATGCAAGGCGGAGGCGTTTAAGGCTTTTCGCATTGGATAGGCTGGATGGAACAGTGCCAGAGAAACTGTTGTTGGTCAGGTCTAGAAGGGTTAGAAAATCTGAAGTGGAGAGTGGGGAGATTTTTCCAGTTAGCCTGTTATTCGAAAAGTTTACAATGCTGAGGTTTCTGAGGCTTTGAAACGATTCGGGGATTGGGCCTTCGAGTGAATTGTTGTAGAGGCTAAAGACGAAAAGATCTGATAAGAATCTTAGTGTTGCAGGCAAGGGTCCTGAGAGCTTGTTGTCTGCTAAGCTTAGCCTTTGAAGTTTCTTGCAGTAGCCTAAGCTTGGTGGGATTTGGGCAGATAAGTCATTCTGCCTTAACTGGAGAAGCTGGAGATTCTTTAGCCTCCCAATTGTGGCGGGAATGGAGCCCGAGAGCTGGTTCCCAAAGAAATCGATCTCTTGTAAGCTCGAGCAGTTCATCAGCTCCCACGGGATACTCCCCGAGATCTGGTTGTCATAGAGGTACAAGATTTCCAGGCTCGGGAGCTTCCCGAACTCGCTAGGGATCCCCCCGGTGATCATGTTCTCGAAGAGATGGAAAGTCACCAATTTGCTCAGGTTTCCAATTTCAGGAGGTATAGCTCCTGTAAACCTGTTGGTGTTGAGCAAGAGATCAGTTAGGCTCCCGAGATTCCCAATGTCGGGCGGTAGACCTCCTGAAAAGGCGTTCCCCGAGAGATCGAGCTGCTGGAGAGACGAGCATTTGAGCAGCTCATCGGGGAAGCTCCCCGAGAGATAATTATCAGCCAGGAAAAGCTGGTGAAGGCTAGAATTGGAGAAACAGAAGCCCTTAGGAACATTTCCTGTCAAAGAATTGCCAGTAAGAGCAAGGGCTTCAAGGCTCTTGAGGTGTGTGGTGAGAAGGGTAATAGGCCCTGAGAGATTGTTATTAGACAAGTCTAGTGTCTGAAGCTGAGCCAAATGGTTAAGCCCTGAAGGGATTTCTCCACCGAGCCGGTTTCCCAGCAAGTTTAAGTACTTCAACCCCGGGATTCGCCTCAGCTCACCCGGGATTGATCCCGAGAGAGTGTTGTTAGCCAGGTTCAAGATTTCGAGCCATCCGAGCCCCCCAATCGAGGGCGGGATCTCCCCGGTCAGACCGTTATTCGCTGCTACAAATACCCGAAGCTCAGTGCAGCCACCAATGGTTCCTGGAATAAGCCCACTCAGACTATTCTCCTGCAGATCAAGAATTTCCAATTTCTTTAAATTCCCAATCTCAAATGGTATGCTCCCATTGAATTGACAATAAGAAAGCCCTAAAACTCTCAACTCTGTTAACTCCCCAATGCCTGACAAAATTTCCCCACTCAACATATTATCTCCAATCCTAAGAACTTCCATTCTCCTCAGTAGCCTCAGCTCTGAAGGAATCTCCCCAGTGAGATAATTTGAGAACAGCAGCAACTCCCTCAGGCTTTCAATCTCCCCAATCTCACCCGGGATCGAACCCGAGAGAGAATTCATGGAAAGATCAAGAACTTGGAGAGCAGAAAAGTGCTTGAAATCTGCAGATATTTGACCACTTATCCCTGCTGCAGAAAGATTCAGGCCAAGAATGTGGAACTGATCGGTTTTCGAACACGATACTCCACTCCAGGTGCAGAAATCTGTTTGTGGGTTCCAGTTTTCGAGAACCCGAAACGGATCAACAAGGTGTGATTTTATTCTCAGGAGCCAATATGCATCAGATGATGATGAATTTTCTGCAGCAACACTGCAGAGTATTAGGGAAATGAGCAGTGGATGAAAAATATGAATTCTTCCCATTCTTTGATATCTGATTGTAGAAATAGTTTCAGAAAAGGAAAAACAAAAATGGATTCTTTAGTTACATGGCTTGGAAATGTTTGAAGAGAGATTGCAGGAAAGATGAGAATTGATATGGTGTCAGTATGTATGATAGAAACTTGCGAGTTTATATAGTTTTATTTACAGATATTTAAAAAAATAAAATTTTAAGATAAAGTTAATTCCAAGAATGGTCCCTTCACTATTTATATTTATCAATTTTTATTATTAATTTTCAATTAGACCATAAATGATCCATTGATTATTGACATTTACCAATTTTCATCATCAAGTTTGAATTTGACCATGGTTCTGTTTGGTAACATAGTTAGTTTATCCGTCAATTTTGACTCATTTGACCACTATTAGTTGTTTGACTTTGTTAAACAGCTAATATAAGTGTTCGATTAATTAACTTTCTGTAACAGCTTATTGCTCCAAGATGCTAAATTCAAAAAGCTGCTTTGAACAACTTTTTAAATCAGCTTTTTGAGGAAGTCATTTTACATGTAGTCAGCTAACAGCTAATTTACCAAACATTTTTCTACCATCAGCTAATGCTATCAACTAATCAAACTCACTAACCTAATCAGCTAACAGCAATTTACCAAACACCCCCATAAATGATCTCTTGACTATTTATTTTGTTCAAAATTTGATCCTTAAGATAAATATTTATTTAGTAAACATTAAATTTAAGGGCAATAATGTAAAAATTCGCTTGTTATTGAGATGTCAAATTGGATTTGTAAACTTAATACATTGGCCTGGGTTCATCATCAATAGTTAAGAGACAATTTGACTATAAATTGAAAGTCAAAGATGAAAACTGATAAAAGTTAATAGTTAATTAACCATTTATGGTTCATTGAAAGTTAAAAATAAAAATTGACAAATGCCAATAGTCAATGTATTATTCCTAAAATTAAGTTATGGGTTATTTTTTCTCATTTTATTCCATCATGATCTCTGTTGAAAAAGTATATAAGATTCTTTTTCTTAAATGCAATCATAGAAATATGGAGCATGTCTGGGTAACCTAGTAGCTATCGAGATGATGAACTATATGAAGATAAGATCGTGTAAAGTGTCTATGTTTGAAAGGTGGAGTTTTTCTCATTATTGTTGCATCAATTCGTCATTTCACTATTTTAATACATTAATTGATGCTAACAAATTAAATAATGTTTATTAACCTATTAAAAAACATCTATTTTTATTAAAAACTATTACTCACCTCTCACGTGAAATGGTCTCATACAA
Organism: Ipomoea triloba; assembly: GCF_003576645.1. Taxonomy (NCBI): domain Eukaryota; kingdom Viridiplantae; phylum Streptophyta; class Magnoliopsida; order Solanales; family Convolvulaceae; genus Ipomoea; species Ipomoea triloba. The sequence continues at coordinate 9,789,104 of NC_044917.1, read as the reverse complement.
AATTACATGAAAGTAATATGACTCGAACAATTAACAACTCCAATCTAATCCCGGCCCATTACTATAGACGCTTCATTTTTTTTTTATTTTTTTTCATATTGATCAATTTGAAAACTTTTTTGGACTCAATTTAGGCATATAACACTTATATAAAGTGTTGGAGCAGATGCCGATTAAGGTTCAAGTTCAGAATTACGTTCCAATTTTTTATTTTTTTTTTCATATTGGTCAATTTGAAAACTTTTTTGGACTCAATTTAGGCATATAACACTATATATAAAGTGTTGGGGCAGATGCCGATAAAGGTTCAAGTTCAGAATCGTGTTGCTAAAAGATTGTTGGGTAGAGGTTTAAAGAGTAAGTCTAGGTGTTAGCACTCTGCCTATCAGAAAAGTAGTAGCGGTGTAAGGAAATAAAGTTACGCCTAACTACAATGTATAATTTTTGGTGTAGTGATAAATACATAGTATAATAGCCAGGTCACGAGTTTGAGTCCTAAAAGTTAGTCCTTATCTTAAGACCACAATGTTGATATCGTTGTGGAAAGGTCAAAGTAAATGATAATTTATAGCATTTCAAAGTTTTATTATTTTATACTCCGTAATATAATGGTTAATGTAGTATAGTATTAACACTACAAAAATTAGGGAACAACTCTGTCAAGTTTATCAGGATGTTAATTTAGTAATCACAAAGTTATAAGTTCGATTCTCAGCATAACCAGCCTATTGACCTTTTTTATTTGAATCAGTTAATTATAACTGTGTATAGTCAAATAATGGTTGCGCGTATCTCTCGTTTAAAGAAAAAAACATTGGATTAGGATGTATTGAAAGAAGTTGGATTGCGGCTTGAGTTGTGATGTTGTCAAACAAGGTTAACCATTTGTCAAACTTATAATCGGTCCAAACCCACTATGTTATTGTTGTCAAATAGGCATGTACAATGAACCACTGAACCAAAGCATATGTTGCAGCACCAACCCCATCGCTATCCAACTTTTGCACAGCAAATAATATAGTTTAACTTCAAGAATACAATTATTTTGTCATTCTTTTAATGTGAAAATCGTTTATAAATAGGTGACGCAATTATTATTAAATTATTGTTTGACCAAAAGAATCCGTTTATTTAAAGAAACATTTTGTGTTTATATTTTAAATAGAATAATTAATTTAGCATTGAAATGGAATTTTTTTTAAAAATAATCCAATTTCGAATTAGTTAAAATTCAACGTAACTATTTGATATTATGAATTTTTAATTTTAGTATCAAAACAAAATTAGGACACATAAGTGATAACATGATTGATGAGACGATTGTCCTAAAACCAAAAAAAAAAAAAAAAAAAAAAAAAAAAAAAAAAAAAAGTCTACCACAAAGTTTCTATGTTTAAACCCATAGTCAACATAATCAGTATAAACTCATTATGTTATTTGATATGTAAACCACAAGAAGAGCACAAAAGATGCATTTGTAGCACCACTTACTTATCCAATTTAGTGTTAGACTTAAATTTTCTTAATTAAAAACAAATGAAAATTGAAATAATAATTAAAATAAACTAGACATAATTGTATAGTGGTTCACTCTTTATATGAGAATTATTTCCGCATCCATTTGAAGTCAATATATGTCTTTTTTTCTTCAAAGCCATTAATTAATAATAGGTAAATCAAGACAATTTATACTAGTTATATATGTTCATAGCAAGAATCGAACTTTCGTCCTACCGCTATAAGCAAGCCTTGAGTGAGGGTTCCTAATTTCTCGTCCATTAGACCAATGCCTTGACCCTTAGGGCATGTATTCTCTTTTTTTTTTTTTTTTTTTTTTTTTTTTTTTTTTTTTTTTTTTTTTTTNNNNTGGGGTGTTTTTTTTTTTTTTTTTTTTTTTTTTTTTTTTTTTTTTTTTTTTTTTTTTTTAGTGTTCAGGAGAAAGATATAAAGGTTTAGGTTTCACCTATTGAATGTAGTTGGAATTCATTTACAAGATAATTCTTTGGTGTCCTAAATTAAGGTGTTTGGTTTGAGGGAATTGCAATCTCTCCATTTGAGGGAATTGCAATATCACTTATTCCTTTCTCATTTCCAATAATTCTATTTCTCCCTACCAAACAATGTAACTTATATTCCTGCTTTATTCTGACATTATTCTTTTCCAATCGAATTACAATTTATTCCCTCCCTAATTCTTCCTCCTAACCATAACAGGAATGGATAAATTGAATTGCATGCCCATAGCTAAGACAAAAAGCATAAATAATAAAACTTTACAATTATCTTTAATATAATAAACTGTTTAATATCATAAATTAGGCTCCAAACTTCACAATTAGTAAACCAATTCAATGGAACAACAACAATAATAATAATAATAATAATAATAATAATTATTATTATTATTATTATTATTATTATTATTATTATTATTATTATTATTATTATTTGTTAGATTAAGCACTTGCAAGTATGCAAGCATGCAACATGGCTAGGGATTGGCTCCAAGTATTTTACTATTTTCTTCTAGTGTTTGGTGAGGCAGTATATTTACATTTTTAATAATCTATTGTATGTCCAATAAAAAGTATACACCTTTTGTATTAAATATTTAGTGTTTTTAACTTTTCTCATTTTGTACTAGTTCTGCCTTTTCAACAACTGTGAATGGGAATTTACAAAAACAATATTATGGGATTCCCCTCAACCAAATCCCACCTAATCCCAATTTTAAAACTAGAAGAAAACAGAAAGAGCATAACAACCACATTTGACCTATTTCAATGGCTTATCTATCAATACTTGAAATGAAAAAACAAATAATAAATCAAATAAAAATAAAGTTCAGATATATTCCATTTGCTCCGCCTAGTATAGGCATGTGAATTCTTGAAACAAGACTTAAAGGGGAAGAATTGAAGAAAGCATATATTAATATGTGTGCTAGCTAGGATCTTGAAATATCAAGAATAGACAAAGCATAAAAAGACAAAGTAGTTCACTTAATACAGGTATCCTATTTGATCATGATAACATGCATTTTTGTCAATTATATATATATATACACGTCACTTTCTCTTAATATAATGTCACAATTTAAAAAAAAAAAAATTAAGAAGAAGAGAGATCGAAACAAAATTTACATGAAAATAAAAATACTACTCCGTAATTAACTAAAGAGAGGGATAAAATAACTTTGATGTGGACAATAGTGTACGAGTATTTAGAAGCTTGTGAATCAGTTGAAACATATCATGCGATTTACTTCCTTCACCAATTTTTTAAGTAGAAACGTACAGTGAGATCGAATACTCATAATTGATCAATATACAATTGTTTAACAAGGTTTTATGATTTTTGTAGAATGGTTAGGTAGGATAAGTGCAGCAGCCATATATGAAAGGGTGGGAGTGTGAAACAGATCCAGAGAAGAGGATATGTAGAATTAGTAGGTTTTATTAGTCAAAATATAGCATCGCACTAGCTAGGCACTAGCCAAACAACAACATTCTTGCTTAGAATTATCTTGTCTTCCACAAGGTGAAAGACTTGGTTACCATCCACTTGAAGCATGCATGCATAATATATATATATATATATATATATATATATATATATATATATGGATGGGATGATTTCATCCATGCTATGGGGATTTGTTGTCATGTTTTATATACCATGCATCAATCGTCATGTTGGTATGTTTTGATGCATGGGAGTTGTTTAAAGTTTGACATTTATTATAAAATTGCTTATGGAATTTGAAGTGTTGAATTAGATATATGCATGCTTTAACTTGCAAAATGTTGTATATTATTATAAGCACATCCAATAATCATTATACCATGGACCATGGTCTACCTTATAAGGTAGATCACTTACATAAATTATATTTTTAATATACTGAAGGTACATTATTTGTATACTGATGGCCCATTATTTGAATGTACATTACTAGAAAAAAAAGGTACAATGATATATACTAGAAGGTCTGGGTCCGATCTCTTGTGTACACATGAAAACTAGAATATGATCGGTGGGTTGATTATGCTACTCGCAATTTCCCTTCGTAGTGACTCTAGAGGCGGGGTCCTGTGGACTTATGATTAGTCTGGCGAAGTTGTGATCATCTAAATTTTAATTTAAATAAAATGTACCTTATGTCAATGATCCACCTTACAAGGTGGATCGTCGTTCACAATATAATTTGCCTTATGCATCTAATCTAAAGTAGAATAAGTAATATTATTTTAAGAGTAAATTTCACTAAAGGTCCTCTGAGTTTGAGGCATTACCAGCTTTGGTCGTCAACTTACAAGCTTACTATTATAAGTCCTCTAACTTTTCTAAAGCTATCACTAATGGTCCAAATCCCACTATAGATCCTCTGAGTTTGAGGCACAACCAACTTTGGTTCTCAACTTACAAGTCTAAGACCACAATATAAGTCTTCCAACTTTTTTAAAGCTACCACGAATAGTCCTTCATTGATTTTTTTTCTTTTTTGTGTAAAAGTACAGTGAAATTAGAGGGCAAAGTAGTAATATTCACTTTTCTTTTCACTCAATATAAGGATAACCTTAAAATCAAAATTTGCAATGAGTTTGAGAGAGTTGTTGTTTGAAATGGTCTACACTATGGGGAAAGTAATTTTTTTGTTTGTCAACAAAATCACGTATTCTAAAAAAACGTAAGTATATTTTCCTTTATATCAACAATTATAGAAAATTTTTACACGTTTTTTTATTTTCATAAGTACGAAAATTTAGTAGAGTTAAGCTATTATATCTACCATTTTTTACCAAGTACGGTAAAAATAAAAAAAAATCAAAATTACTCCGTATTAGTTAATGTTTAGGGTTTACAATTGGGCAGTTTCATAACTGTGAAAATAAATTGGTAAATTCTAACATTTGTTTTTAAATGACACAATTTAACTTAAGAAAAAAATAAAAATTATTTGTGATTAAAATATAGAAATACATAGTATTGGATATTATATTCAATCTATCAAACTAATACCTATACAATCCAAAATACATAATATGTAGATTTAAATCCAATAAGTGTGTTTCTAATGTACAATTTTTAAGACTCATATACAAAATAATAATAATAATAATAATAATAATAATAATAATAATAATAATAATAATAAAACAAAAAAAAAAACAGAGGACCATTTGTGATAATTTTAGAGAAGTTGGAGGCCTTATTGTGGTAGGTTTGTAATTGAAGATTAAAGCTGGTTGCATCTCAAATTCAGAGGGCTATTATTAGAGAAGTTAGAGGACTTATTATGATAGGTTTGTGAGTTGAGTACCAAAGTTGGTAATGCCTCAAATTCGGAGGACCTTTGGTGAAATTTACTCTTATTTTAATGTTAATAAAAAAGTATTTTTTATCTTTACCTAATGTGAGAAAGTTGGTCCAATGTTCCTGAAAGAATAATTGGAGTGCATATAGTAGCCAAACAGAAAATATTCCGAGTTAAAGAAGTGAATGAATGTATAATAATTGAGATTTGACTTGAAGGACAAAGAGTATTAAATACGTGCATAAATCCAAAGGAGAAGGTATATAATTGATGGTTTTTATAATGGTAAACCAAAGATAAGTTATTCATTCCTTGTATATATGTATTGAGTAATTGGAATTATTTTTAAAATCTTATTTATTTTTTAATATAAAATTGACTTATTATTTTCTGCATGAAATGCCGCATTGTCAGTAGAAAGAATTCATTGTAGTTAGGTTTAATTCCAATTTTAATGGTGAGACTATTATGCATATGTTTTTTAAGAGGCCGTTTGGTACTTTCACGTCAATTAAATTCTTGAGAATATATTTGATGGGAATAATTTTACAAGGAAAATTAATTAACATGTTTGGAAACATAACAATTAAATTACTTGGGAATTCAATTAACATGTTCGGTTCGTTTAAACTTTTTCATGACACTTTTTAAAATGTCTAATATATCATTGCTATATTATATACCTATAATATATATATATATATATATATATATATATATATATATATATATATATAGACACACACACGTAAGGCATACACAAATATAATATATGCAGCACTTCATATCTAATCAAATAATCAAATTACAAATAGATTACATATGAAAAAGTGAAAAACTTTAACTATGTATATGAATATTTTGATAAAGAATGTGTAATGGTGGGAGAGTCAATTTTTTTTATTGTTAATAAAATAAATCATTGAAAAAAAAGTTTTACAAACTCCTCCATGTTGTTTTGATTTATGGAACAATTTAGTAGTTCAAGATCTAGTTCACATTTGGTATCAGAGCTCATTGAGCCTTTGAATCCAAGGCTAACCAACCAAATTGGGAAGAACAAGTGAAGTAGCTCACAAGATAAATCTATTAAGCGGAGGCTCAAATAGAACAAAACAAACAAAGAAATCATGGATAAATTCTCAACTTAGATGAATGAGATGAAACCCTAGCTAGCTATTGAGAGCTTTGAGACTAAACATATCATCGCCCCCTTTGTTAGCTACACTTCAAAAGAAAAGTAAGCCATACCAATAATTCATTAATAAAATAAATATATACAATGATATCATTTTATGTCGTTTTACCTATATCAACTTACTTAATAGTTAATTTTATCAAAAATTTATATATCCAATCACATAACAATTCCATAATTAATTAACTTCTAACTCATAACTTTCTAACTTTCACTTATATGTTACTTTTCAATGAGATTTTTAATTAGGTATGTGAAATATATTCTAAATAAAAGACTCAAAATTCTAATTCTAATTCTACCATTGACTATGTTAGTTCATGAATCTATGGCAAAAACAAAACCAAAAACAAAACAAAATAAAAATAAAAATGTATCTTCCTTAAAGAAACTGTAAGCGTGCTCATTAAGTTGAGAATGTGACAAATTTTTCCTAAAGAGAAAAAAGGTATGGTAGAAAAGAAAAAGAAATCAAATGAAAAAATTTTAATAGTCATAAGTTTGAGCATAAGTGGAATCAGTATTGACTTTTTGTGTTTTAATAGATTGAAAAAGTATATATCGAACATATACTACATTGTAACAAAGTCAGTAGTACTAAAAAAAAAATTAAATCACAACATTTTTAAATTGTCTCGCCGCCGTATTTGATACAACATTTTCTTAGTGATGGATAAATCATAACCCACTTTTGCTTCCACATATGTTTTGCTGTTATCCACTAAGGCATGAGGACATGAGGTGGTCCATTGATTAAAAATAGTACTTGCATTAACCATGACATAAGTAGTTAAAAGAAATTTGATGTATCATCAATTGGCCTCATATTGTCATATAAATCTTTATAAGCATTTAGCCATTTATTCATATTCACTTGTTCAGATCTCAAAAAACTAAATAAACTAAATAGGAAACTTTGCGTTTTTAATCTTCTTTAGTCTCTCAGAATTAGTCTTTACAAAATTAGTCTTTTGATGTGTCAGCTAATTTGTGTGATTTTGGTTTCTCACCTAACATTTTTCAGCCTCCATTTTCTAACATGCAAACCTTAATATTGATCTTAGCTTGTTTGGTTAATATATATGGTTAGCTTATCAGCCAATTTGGCTTCTTTGACCACCATTAGCTATTTGACTTTGTTAAATAGTCAATATGAGTGTTTGATTGATTAGCTTTTTGTAACAATAATTTATTGCTCCAAAAAGTTAAAATTCAAAAAAATTGCTCAAAGCAGCCTTTTTCGATAAACTTTTTGAGAAAATCATTTTGCATGTAATAAGCTATTAGCTAATAACTAATTTACCAAACATCTTTCTACAACCAATCAATGTTATTAACTAGTCAAACCTACTAACTCAATCAACTAACAACTATTTACCAAACACCACATTACTACTAGGATAAAAAAAAACACTTTTTTTACTAAAAGAATTATTTTAGTTTCTCTCAATTATATATGTACAAATTTGACACAATTAAGGGTAACATTTGCATCTCGTGATCAATTAGTGTATGTATAGCTAGCATGCACCCTTCATTGTTAGGGTTTATAGATCATACATGTAGATATTGATAGAAAATATTAGAGTGATGGGCCAAAATGGTACAAAGTTAGCATGCCTAATAACTAATTTTTTAAATGTATGTCATCAATTATGATAGAACAAATTAACTAGTCACACATAATCACATATATAACTCGATCAATGATTAAAAATGTTTCCATTAGATTCGATTATTGGTACGTTGTAGTCGGACTAATTTTGTAGCTCAGTGGATGTTCACTATGAGGCCAAACCATTGTTATTTGTTAATTTTGTTGGGGCTATGTGACCTACGTACTTACAATTGAATTTTGTTATGTTTTTTCCCCTCATACGTTTAAAAAAAAAAAGATTAAAAATGTAAGGGTGCGTTTACTAACCGGAAATTTTCTTTAATTTTCTGGAAATTTTGAAAACTGGAAAACAGAAAACAGAAAACATGTTTACTAGCACAGTTTTCCATTTTGAAAACAGGAAATAATTTTTCAGTTTTCAAGAAAACTGAAACACTATAAAAAACTGTTTTCTAAATGGAAAACAGAATCAGCTATCATCTATCTATTAGACTATATGTCATTATAACCACATTCTTACCATTATCTACTTACATATTTATTCATTACTATGATTACATTTATTATCATCTTCTTTTACTTATCATCATCTTCTATCTTTTCTATTTACATTATTTATTTAAACATAACTTATTTGATTATGCTTAAAATTATACATATTCACATTATCTAAATTAAAAATTGAAATCTATACCACGCTTTATATTTTGTTGAACTTAATTGATGATTGATTTTGGTCCAGATATCAGATATCGAAATTTCACACATATATTACTATATTAGAATTCAAAATAAAAATTATATATATTACATATATGTCATGTCATTCAAATGAATATATCAAAACATATTTTAAATATTAGCTCAAAAAATATTAATATTATCTAAACTAAATTTTTTGTCAACTTAATAGGTTATTGGTTCAAATATATTTTTATTTATGTTATATACATATATAAATTTGGTCCGGATATCAAATGTATTTTTTTTTTACATATATTGGACTTCAAAGTAAAATATATATTTATTCTATTTAAATCAAATATATTTTAAAATATTTTAAATATAAGGTCTAAAAATAACTCGAAATTAAACTTATTGTTAATTTTATAACGTTAATTTGAAAAAATAAATTTGAAAAAATAAGTGTTAGTAAACAAGTTTTCTAAGCAGAAAACAAAGAATGAAAAACAGAGAATGAAAACTGAAAAATTGAAAAACAGAAAACAGAAAATAGTTTTGTGTTAGTAAACAGACCCTAAAATTTCCAAATAAATATTATTATTGTATCTCATATTTAATTTACTCTAGATTTGGTGGATACTATATAGCAATAAGCATTGAGTTGAATAATAATGAACAATCACAAGCTAGAGACTCATATAATTGAAATATAAGATGGGAATCATTATTGTATAGTTTACAGAACTGCGTAATGTCTGGTCAATAATGATGTTCAGATAATATTGGTTCAATTTTGATGCTGACAAAGCATTCTATTATCATACAAGTTTCAATCTTCAATTCTTATACTAATAATAATGCTTCCTCAATGCCTTGTTGGTACGGTGCATGTAATGATGATGTAGATAATGAGGATTTAGATGTTTATAGTAAATATAATTGTGAATTTATCAGTTAATTAACTTTTTTTTTTAACTATCTGTTAATTAACTTAGTTAAATCGTTAAAATTAGTATTTGATAAATAATGAATTGCATTTATGCATTGGGATGGACTAAAGCAAAGAGTTTATGTATAAGCCCTACGAAGGGGCCTTTCTATTGCTTCTCTTACGGAGATAGAGATTCTTTCAAGAAATTCGACAAAATGACCCTACAACTTCGGGAGAAGGGGTGCTTTCGAGTTTTGTCTGCCCTTTCAAAATTTTAACTTAGCCTAAAAAAGCGTAAACAATAATAGACTGAATTAAAAGTGATATAACTTTCGACGATTTAACAATTGCTTCTTAATACATCGAGCTTACATACATAACATGTGAGTTGGGTGTTGGTTGTACAGTTTTGTACGTGCCAACACATTAAAATCTATAGTGATATAAGTTGTAGTGTCATATTTTAGGAGCAAATCATACCCTAGTCCAAACGTAGGTCTATATTGAAGTCCATTAAAACAATACTATAAATTCATTACAAATTTAGATAGATTGCATGTCTATATATAGTACCAATTGATCAATCATAACTTAAGCATATTATTCTCTTTTTCTTTATAGATAAATAAATTCAATGTATAAAAAATATATCGTTAAAAATTTCTTAGTGTGGTATTTTAAATGACACTTGTATTAATATTTTTTCAATATATTATTTCAATTTATACCTCTATTTTTTTTAGTCCTTGGTTGAATTTGAACCTTGCACTAGATAGCCTTTAGTAAAGCAAAGTTTATGGACTTATTTGTTGAAAAATTAGTTTAAAACAACATGTTAAGTGGTTAATTATTTTGTAGGATGTGCAATAATAGTAGTTTGACCAAAATTCGCTACTGGGATCAAGATCTACTAGGCATATTAGGAACCACTTGTAGAATCAAGATTTTCTAGTAGGCTATATTCTATCAAGTTGCCTCAAGATCTACCAATTGACCAAGGATCTCTTGCTTGGTCGAGAATATTTCAGTTAAAACTTGTCTTTTGAAGGTGTGCTATTCTGGAACAGTAGTCTCTACTGATGTGTAACTTCTTTCGTTTTGTGATATTCTAAATTTAATTGAGGTGATCAAATTCTCATCAGTTTCAGGACTTATAATTTAAAAGTCTAATTTTCAAACTGAAAATTTATTTTGTAACAGTTGTAACTTTAGGGCTATTTTAGATTAAAGTGAGGGATATGAAATTCAATTTTGAGTCATTTCCATTTTTGGTCCTACTGTTATTGGGACATTGCCAATTTTAGTCCACTTCATTAATTTTTGCCACATTGCGGCCAGTCTTATTTAGTCCTTGCCACTTTTAGTCCACCGTTAAAAATTTTTATCAAATGGCCGTCCAAAACTGAGGTATTTTTGGTCTTTTCATGCTTTGATCATCTCCTTGACCCTCTGTAGTGGTTTTCCTTACACATTTTTATCCAATGAAGAGGTCCAGCGAAAGCCATGTGAGCCACATTACAAAGCTATGGCTTTCGCCGGACCTCTTCATTTGATGAAAATGTGTAAGAAAAACCACTGCAAATGGTAAAGGAGATGATCAAAGTATGAAAAGACCAAAATACCCCTGTTTTGGACGGTCATTTGACGAAAATTTTAACGGTGGACTAAAAGTGGCAATGACTAAATAAGACTGGTCGCAATGTGGCAAAAATTGATGAACTAGACTAAAATTGGCAATGCCCCAATAACAGTAGGACCAAAAATGGAAATCACTCTAAATTTTTTTAATACCATTAGTGCTAATTACTTTCAACTCTCCTATATATAAATGTAGTTGGGTATCAGATCTGAGTTAATTACCAAAATGGTCCATTGACTATTGCGAAATTACCAATTTAGTCCTCAACTATATTTTTTACCTTATGAAGTCCTCGACTTTGTAAAAGTTAACCAATATGGTTCTCCATTAGGTTTGGAGTGTAACACATGTTAAATTCAAGGGTAATTAAGAAATTTCAAGATGTTCCCCCGAGCAGCCCGGGCTGCCCACTTATTAATATAGTAGATTAATTCCTTAGTAACTTATTTCCCAATTTATAAAAGCCCTAAATCAAAATTATATTCCCAAATCATATGCGAGAGCGACTGGGAGCTAGGGCTTGACAGTGGTTCGTGCTCCCTAAATCTCAACTGATTCTAATCAAGACATTGGTTCTAGAGGTCTCCCCAGCAAGATGCAACCTTGGAGTGGGTCGAGAGACACAACTGCAAGTGAGATTCGTGCTATACCCTCCACCAAGTAAGTGCACTGCTTTCTGTAGTTAGCTTTTGACAATGATATACCGAATTTGTGCCTTTTTGGGTAATGGGTACCATTATGTTCAGATATGTTGTCGTAATGGGTGGTCTTTTGGCTTTTGAATGTTGCTTTTGACAGTCACTACTATGTTTGTTTGTGCTATAATGTTGCTTTTGATTGTCGCTGCTATAACACATATAAATTGTTCTGAGTTGAATATTGTCTGTAATGGGGACCAATGTGCCATCAAAATCACATGGGGCCACCATGATTTTGAATATTGTCTGGAAATTCACGAATCTGAATTTGTGTGGGAGTGGTTTTAATATTATCTTGTATGGGGACCATTGTTCCAACAAAATATAAAACACATGGGGATCACCATGTAGGCTGGTTTTGAATATTGTTTTTATGGGGACCATTGCATTGTGTTTTGAATATTGTTCTAACATTGCTAAAGAATATATATAAAAAAATCACAATTCCACACAAACATTTTAACATTTGCTTCACACTTGAATTATAAGTCTTAGTACTGTCAGTATCTCCAAGCCTTGCTTTTAGGACTTCAATTTCTTGCTCGTTGCGGTTTATTCTTCTTAGCAATCCGGGAATAATCACCTTCGATCTTGAATACATTGGTGGGTCAAACCATCTCACAAATCCACATCCACCAATAGCCCTCCCCTATATACAAAATATGTGAATATACCAAATAATTAAATAAATAAATTCACAATCAACAAAAAAAAAAATCAGTGTTACTTGGTTATCGTATGCACAATCCCAATACCTTCTTCCAGGGTTTTCATTCATCCATGATGTTCGTACTTTCAATCTTTGTCCACAGTGACAATAAGAAATGTGTGCGTCACTATAGTAAACCCTGGAACGACAATTGTTCTCCTCGATGTCGGCATACGAACGTTGCATATCTTGAATTTGTTCTTGAAGTCGTGTCTTTCTCTACTATGGTGATTCATTCAGTGAAGAAATGGAGAAATGGATGAACATTGCGTAAAGCTATGATTATTCTGGTTAAATAAGAGGAGAAAATGACCAATCATAGTGAAATTCCATTATTACCCTCGACTTAAACATAAATTTGATGCCTGACTGGACGGAAGACCATATTGGTTAACTTTTACAAAGTTGAGGACTTCATCAGGTAAAAAATATAGCTGATGACCAAATTGGTAATTTTGTAATAGTCAAGGGACCATTTTGGTAATTAACTCTTGGGCATAATGTTTTATATTGCACTAAAAAAATTCTTTCACCTTTCTCGCTCAAGTACTATCTCAACCCCTAGAAAACACTCTTCTAACCTTCTCTAAGTTTTTCGTGTTCCTTTTGTTCATGCTCGCTAAAGAATTATATTTGAGTGCTCAAATTTACTATTATAATCCATTGCATCATTGGAAATTGATAATTTAACACTTTTAGCATGCTCTGGAAGAAGCAAATCTGTTTAAGAAAAGTATGTTTTACATGCCTTGATTTAACCGTTTTGAGGAATATTTATTTCAATTTTTTAATAAAAATTCGTATTAGCTTAAAACCAATCAATCAAAATGAATCTCACAAAAATTTAAATTGATACAATGGGGAAATGAAATTTTCATGAATGATGCAAACTCATAGTTTGGTGCTTCAATGAATGTTGGTTCACAAACAGGAAATCTAGTGACTGATGGCACGTAAGGTTTTATCCCTATGATTCATGTGTTTGTGACAGTAGCAAGTGGTTCAACTAAAAGGCAAAGAAATTTAATGGGTTGGACTTCAAGATGTGGCAATAGAAGATGTTATTCTACTTAACCACGATCGACCTTGCAAGGTTCTTGACCAATAAGGCTTTTTATGTGAAGTGGACCGAGATCGATGTGCAAACCGTTAGTGTGGTTAAGGGCTTAAAGCTTGGAAGCATTTTCACTTCCTCTCCCAAAATCACGTACTTAAATGGTTTGAATGATTCATCATATGATGTTTATAACAAATTGAAGGCAACTAAGGAGGTGTGGGAGTCCTTATACCACAACTATAGGAGTGAAGACACCAAGGCATAGAAGTTTGTCGTTGGTCAATTCATTGATATAAAATGGTTGACTCAAAATTTGTGTTAAATCAAGTTAAAGAAATTCGGATGATCTTCAACGAAATTTGTGATGAGGGCATGGTTGTAAGTGACACCTTCCAAGTAATGATTTTACCTTCGCTCTAGAAAACGTCGCTAAATATAACAATTAATAACATTATATTAAATAATGGTGGCTTACATGGAAGGGGAGATAGTTGTGATGAATGTTGAGAATTGAGATTATAATATAATAATATAGCAAACGGATTATCTTCCCTACATCTGATTCTAATTAATGCATACACACAAAACTAATGAAGTTTGAATATCTCAACAGCTAATAGGCGATATCTTTTCTATTTTTCATATTTAATTTTATGGTAGTTATTTTTGTGGTCAATTGCATAAAATTCTCCTAAGATATTCTTACATTCTAAAACAATAATTGATCCATGATTTGATAATCTTAATTTTTTAGATTGGACAACACTTTTTAACTCTCCTAAAATATTTCAACAATAATTCAGTGAGGCATCTCTCATCGAGTAAGTTGTACTTTTAAAACAATATTTAGTTCTGTAATCTGTTAATTCTAATATTCAGATTATGTATATATATTTCTTAAAATCTTGATTCAAAGTTATTGATGATTTTTGCATTTTAGATTTAACTATTTAAACTAGTTTATATTGTAATGGAAAATTAGTTTATATTATAAATGACAATTTATATGTTATAATAGGTACTATGTTTAATATGGATATTCGTGGGAAATCTTGCGATATTTTTATATTTATTTTGATTTAAAATCAAAATTTGAAATTATAATTACAAAAATAAATAAAATAATAGATGATGTGTAACAATGTTTACGATATTAGGTGAGGGAGATTGAGTTAATACACAATTTAGTCCTCAATTATAGTTATTTTTATCAATTTAGTTTTAAGTGACTTTTTGTGCTTAATTAAGCCATCGTACTCATCGATTTTAGTGGTTTTCTCAATTGAGTCATCTGTTAAAATAACATGGTAATTTCACATCTATTAATATCAAATTTAGTCTTCAACTATTTTTATCTAAGTTAGTCTTCAACTATAGTAATTATCTAATTTAGTCTTCAACTATTTTTATCTAAGTTAGTCGTCGACTATAATAATTTGTATCTAATTTAGTCATCAACTATATTGATTTTTTTCAATTTAATCATTGATTTTAACAGCCGAGAATTCAATTGTGTAAAACCATTAAAGTCAGAGAACTTTTTTTTTTGAAAACTAAAGTCAGAGAACTTAATTAAACACATAAAGTCTTTTAAAAATAAATTAAAAAAATCATCATAATCAAAAGACTAAATTAGGTATTAACTCGAGAAAGAACGGATAGAATATAGAAGAGTTTTATGTCTTTCATAACTCATAATACCATTATAAAAAAAAAAAAATCATATATCCTAAAATATAAAAATCACAAACCCTAATTCCCGTATCCTTGTTTCAAGCTAACTTATCAAGTCCAGAATCTGGGATAGAGGCAGGCATTCTTGCAGGGGGCACCAATCTAGGGGAAGAGGATAACCTCAGCTTAAGAGTAAGAGCCCGGGATACTCAACTCTATGTTTTGAAGTTGTCTGATGCAAATTCAACCTCTGGTTTCGTGGCTTTAACTTAAGTGATAGACTAAAGGACTTCGTTTCCTCCCTACAGAAGGGACTGATTACTGAAGAAGCAACAACTCTACGAGCCTAGGGTTGGTGCTTGGTTAGGGATAAATTCAAAGAAAAAGTTGCTTGATCCGCCTAACCTTTCTAAGCTATGGGTATGTCAATGTGATTTTTTTCTTATTCTACCAGATCTTCATGGCTAATTCGTTTTGTGTTTTGGATTTTGTGCCGAATTTTTATGGTGATCTCTGCGAGTATTGTATTGGAAAGGCTGGAGGTGGAAATAATTTGCCAATATTTATATTTTTATATATGGTTAATCATTCTTTTGAACATAAATGTATTGTTAGATGGGCACATGTATATATGTATTGATAGGTATATCTGAAAATTAATACTCTTGAGCGTATATAAATGTGTACATATTTGTCTGACTGATGTTATTGTTATTGGTGTTTGTTAGTTGTTAATTTTAGCATTCCCAAAGTTACTGCTAGAATATTTACATTGAGTAATGTGGACAACCTGTTTGATATATTGTTTTCAATTTTAGATATTGAAGAAGATATCAAGGCCCTTCAGCTTGATTCATCTGGTATAGCTCCGTCACTAATATCATGAGTCTATTTTATACCTTGTAGTAACTAGTAAATATGAAAACTACTAATATTATTTACAGATTTTGGTAGGTTTGGATTCAACTGTGCATACTACTAAACTAAGTATTTATTTAGAATTTGATAGTTGTCCGAAATTGTAATTCTGAATGTGTGTATTTTGTTGTATCTTTTACCCCACATGGCTGATTTGAAGCAGAAGATACTCCTATGGCTAATGCTGATGATGGGAAACCTGAGGAAGTTGTAAAGTCTGATGAAACTGACACAGGAGGTATTGCTGACAGTTTCTTGGTCAATGATTCCCTAATATACTTTTTGGTTACTATTCTTCAGGGCTATGCATTTCTTAATAGTCTATATGTTTCTATGATTATTGGATTAGTTGTGAGTGTGTGACTTTATATGACCTTAATGACTACTTTTTCCTCTATTTGATGATTGCTTTGGTTTTCCTGAATTTCAGTTCACATTAAATTAATTAGTAATGACAAATAATCATTTGTTCTTTGTCAAAGTGATAGTTCTGCATGCTGCTGTTATTGTGAAATTAGTTTAGTGTTAAAAAAATACAATGAACTGATAAACTGTACATACGAATTGACTGCATAAGAATTGAAGGCTGATACTTTTATAATCTCTTATTACATAATATATGATCATATCAAATCAACCCATTTACAGTAAATTTCCTAGGAGAAGTAAATAACATTTAGAAGTTGGTATATTTCTATGAAGTTTATTTTAATTAGTAAAAAACCCCTTGTCATCTTTTTTAACATATTCTCCTTTGGGATTGAAAACTTAAATCAGTGCTTTATTCTTTTGAGGTTTTAAGTATCAAACAGTTCACTATTTGCTTAACTTTTTTTGCATGCTTTTCAAGATCTTTAGAAATACTTTAATGCAAGATGTCAAGATATTATGCTCACCTGGGCCTTTGTATGGTTGGATTGAAAGGTGGAGGAGGGGAGGTGCTGAGAGTATGATAGGTTTGAGATCGGAATTGTTTGTGGTCCATGGAGAAGCAGTTCTCCAATCAAGCTGATGTAGTGTATGAGGGGGAGGTGGTGAGAGTATGATAGGGTTGAGATCAGAATTGTTTATGGTCCATGGAGAAGCAGTTCTCCAACCAAGCTGTTGTAGTGTATGGAACTTATATTGTAAAGCTGTTCTAATAGCAACTAGAATATGATATGCCTAATACATTTTCAAAACTATTATGATCTAATATTGAAAATTAGGATTAGGTGGTAGTCTTCTTTTATGGGGAAAGAATGAAAAGCCTATCATTTTCTTTTGCCTCATAGGCTTCACCATCCCCTTCCAAGTGGAGGAACCCAGATAACAAAAGACTTCTAGCAGTCATCCTCTTTTAAACCCTTCTTTGTAATTTTTGTTTTCCAACTAAAGGCAATAATTTGTAGCTTCAATGATTATGGAAAAAGTAGTGCTCTTATTAATATCCACATGAAGAATGTTGTAATATGTTTAATTGTTTACTTTCTTTGTGTTATAGATGTTAAGCATGAGCCACAAGCAAACTCGGAGCCAATGCATATTGAGCCTAAAAGCATTACAGAAGGTCTGTAAGTGATTTTTTTTTCTTTCTGCTCACTGTTCATTTGGATATCTGTTTTTCATGTGATTATAATTGTTTTCTCAACCTCTTTCCCTAAAAAAACCATGGTTTTATTTAATATGTAGTATATCGTACATATTAACCATGGCATACAGGCCGTCCATTAGAGGTGGCCACGGGCCGGTTCAAGACTGAACCAACCCTGAATCGGTCCGGAAAAAGCACGACCCAAGCTCGAACCGGCTTGAAAGTGGGCCTAGCCCGGACCGGAACCGCTTGATAAGGGCCGGTTCAGGTTCTCTAAAAAACAAGCCCGGGGCCCAGCCCAGAACCGGCCCAGGACCAGGCTCAAGCACGGCCCAGGCCCCTAACCGGCCCAGGCACGACCCAGGACCGGGCCCGGGAGGATAGTGACCTAGGGGGCAGTGCAAAGCATGGCAAATGTGCCATGCTTTGTTGAAAATATGAAATGTTGGCATGTTGCTTGGCACTACTATTATTTTTATTAAAATATATATATATATATATATAAACATTGTCTTGGGCAAGCTGCCATTGTGGCAGCTTTACCCAAGGTTCATGTTGCAACGTGCAACGGCCAAAGTTCGGCCGTTGCATGTTGCAACTTTGGGTTTGCAAATGATTTTTGTTTTTTTTTTTTTAAATATATATATATATATATATTAATTATTATTCATGTATCAAAAGGTTAAAGTAGCTTAATTAGAAACACCTTAAGTTATTAATAATAAGGTTAAGGGTTCAAATCTCATTGTAAACAAAATAAATTAATTTATACATTAAAATATTTATAAAAAATATTAAAATATTCAGAACCAGCCCAGGACCGGCCCACAAGAAGCCCGGGGCCCAGGCCCGGACCGGCCCTGTATACCTTGGGCCAGTCCCGACTTGGGATATTCTAGGCCCTGGCCCGGCCCGGAACTGGCCCAGGCCCGGGGTTTGGCCACCTCTACCGTCCATCTGGAAAAATAAAAAATTGCCGTGACATTCTGATAATTTTTTCCAACAGTGTAACTTTTAATACTATAGACTGCAGTTTTTAATAGTATAGACTATAGAATGCATTTTTGGATAAACCCTAAAACCTAAACCAAAAAACTAAATTCTATACCTAAACCATAATACTAAACTTTAAGCGATAAAAAGTGAACCCATAAACCAAACTAACAAACTAAACACTAAACCAAACCAAAAAATTAAATGATAAGCTCTAAAAGGTAAACTCTAAGTGTAATGCATTTTTAAACTGGCCAAAATGTACCGTGTATTGTTCCAAAATGCACTGTGTAGTTTTGGAAAGTGCAATTTTAGTGTTATAAATATTGCAAACTTGAAAGTTTGCAATAATTATAAAATTGACTTTGTATTTTTTTACTGAAACCTTCAACCATTGATGGACCTTGATGAACGAGTGGGGGCCGTGATCAATCCTCACTTTTTACAATATATATAGGGCTAAGTTCAAGTGAGAAAAATGTCCCATGTTAAAAGTGTGGATTAATCTAATCCATCCATCGGGTTGATTAAAGGTTGGAAAACATGAAAAAAGTGTTGTGGCATTTTCGTAATTATGATTGTGCATTTGCAGATAACTAATAGTGACATGTGTGAGTACACTATTATAGATCTTGAGTGCACTGTCAATTATTCGCGGATGCATTATCAAGATTTTTCAAATGCATTGATGTAATTACAAAAATGCCACTGCAGTTTTTCGTTAATTTTGAGGATCACCAGATGGATTTATGAGATTAATCGACACTTTTTACATGGGTGATATGTTCTCATATGATCCTTCCTCTCTCTCTCTCTCTCTCTCTCTCTCTATATATATATATATATATATATATATATATATATATATATATATATATATATATATTNTGTTCTAATAGCAACTAGAATATGATATGCCTAATACATTTTCAAAACTATTATGATCTAATATTGAAAATTAGGATTAGGTGGTAGTCTTCTTTTATGGGGAAAGAATGAAAAGCCTATCATTTTCTTTTGCCTCATAGGCTTCACCATCCCCTTCCAAGTGGAGGAACCCAGATAACAAAAGACTTCTAGCAGTCATCCTCTTTTAAACCCTTCTTTGTAATTTTTGTTTTCCAACTAAAGGCAATAATTTGTAGCTTCAATGATTATGGAAAAAGTAGTGCTCTTATTAATATCCACATGAAGAATGTTGTAATATGTTTAATTGTTTACTTTCTTTGTGTTATAGATGTTAAGCATGAGCCACAAGCAAACTCGGAGCCAATGCATATTGAGCCTAAAAGCATTACAGAAGGTCTGTAAGTGATTTTTTTTTCTTTCTGCTCACTGTTCATTTGGATATCTGTTTTTCATGTGATTATAATTGTTTTCTCAACCTCTTTCCCTAAAAAAACCATGGTTTTATTTAATATGTAGTATATCGTACATATTAACCATGGCATACAGGCCGTCCATTAGAGGTGGCCACGGGCCGGTTCAAGACTGAACCAACCCTGAATCGGTCCGGAAAAAGCACGACCCAAGCTCGAACCGGCTTGAAAGTGGGCCTAGCCCGGACCGGAACCGCTTGATAAGGGCCGGTTCAGGTTCTCTAAAAAACAAGCCCGGGGCCCAGCCCAGAACCGGCCCAGGACCAGGCTCAAGCACGGCCCAGGCCCCTAACCGGCCCAGGCACGACCCAGGACCGGGCCCGGGAGGATAGTGACCTAGGGGGCAGTGCAAAGCATGGCAAATGTGCCATGCTTTGTTGAAAATATGAAATGTTGGCATGTTGCTTGGCACTACTATTATTTTTATTAAAATATATATATATATATATATAAACATTGTCTTGGGCAAGCTGCCATTGTGGCAGCTTTACCCAAGGTTCATGTTGCAACGTGCAACGGCCAAAGTTCGGCCGTTGCATGTTGCAACTTTGGGTTTGCAAATGATTTTTGTTTTTTTTTTTTTAAATATATATATATATATATATTAATTATTATTCATGTATCAAAAGGTTAAAGTAGCTTAATTAGAAACACCTTAAGTTATTAATAATAAGGTTAAGGGTTCAAATCTCATTGTAAACAAAATAAATTAATTTATACATTAAAATATTTATAAAAAATATTAAAATATTCAGAACCAGCCCAGGACCGGCCCACAAGAAGCCCGGGGCCCAGGCCCGGACCGGCCCTGTATACCTTGGGCCAGTCCCGACTTGGGATATTCTAGGCCCTGGCCCGGCCCGGAACTGGCCCAGGCCCGGGGTTTGGCCACCTCTACCGTCCATCTGGAAAAATAAAAAATTGCCGTGACATTCTGATAATTTTTTCCAACAGTGTAACTTTTAATACTATAGACTGCAGTTTTTAATAGTATAGACTATAGAATGCATTTTTGGATAAACCCTAAAACCTAAACCAAAAAACTAAATTCTATACCTAAACCATAATACTAAACTTTAAGCGATAAAAAGTGAACCCATAAACCAAACTAACAAACTAAACACTAAACCAAACCAAAAAATTAAATGATAAGCTCTAAAAGGTAAACTCTAAGTGTAATGCATTTTTAAACTGGCCAAAATGTACCGTGTATTGTTCCAAAATGCACTGTGTAGTTTTGGAAAGTGCAATTTTAGTGTTATAAATATTGCAAACTTGAAAGTTTGCAATAATTATAAAATTGACTTTGTATTTTTTTACTGAAACCTTCAACCATTGATGGACCTTGATGAACGAGTGGGGGCCGTGATCAATCCTCACTTTTTACAATATATATAGGGCTAAGTTCAAGTGAGAAAAATGTCCCATGTTAAAAGTGTGGATTAATCTAATCCATCCATCGGGTTGATTAAAGGTTGGAAAACATGAAAAAAGTGTTGTGGCATTTTCGTAATTATGATTGTGCATTTGCAGATAACTAATAGTGACATGTGTGAGTACACTATTATAGATCTTGAGTGCACTGTCAATTATTCGCGGATGCATTATCAAGATTTTTCAAATGCATTGATGTAATTACAAAAATGCCACTGCAGTTTTTCGTTAATTTTGAGGATCACCAGATGGATTTATGAGATTAATCGACACTTTTTACATGGGTGATATGTTCTCATATGATCCTTCCTCTCTCTCTCTCTCTCTCTCTCTCTCTATATATATATATATATATATATATATATATATATATATATATATATATATATATATATTATTGGTATTAAATAAATTTAGCTATTCCTAATGAGCAAGAATAGCTAATTCCATGGAATTCTATTCCTTGGTTTTAAAAATGAACCAAATGGTGGAATGGACTTATTCCATAGGGTTTTAAAGTCCTTATTGACAGTCTACAACTCTACATTCCCTTGCTTACCATTGAAAGGGCATCTTTAGTTCAGTAATTAGCTAGCAACTGAAATTGATACCCTTAAATACTTCTCTTATTTCATTATTTCTTAAGCTACCACACAAAACGCCAAGTCCTTTTTTCTTACTGGTTTTGTAACATACTCCATAGGTTTACAATTACCCCAATGCAAAAATTAGCGTGGATCATATCAATGTCCTTTCCACATGAATCAATTGTTCTAACATTAAATCTTTACTTGTATTCCTGGCTAGAAATTTGATGTGCTTATCAATTTTCACATTCTTTACAGAAAAAGAGAAGAAAAGTCCAGCTCTAGATGATATTGATGATGCGGTGGAACTCAACAAAAAGCGACATCTCAATGTTGTCTTTATTGGGCATGTTGGTAAGGAATTAGTATATGTGTGTGTGTGCGCCCGCATTGTAATCTTCTAGATGATCAATTATGTTTATCAAGTTGAAAATTTTAGGAAAATGCTACTCCTATCTATAGTGATTTGCAACTTTTATCTTTATGGATTATGGTATGGTATGCACTGGAGCTTTTTGGTGGTAACTTTCAAGATATTTCTTGTATTTTTATTTTTATATATACAAGCATCTTTGCAGAAAAATTTACTGGGGACATATTTAGATAAATTTGTAGGTGTAGCTTGTAAGCTACAAGCTAACATTGGTTCTCGTCATCACTTGTAATTAATTCTTTACCTTTTTTTTTTTTTTGATGCCTACAGACGCTGGGAAGTCAACTATTGGTGGTCAGATTCTATTCCTTAGTGGACAAGTAGATGACCGTACAATCCAGAAATATGAGAAAGAAGCAAAGGATAAAAGTAGAGAGAGCTGGTAAATCTTGCTTGCTTTTTTGTTATACTTGACTAAATTGTTACTGCATATTTTAATGGTTTTTTGGCAATCCTTTATGGAGTGAAGTTTCTATTGGAAATCTCACTTGACTTCCTCCAGATTTGTGTGGCCTCTCATTTTTGTATCATCAATGCAGTAGGTCTGAAATTTTTGATTATTTCACTTGATAGCTATTTAACTGTTTGTTATGTGAAAAGAGTTATGGATAGAAAGCTATCATGACGTGATGAAATTATGAAAAGAGGTGGAAATCCTCTACTCCTCTTCATGAATTACAGATTTCATCTTATAATTTTGGATTGAAATATCATGGAGAAGATACTCTCACATTATTGTATTGTAATTCAGAAGTTATTGCAACTGTTCTAGACTCCTAATTTTAAGATTCTTAAGATGATTAGTTTGCAGCTTTAGTTTCTTTTGAAACCCGAGGTTTGAAACCTATTATTATTTGTTTGGCTGATTTGCAACAATAACTTATAAATGAGAAATTAAAATAGGTGGAAATCCTTGATCAACTAGGTCTAAATTTATTTCCAAAAAAAACTAGGTCTAAATTTATTCTGTTTTGAATCTCTGGATTCTGAAATACTGTATAGTTGTATAGTTCAAGTAAGCTTTACTGAATACTAAGTGCATGTTGGCATGTTGTAATCACAATGCAATGAAATGTCAGATTGAATTTTTATGACTAGTTGGTTGAAGTCGTTAAATGTTTACTGCTTCTGAGGTTTTGTCTATTTAGTTGAGGTTAAATGCTTAACATTTTAGATTATTTGCAATTTTATGTCCTACTTCATTTTTTAAAAAGGTGAATTGTTAATTAGGAAGGCTGATAGTTTCTTTTTCCAAGAGTAATATTGCTTGCTTATACCACTGTTCCTTTTTATTTTGTTTTTGTTCGACTGCCAGGTATATGGCGTATATAATGGACACAAATGAAGAAGAGAGGGTTAAGGTATTAACTTGATAATTCTACATTTCTACATTTTTTCATAAATTCATCATGCTCACATATTCCAGGTTTTTTTTGGTTGGTAATTTTGAGTAATTTTCTGTGTAGGGTATTACTGTTGAAGTTGGAAGGGCACATTTTGAAACAGAAACTACAAGATTCACAATTTTGGATGCCCCGGTAAATTGCACACATAAATGATTTGTGTTCAGATTTTCTTAAAGTGCACACTATTTGAAGTGACCAAAACAGACCTAATTTTTTTCTATGGGAGGGTTGGGGATTGCTTATTATTGAAGATTTCTAAATCTGCTCTATTATGGTTGTACTTTGCTAGTTATTTCCTATTTTCCTGTTTACCTTTCAACACTTACGTTACATGGATTTACTTATCCAATTCTCTGTTCTACAGGGACACAAGAGTTATGTTCCAAATATGATTAGTGGAGCTTCTCAAGCTGATATAGGTGTACTGGTAATACTTCTTCATTGTATGTCATGAAACTTGCAATTAGCTTCAATGGATTGTGTCCATTTTGCAATTACCTCTTTCTCTGGTATAATCCAGGTGATATCTGCAAGGAAGGGTGAGTTTGAAACTGGATATGAAAGAGGTGGACAAACACGTGAGCATGTTCAACTTGCAAAGACTCTTGGAGTTACAAAGCTCCTCATTGTTGTAAATAAAATGGACGAACCTACTGTCAACTGGTCAAAAGAAAGGTGTTTCTTTGTAGATTGTCTTTCAGTGTTTATTTTGAAATTGTTTTGTTTTTTTTTTTTTTCCCATTGCCTTTACGTAGCTATATCCTTTCAGGTATGATGAAATTGAGGGGAAAATGATACCTTTTCTGAAGTCATCTGGATATAATGTGAAGAAAGGTAAGTAAATCAATGCTTGACCTGCAGACGAAATGGGATTTTTTCTCCCTCTTTTAATATTTTGGAATGCCTAGAGCTTTTAGTCCTTATATCTCATCTCATTTGTGCAATGATTATTTCTGCTCACTTCCAAATCCTTTTGTATACATGTTCTTTGCCATATCAAGCTTTTTCATTTGTGTTTGTTTTTGTGGTAAAATGTCTGTTCTTTATTCATTTCGTATCCACATTTTGGATTTTCCTTGTTTAGCTAGATGCCTAGATGTGATTTTAAATTTTTTGGGACCTTCTTCAATGATTAGGTAGGGAGTGATGATTTGATCTACAATAACAATGAATGGATACAGTATTGAGTTGTGAAAAACACATTTCCCAAACTGAAGTCAATTTTTGCACTAGTGGTATTTTTGTGCAAGTTCACTTTAAGATAATATTTTCGGTATAAAGTTCCATGACCTTTTATAATGAACAGTAGTTAGTTTTTGTTACTGTAGTTACAGCAACTATCCCTCAACTGTTTGGACAGTAATGGTTCCTTTACAGAGAACCTAATGGAAGGATAGTCTTTGTAAGATTCTGAATAGTGTGGGGACCATTTCTATCAATTCTTTTTATATTTCTGGGCAAATTGGACAAATGTAAAAAATGTGTCTAATTTTCAGTAGCTGTGCTATCATTTAGTCTCATATTGAATTCTCTGGGTAGTGAAGTGGAATTGCCACTATACTTGGGACAAAATTGGAATTTACTCTAATAAACAATTTGCTTGAAATTACTTAATGATCTCTAACGACCAGGAATGGTTTCATATGGAATAAATGTATCATTTTCTTCATATGTTTTCAAGGAGTGTTCCACATTGTTCCAGACGTGTTTGTGTAAATTATCATGTTGGGCTTAGTTAACTTTCAAGTCTGCAGAATATGACCTGATTTCTTGGAGAACTTTTCAAGGTTTCCATATAAATTTGATTATTCAAATTTCCTAGAACTATGATTTCATACTCTTTCAAACTCAGTTCTGTTCCTGTTGGTATTGGTGCAAGGCTTGCCTTAAATATATGGTTTTTGTTGGTCACTGTTTCTATAAGTAAAATGTCAAACATTTTGCTCTTTCAAATGTTCCAAAATGAAGTGTTCTTAAAATATACATTAAAAAATATAAAAAGAACATGCCTCTCTCAGTGGTGCTATTCACTTCTGTGTAGTCATTTTCTTCGTTGGTTTTTTTTTTTTTTGGGGGGGGGTGTGTAACATTCCTTTGAATTCCATAACAATACGTTTGCATAGAATCATCAATGCAAAATCTATCACTGTAGTTGCTACTTAAAAGGATTTTTTAAAATATTTTTTTTATTTTGATATACAGATGTTCAATTTCTTCCCATATCTGGGCTTTTGGGTTCAAATTTGAAAACGAGATTGGATAAAGGTGTTTGTCCATGGTGGAATGGCCCCTGTCTATTTGAAGCTCTTGATGCGGTTGAAGTCCCACCTCGTGATCCTAAAGGTCCTTTCAGGTACAGCTGGAACCCATTTGGCTACATACCAACTCAGCATGCTATGATTCCAAGACTCACATTCCCAGTTAGAGTGCGCTGTATCTAAATATTATTGTGTATTAGATATCTGTTTATCTAACTCTCATATTTCCAGTTAGAATACTTGATAGAATGCAGTTACTAACCTGGGTCTTAAAAAAAAAAACAAATTTGGTTATCAGGTTTTGTACTAACTTTGGCTTTATGTTTGCAGAATGCCAATTATTGATAAATTTAAAGACATGGGAACAGTTGTTATGGGTAAAGTAGAATCTGGTAGCATACGTGAGGGAGACAATTTGTTGGTGATGCCTAATAAGGTGCCCTTTCCTAAATCATTGATTTTATGAATTAAGGATCATTTTGTTTTGCAATTTACAAAGACTTGTGTAATAGTTCTATTTCAAGAATTCTAATTTCCTTTGCATGTTCAGGCTCCTGTTAAAGTTCTTGCGGTATTTATAGATGAAGACAAGGTTCGACGAGCAGGGCCTGGGGAAAACTTGCGAGTCAGATTATCCGGGGTTGAGGAAGAGGACATCTTGTCGGGTTTTGTTTTGTGCAGTGTTGGTAAATACAACAAAATTATTTTCACTATTCTTGACCTACATTTACGTTTTTATTTTCAAGCCATTCTTGAATTGGTAAATCAATAGGCTTACTTCTTTTTGTGGGATTGGGGGTAAAAACACTGGCTTTGAAGACATTTTTTGTATGACTATTACGTTTTTCTTAATGCAGCTAAGCCGGTACCTGCTGTTACTGAGTTTGTTGCTCAATTGTCAATCCTGGAGTTGCTGGATAATGTATGAATTGATCTTTAACGATTTATTCTCGTATTGTTCATTTTTTGATTGGGTTATTTGAGATATATTTGCTCTGTACATCTGTGTGGAATTTAACTACTGATATATATTTCAGGCAATTTTTACTGCTGGATACAAGGCTGTCTTGCACATTCACTCAGTTGTTGAGGAATGTGAAATTGTAGAGTTGATGCAGCAAATTGATCCAAAAACAAAGAAACCTATGAAAAAGAAACCCCTCTTTGTAAAGAATGGTGCTTTTGTTGTGTGTCGTATTCAGGTTGGCCATTTTTTAATTATCTGAATTCTGCTCTCAACTGTCTCTATACACAAGGATTCCTAACAAATGATGTGTTTGTCAGCACAATGATATTTTGAATGTGAAATAGCTTAATTTTTGTTTTTTTCCTTTAATTTAACCTTTGAAGTTTGGATGTGTTTTTATATTAACTTGGCTCTTTTACCTTTATAGGTGAATAATTTAATATGCATTGAAAAATTCTCTGATTTTGCCCAGCTTGGAAGATTCACTCTTCGCACAGAGGGTTTGCAACTTATCCTTAGTTTTCTGTTGTCTATAAACTTTTCTTACTGTTTATCCTCTTTGGAACATGTATCATGATGGTTGTGATATTCTGCAGGGAAAACTGTTGCTGTGGGCAAAGTGACTAGTCTTCCTAACGCATAGAATTTTTGTAATCTCTAAGGTATGGCTTAATCCAGGGCAGACTTTTTTTAGCCTATTGTGTGAGCATTTGAAGTTCTCCATTTGCCAGATTCAATTTGCTTAGTGTTTTACAGAATGATTTCTCATCTTGAAGATACAAAACTTGGGGATTATTTCTAAAAGAAATTTGGCCCATTGAGAAAACAGTTTACCTACTGTCTTGAATGCACAAAAAATGTTTTTACTTCTTTTTTCCTCTTTAGTTAAAGAATTGTGATAGTGGAGAATCATTTCTTAGAAATGATGCAAGTAAATATATTTTAATATAATAATATAATTGAGGGGGAGGAAAATAATTACACAAATATGAATTTACTAAAAGTAGGGCATTGCCCCAAAATTAGAATTTTGCTGTCTTTTGTGCAATGTCCTAAAATTCTAAGTGATATTGGTCCACATATATTTTATATGAGATCCGCTCTACACTTGATCCTTTTGTGGGCGTGTATTAGTCATTATATTATTCTAGTGCATGGAATACAAGTTTATATCGGATTTTGTGACATATAATGAAGTATGTTAATGTCGTCATGTTGCATAAGTATTAAAGAATATTCAACTTCTTTTTAAGGTATTGTTGTTGTAAAAGGAATTATTGTAGTATAATTGATTTTGCATTCGCATGCATTCCTGGTTTTAGGTTTTTGTTTGAATATGTAATTTGCCATTGGTGTTGTGTTTATTATATGCGCATAGTTCTTCTTGGGAGTCTAGTTAATGATTCCAAAGATTTTATCTGTGCTAATAGCAGATGAAATAGCCTATCTGCTTGAGCCATCTCTTCTTTTTAAATCCATGGAGTTGAGCTTCAATGTTATAGGAATACATTTTTCAGTTGCTCTTGTACTTAACAAAAGAAAAACAAAGCAATTCTAAAATGTAGGTTTGGGTGGTTGAATTGCTTTCTTACTGTCATGGTAGTAATTGTTAGTCTCACATGGTTCTTGGAACTCTAAAGATTTTATCTTGTGCCTGTGTGCATTGCAAATGAAATGACACTGGCCCTATTTGGTAAAATAGTTAGCCTATAGGCCAATTTTGGCTTATTTGACCACTATTAGCTATTTGATTTGGTTAAAAGATCAATGTAAGTGTTTGGTTAATCAATTTTTTGTAACTCCAAAATTCTAAAATTCAAAAAGGTGCTCAAAGTAGTTTTTTTCAATTAGCTTTTTGAGAATAGAAATTATACCATACAACTATTAGTTAACAGTTAATTTACCAAACATCTTTCCACAATTGGCTAATTGTTATCAACTAGTTATACCCTCTAACCCAATCAGCTATCAGCTAACAGCCATTTACCAAACAAAACAGGGCCACTATATGCTTGAGTTATCTGTGTTATTGGAGTTAAGCTTCAATGTTATAGGATGGATGTTATCTCGTGTAAATATCAAAGCAAAAGACTAGGAAGTTGTGAAACGCATTATATATCTAATATTTTGTTTTTCTCATCTCATAGGTTATACTCTGTACCAGTTTGAGCTGGAGTTTTTGACGGAATGAATGAGGAATGAGATATACTGATACTGATGTGTCAACGGAGTCTGGGGTATCTGTGGATATTAGGCAATCAGTATTGTACTTAATGTATGTCATTTAGACCCTTCATTGTTGGAAGGGTTTTTACTTTTTATTCAATCTGTTTCAATTTTGGATTTTTTTAAAATTCTTATTATTTCTACTCTAAATACGAGTTGGTTTGCTCTTTTGTTTAAACTAGCAATAGTGCCTTGTGCTACATTTTCCTTATAAATATTTTTGGGTGAAGATTCAATTGTCTCACAAATTCACAATGTGAATTGGTCCAAATAGGGATGAATCCTATTTCAGGTTTTCATGTTTATATTTATTAGTGTTGAAAAAATCTTGCCTAGGCACTGGCTGATTGCCTAGCGTATGATTATAATTGCCTAATTGTTGGTCTAGGCGGCTAGGTGGCCGCTTAGGCACCAACTAGGTAGCCTAGTTGAATGATTAGCAATTATTTTCTTCTTTTTAAAAATGGATAATTTCATTGACATCATTTTGAACAAAATAGTGTTAAATTGTTCAAATTCTAAATATTTTTTTAGTTAATATTTATTATTTTAGTATTAATTATTAAATTAAATTATTAAATAGTTTATAATTATCAAGTATTAAAAATTAAAAAAAATTAAATATATTTTTAAAAATAAAATAAAAAAATACACGGGTACCTATGCCTAGGTGCCCCTCGAGTCCTGATTAATCTTGCCTAGGCGCCCCTCAAGTCCTGATTAATCTTGCCTAGGCGTCTTTCTAGCACCTAGCGTGCTATTTGTTAGTCAAATTATTTTTTTCTTATTATTTTTAACTCAGAGAGAAATTTTTAGGAAAATCATGCATTTTATCCATATATATTCATACAAAATATTGATTTTAGTTTATAATTTTAATTAAACAGAGGTAAAAACACTTTACTGAAAGTGCACAATTTTTTATAAAGAGTCTCAAGATTCATATTATGCGATTAAAGATATTTATACTCCGTATTATTTTATTACGTTTACATTTTTTATTCTGTAAGCTTACCAAAATTTAAAATATTATTGTTTTTACAAATAAAAGTAGAGTAAAAAATAAATAAATAAAATAGTGTAATGTGATTTAGTTATCAAATAATTTTGCTACCCAATTGAAGAGAAAATAAAATTAATTATCTAACTTTATACATGTGAATGTGTTATCTCTGATTTATTATTATTATTTTTTTGAAAAAAAAATTGTATATTTTGCATAAAATGTTGTACATTACATTTTTATAGATGAAATTGCTCTCGATTTATCAAGTAAAACCATTACCTAACTATCATTATTGCACGTGTTATTAATCCATAACACCATGCATTATAATTGTTCATATTCATGTAGTTAAATAAAAATAAACATTCCACCCCATTCATGTCACATACATTGATAGATAGATCACTTAATAGAGTAGAAGAGCAATGTCATATCACTTGACGATGATGTTGAAGTGAAGTTAGAGTAACTTCAATAAGATAAGTTTTTTGAAGGTTTTTTCAGAGCCAACTAGGAAAGAGATAGAATAGAGAAGAAAAAAGTGGAGGAAAAAAGAAAAGAAAAAAAAATTGACAAAAAAGAAAAGGCAAAAAGAAAAATTCTTTACACGCGCTCAACTGGCGTATGCGCTCATTACAAGTACACAAGATGCTCAACTACATCCTATTTTCCCAATTAATGGGGCTCACAAAAATTTTTAACTTTTAGGAATAAAAACCCAGCCCCTTCCTATTAGTTAAAAATTCCTCTCCAATTTTTTTCCTGAAACGCCCCTCAAGAAATGGGGATGCCATTAGTGAATAAGAAGGTTCTTTTTTTTTTTTTTTTTTGAAAAACATGAATAAGAAGGTTCTAAGCTGTGTTTCTAAATAATAAGCTAACTCTATAAGATGTCATATAATAAGAATGTTGCTAAGATGTCTTTACCCGGATGGGGCTAAAGTAGGATGTCCATGAGGATGTCTACTCAACCTACCAATGAGCTCCCATCACCATAAAAATCATCTTGCAAGGATTCTTGGCAAATTTTACTCTGAACCATGATCCATGTAGCAGCGTAGATCATAAAGTAAAATGACGTCATTTGATTTTAATTTAAAAAATAAAAATTATAAACCGTTTTCCTAGTTCGTTACTGTTGCATAGTTATGTTTTTTTGTTTCATTTTTTCACACATACTAGTTTCATTATAGTAACATTGAAGTATCATTTTAATTACTTCATATCTCTGCTATCTAATTTCATTTTATACACACAATAGGTTCATTATAACAACACTAAAGCATCATTTTAATTCTACTCCATGTTCATTTGACTGTGTGTGAGAGAGAGAGAGAGAGAATTATGCTATTCAGTTTAATTTTATACATACAATAGGTTACACTAGAGTATCATTATTATCTATTATAGGTTCATTATAGCAACATTAAAGTATTATTTTAATTATCTGATCTATAGGTTCATTTGACAATATACATATCTGTAACGTGATACACTATTGATTCAATGTAATGATAGTCGTTTCTTTTAATTAAAAGAAATGACACTGTATTGGATTATTGTCCACACAATTGTGTAGACCATGATCCGCTCTATAACAATTAAACATGCTGAATGCACGCTGGCAAGCGGAGTCGCGAACTACTTTAGAAAACTAAAAATAAACTAATTTTGACTACCCTCAATCCTCTACTCTCTCTCTCTAAAAAGTATATAATACTCTCTACTCAATCTCTGTCCATAGGAGGGGGGATTCTCAGCTCCCTTCTCAGATCCTCTACTCTCTCTCTCTAAAAAGTATATAATACTCTCTACTCAATCTCTGTCTATAGGGGGGGGAGGGGGGATTCTCAGCTCCCTTCTTAGATCCTCTACTCTCTCTCTCTAAAAAGTATATAATACTCTCTACTCAATCTCTCTCTATAACATGCAAGAGCAGAATGAATAACAAATCCTTTTGAGCTAAATTTTCCTATCTACTCTCTAGTCTTCATACATTTTTGATACACTTTGAGATACACATGGTCCATAGAATTAATTAGTTCAATTACTAACCATTAGAAATGTGTTATGAACAATAGTTGCAAGCGGATCCCCATGTTCATGTAATAGGATATGAGACGATATTTGTATCTTTGACTAAACATCATGTTATTGTTGAATTGTTCCATCACCAACCGTTACAATCCAATTTAAAATACTTGAAAAACTTCGCCACGAGTAAATTTAGTTTGAGCGCAACAAACTCAACACTTGAAATGCTTGGTTTTTGAACACTCGAACTTGAAATACTCGAGAATTGATATTTGAAATGCTTGAAACAAAGTAACTAGTTAGGCTTGAAATACTTGAAACTTGATAATTTCAATTTTCTAACTTAACAAAATTATCTAAAATATTTAAAAATATTTGGTTAAGTCATTTTTTTTTATATAAAATTAAGGGAAAATTGCATATTTGGTCCCTGAGCTTTAATCAAGTTCCGACTCAGTCCCTGAGTTATGGCCGTATCCGAGTTTAGTCCCTCAGTTATGAACAAAGTGGCGCATTTGGTCCCTGGCCGTTAAAACTAACGGAAAAATTAAAAAATAGTTAAAATTTGAAGGGTAAAATAGGAAATTCACATTTTATTATCCTTATTATATCAAAATCACTTTTATAACATTATTTTTCACTTCTTAGCCTCTTATTTTCAATATTTTTCAATATTTTTCAATTCTAAAAGC
Source organism: Ipomoea triloba (assembly GCF_003576645.1). Lineage (NCBI taxonomy): Eukaryota > Viridiplantae > Streptophyta > Magnoliopsida > Solanales > Convolvulaceae > Ipomoea > Ipomoea triloba. The sequence continues at coordinate 9,755,673 of NC_044917.1, read as the reverse complement.
ATTTCAATAACTTTAGTATGACTTGTTAGGAGTCTGGCTATCGTATAACAAACTTAAGACCTAGTACAAACAAAGAAACACTTGATCATTGTTTTTAAGCATCTGAAAACAATATCCTAATAATTTTTGGTTTCCTTTACTAAGCAACAAAGGTATCAAACTAGAACTTCTGAGATACAAAATAATTTCAAATTTCTCAGGTTGCTTTTATGAGAATTTCACCAAAAGAATAACTTGAGATTTTTATTATGTAAAAAATATTTTGTATGCAATAGTTTAGTCAATTGTCGTTTTTTGAAGTTACAAAAGTTTTTAAAATTTTCATAATTGATTCTTAGGTTCCTCTTTCATTACTCTGGTTTTAAGAAAACATAATTTTGTATCTCAAAAGTTCTAGTTTGATTACCTTTGTTGCTTAGTAAAGAAAATCGAAAATTATTAGGATAGTGTTTTCAGATGCTTAAACACAATGATCAAGTGTTTCTTTGTTTGTACTAGGTTTTAAGTTTGTTATACGAGAGTCAGGCTCCTAACAAGTCATACTAAAATTATTGAAATGCTTTCAGAATTGAAAAATATTGAAAATAAGAGGCTAAGAAGTGAAAAATAATGTTATAAAAGTGATTTTGATATAATAAGGATAATAAAATGTGAATTTCCTATTTTACCCTTCAAATTTTAACTATTTTTTAATTTTTCCGTTAGTTTTAACGGCCAGGGACCAAATGCGCCACTTCGTTCATAACTGAGGGACTAAACTCGGATACGGCCATAACTCAGGGACTGAGTCGGAACTTGCTTAAAGCTCAGGGACCAAAGATGCAATTTTCCCTTTAAAATATGACCAAATTCCACTTTTAATCATCGACTTGTAGTATTGTCACATTTAGTCCTATTATTTTAATTTTGTCAAATTACATCAATGAATTTGAGCAACTTCCACATTTAGTCATCGACTATTATGGCATTGCCACATTTAGTCATATTCTGTCAAATGAAAGTCATGGATGGAATATGACAAAATTAAAAGAATATGACTAAATGTGACAATGTCATAATATTCGAGGACTAAAAGTGGAAGTTGTTCAAAGTTATGGATGTAATATGTCAAAATTAAAAGAATATGGCTAACTGTGACAATGCCACAATAGTCGAGGATTAAAAGTGAAAATTATTCAAAGTCAGAGCCAAACCTATAACATTTTGGCTATTAGAAATATGTAATTGATGAGCCCAACAACATCTTGTAATTAAGTTAATCCGCTCAATCATTCAGAGTCTAGTTATAATTTTAATAAACTGCAAATTTCAATAATCACAGTTGCAATTAATTGAATTGGTACAGTAGAAGGAACCAAACTTTCAATTTCTATATATAATTAGATATATAGAATGCATTTAGATAGAGAAAACAATATCGTATTTATAAACTGTTAATCGATGCAAATCCGTGACAGATGATGCTAAGTTTAATTACAAACCTTAATCACGAGATGCCACCAACCTACTACGTACAGTTTCATGCAAGTGGCCATGTCGGTACAATAATATAATGTGATTTAATGATAAATTTATAAACACTGTCTTTGATCCCTAACATTAACTATGTTATCCGTGTTAGTCCGTGATGTCTTGGAATTTCGATAAAATGGAAATGAATAATCTAAAAACCATGTGTTACAACTCACTTCAATCCAGTTTTCCAGATTAAGATATATGTCTCTATGGATAAATTATAGCATGGACAATGATATTTAAATTATATGTTCGTAGTTAACAGATTGTATGTTCATAAAAAAATTGAAACTAAGACATATAATCTGTTATATAATTACAAAAATATAATATACATTTAATATATTATTTGCATGTAGTTAACATATTATGTGTCTTCAATTTATTTACGGTAAAAATTTATGTATTTATGAATCCTAGCTTGTCCATGAGACGAGACGGGTTAAGATGAAAATGTAATACTTATATTGAAAAATATAATACTCCGTACTAATCAGGAATATCTATACAGTATTTGTTACTTAAAGAGAAATGGTAATACTTTTGAGAAAAAAATGTAATACTTTTACATTTTGATTCAAAATCATTACATTTTTCTTTATAACTAACAAACACAGTATATATATATATATATATATATATATATATATATATATATATATATATATATATTCATGATGATTAGTATGATATTTTTTAATTTAAGTATTAGATGCATCATGCATTTTCATTTTGACCGGACCCCTCTCACACGAGAGTTCCTCTCTATTTACAGACACAATGCAACTTATTAACTATAGGACTCTATTTGTTTTAACCAGAATCCATGCATGATGCAAGTGGACTCTAGTGCATGATATAACAATTGCTATATATAACCTAATCCCTGATCAGAAGAGCTATCAGCTATCTATCTATATATCTAAGCTACAAATTAAAGGAAAGAGAGAGAATTTGTTCCGGCTAAGATTAGAGATAATATGGAAGCTTGCAAAAAAACAGGTGCCATTTTGGCGTTGTTGTTGTTAATGGTGGCGACGGCGGCCGCCGGCGGCGGTGGGAGGTTGGCAAACGACGAAGACAACTCCATTTGCGGATTGAGCTTGGAGGAGCTGATGAGTTGCAAGGAGGCAGTAACGGCAGGCAGTCATAATAATCCGCCATCGCCGCCGTCCACTACTTGCTGCGCAGCTCTTTCCAAAGCAAAACTCCCCTGCCTATGCAACTTTAAGAACAACGACGTCCTTATCAAAACCTTCAAAATCAATCCCGCCCTCGCGGTGGCGCTCCCCGCTAAGTGTGGCCTTCCTCCGCCACCTTGTGCGGCGGCTTAGCTGAGCTTAAGTGATTCAACTCCGATCCGATCCATCTATCTATTATTTTATTATACCACTTTCGTACGTTCTAATAAGTTTTTTTTTTTTTTTTCATGTGTTTCCTATCTTTTATTCGTGTAGTGCAAATGTTTAGTTTTTATCAGCTCAGTGGTTTTTCTTAGTATGTTTTCGTTCCCTAAGTGTACTGTGCTAAGTTGTTGTATCAATGCAATATTTTATGTATGTGGATTATTGTGGAGTAACTAAGCTACTCACTGTAACAATTTTATTCCAAATAGTTCCTCTAAAAATTCCATCCGTGGGAAAATTAAATTCCTCAAAAATATATAAATCAGATAAGATCCCTTTCCACTGTGAATTTATCGAACAAAGAAGACGAGGCTATAGGATCGAATTCGCTCTGTAAGATCAGATCGTGTGCATTCATGTAATATATATATATAAAATAGTCACCTTCAGTAATCTTTTTTTTTTTTATCAGAGGCAATTCCAAAATGCGTCTGATGTTGATATTTAAAAAAAAAGAAAAAAGACCAATACTACTTTGGGATATGCGTTTCTGACGCTATGCGTTTCTCTTTCATTAATAATCATCCGCTGATTTGTTTTTGCTCCAAGGTTGTATAGAGGTAGCCAGGTAGGAATATTTTAAATTAATGTTTCAAAACGACGTAGTTAAGTATATTGCGAAAATCCCCAATTCGCAAAGCAAAATCTCATAACCTATTCGCCAGGAGGACAGAGGCACAGAGCTACCGCACGACGAAGAGCTTTTGCCGCCCGCCGAAGACCGCAACCTGTCATTCCACACTTCCACAAAAGCCCGACAGGTCAGAACTCACAGCCTCCAATTTCATGTCAATGAAGAAGTTAGATTAATGTATTGGTTAAATTGGGAGCTTAATTTGCGTTTAGTCAATAACTGTTGTTAAGTAGAGCTTAAATTGGTTTAATAGATACATTTTAAGCGCATTAAGATAAGTTGGTTCCAGAATTCAGCAATAAAGTAGTGCTTTCTTGTATTTTCCTTCTTCTTAACACTATGATATATATTTTTCTGTTTATATGCATTTTTTAGTCATATTTAGGGTTTAATTCAGTTTTTATGCTTCTATTCTTGTATAAATCTGGGTTTCTGAAAATTTTCCAACGTTTTGTAGTCATGTCTGGGATTAGGATTTAAGTCCTTTAGACTAGGAAGGATTTTCAGGTTCACTTGTTCTATTGTTTGAAAATGGAATTAGTTTATGCTAAAAATCCCGCTTCTATGAAAAGTGGAGCATATTTAGTGTTTGCTATTGTGCCACCATTGAAAGTTGGGAGTTAATTATTATGACCATCTATTGGAGATTTTATACTTATTTATGCTTAATTGCTCGGAAATATAAACTTCTTGTTAGATTGTTAATTTGTTAGAAAATATGATGCTAGGTGTTAGAAAACAATTCGTAGTTCTTCATGACTATTGAGTGTATTTTGATTTTTGTGTTTTGTATTTGAACTATTTTTATTAATGACGATGTCCTTTGCTTAATTTCTTTATGACCGCCTGATGGAAAAAAGAATACTAAGGATTTGAAGCACAAGAAAGCAGACCATGTGCTAATATTTAATGTTAGAGCCAAAATAGTGAGATAGATAAACCCCTGAAGCAAGAGAAAAAATGAACTTTGAGAATTGTTAGCATTATAGAATTTAATGTCAGTACAAGTGAGCAACTTCTACCATACTAATTTATTATTTATTATTTATTTATTTATTTATTTTTACTACAGAAGTATCAACATATCATAGAAATGAGTCAAATATGATCTTTGATGAATTGAGAGAACTTAAAAAGCCGGATCTTTAAATGCAGACCACTTAATAAAAGAGTAAATGGTGATGAGAGAATAATTACATCTAAAATAATGTGGACAGATGTTACGAAGCTAAAACTAGAAGCTAACAGCACATGTTTTCTGTTCTTTCTTGTTCCCTTTTCATTTTTTCTCTTTATTGTAATGTCAAATCATATTACAGAAAGGATTTAGTCTTATATGCACCTATTCAATTGGTTTAAACTAGTTGCATGAAATTACTTGATTTATACCATTCATATGCATTCCTGGATTTCCTGCAATGTCGAACTAATTAAGTCCATAAATTAGTTCGATAACATTTTTGTGTGATTTGTCTAAAGTTAGATAAATGTTTCTATTTCAGACTTTAGATCTTATTACCACAATGTTTTAAGGTTGCAAACATGATTTTTACAAGTGATGCCAAGTAGTATATTACATTCGATAAATGCACACAACAATGACAATATCATGTGGTAAATCAGGTCTCAATCTGCTAGAACAAGAAACTAAGGGGGAAAAGGAGAAGAAATAATAATCTGTAATAAATGTAATATAGCTTTGGCCATTTTTAGATTTTTTTAAAAAGAAATAATTAATTAATTTTTATTTACTTGACCATGGGCAATTGCATTTTTGGAAAATTTGAACTTCTTTGATTAGACTTTCTTCGGTATGTGCTACATCCAAGCACTCTTATATATTTGGGAGTATGGAACCATAACATGCTTACTTTGACAGTTTCGTAATGCATTTACAACTTTCTGCTTAAATCTTGATATATTAATTCTGTTCACTATATAGACAATTCTAACTTTCCAAATCCTTTTGATACGTCCAAAAGAATCAGTGGTTTTACAATGATGCCGTACTCTCTTTGCAAATCTGTTATTACATGTAACATGGCCTTCTCTAAATGATGCATTTTACTATCTCCATTTGATTTCTTTCAAAGAAGTTGATTAGTGGTTTATTTTACTTTCGTTCAGGAGATTCTTTTGATGGACAATCTTGTAGACTCTCTAAACAGTGCATACCTAGAATTTGTTGCTGCAGCAGCCAATGTACTTGAAGCAAAGGAGAGCTCTGGTGCTCAAAAAATTGCGGTGACTGATGCTGCTTTAGAAAACTTTAAGCAACATTGGGAGTTGTTCAGAGTTGCTTGTGATCAAGCAGAGGAGTTTGTGGAGTCTGTAAAGCAAAGAATTGGGTCCGAGTGTTTGGTAGATGAGGCCACTGGCTCCGTTTCTGGTAAGCCCGGGCAGCCTGCTACAAGTGGGCTACAGCCCATCAGTGCAGTTCGGCTGGAGCAGATGAGTAAAGCTGTCAGGTGGTTAGTGATTGAACTGCAACATGGTTCTGGGACCGGTGGCGCATCATCACACCCCCACCCTTCCGCTCCCTTCGACGCTCGATTTTCTGAAGATGCAGCTCAATAGGTATGGGTACTGGCTAGTAATTCTGGTTAGAGCTTGCAGGCATTCTAAACTTTCAACTATTGCTCGTTTTTACCATATTACTTATTGCAGGGAATTGCTGAAAGGATGCAGTTGTAAAGCACACCATGATGCCTCAAGGTCACATTACATTGTTGAACATCCCGGGTATACTTATTGTAAGATACTAAGATAGCGTGTTTTTAAATTGTTGCATACATTGTTCGGATATATATTTCTTAGTTATAACTGCTTTGGCTCCTATGAAGGGGACTGAGAGAGGGAAATGAAAGGAGAAAGGAATTAGATAGGTATTTCTATGAGGTAGAACAAACCCCTTCCCCTTTGTGGAGAGAATATGTGGTATTTCTTCTTTGTTGCCTTGCAATCGTGTATCACATCGGCTTTCCTTCGGGTCATCCCAAAGTGCTCATAAGTTGTAAGCAAGTGATCATTATTTTTACATGTGGTTTTCTTGAATCGTTCAAAACACAGCCACATAGGGCATATGCTTGAATGCTAGTTCTCAATTAGAGATGTCAATGGGGCTGGGGTATGTCCCCGCCCTGACTTTCTCCCCATTCTCTATTTTCGTCTCCATTCGCGCCGAGAAAGGGAAAAATCTCTCTATCTCCATCCCCACAGAAATTATCTGGGGATAGAGAATTCCCTTCTCCATTTACAACTTATTAAAAAAAAAAGATTAAAACTTAAAATGCATTTAAATAAATGAGTCATCTTCAATTTATTTAAAGTATTGCTAAAATTATATATTATATATTGTATATGCACATGTAGTTTGGGGCGAGGAGAGTACTCCTCATCTCCGTTCTTGACGGGGAATTAAATTGTTAAATTTGGCGGATTATTTTTTATGTTTGGTCTGATATATGTTTACTATAATGAAAAAATTGAACAGACAAACGGAACTTGTAGCCCAATAGTAATAATTGTTCATTTATGAGTAAATTGTAAATATAAAAAGCTTTTTATGTTTTTAAAGCATTATATTATAGTTTATAAATGATTTTTTTTATAGTAGGTGGGTTTTGTATAACTTCTTTTACATATATACCAATTAAATGATGAATATAAGTTGTTATAGAATAATTTTAGTAGAGTTGATAATCTATCTTGAAATTCCAGTAATTCAATCCAAAATGTATCTAACTTTACTGCTTCATGATTTTTAGTATAATTGCCACTGCGTCAAACCTTAAGTAATTTAATTCTTGAGTTTGTGTTTGTTATATAGATTCAATTGTAATTTAAAAACTTAAATTGTGTAAATACTTCTTTTAGAAATTTCAAATTTGTATAGAAAATTTGTGTAAAACTGTAAATTGTGTTTGCGTTCAGTGCTTCACTATTTGTATATTTACAAATAATAAATATATGGAAGTGTATATTTTCATAAAAGTAAATTTCCAAAAAGTATATATATAAATATATGTAGATTATTATTTCGTTTGTTAATTTCTAATTTCTATAACAGTATGTTTGGTTTATGGAATAGGTCGCGAATATAATACCATTCTTGGAAATAGACCTATTCTATTGTTTGTCTTGGTTATTTATTTTTGGGAATGAGCTATTCCCTTTGCAGGGGGAATAGCCATTTCTAGGGGCTCACTGGTATTAGTTATTCACAAGTGCTGGGAATAACTTTTGTATTATAATACCGAAAATAACATTTACTATACATGCTTATATAAGGGAAAATTGTAATTTATGCCTCTGCATAGATGTCAATTATCAATGTCACCCATGAATTATTAGTGGTGTAAATGTTGCACTTCAATTTTCAAAACGGTACATATATTGCCGTCTCGTATCGTATGGTAATAAAAATAAGGGAAAAGATTGTAATACTCCATATCAATTACTCGTGCACTTCCTTTGATTATTTTTAAATAAAATCTTAAAATTATGGCTATTAAGTAATTAATACTGATAGGATAATTGTGCAAGGTACTGGATCCGACCCGGTAACAAACTCATTAAAGCAACAGGCGTCGCTTAAGGAGAGGTAACGGTTCTTAGGGTCCGCTTCATCAAAGAATTGTTACGAAGGAGCGCACTACAATTATTGAAGAGCCGGACACTTATGGAGGGAGCCGTTGCACTTATTAGGAGGCCGTTGGTGTCCATTATTGTAGCCATTACTATTCTTCAGTATAAAAGCCGAGTCCATTAGCAAGTAGGGGGCTCTCTGTTTTCTGACATACAAATTATTGTACTCAACTATAATTACTTACTTATCAATATTATTCGGTAATCATTTTTACCGTAATTGGTGCTTTCATTGAAAGTCGAGATCAAATCTCAGGCAAAATTTCACAAATTAGCTTGTCACTAGCTAGCAATGGCATGATCGGAACTAGCAGCTCCCATAGTTCTCGTTACTTAAACTACAACGACAACCATGGCCGCGAAGGGGATCTTCATAGCCAACTCAACAACAATCGTGGATGGAGGTCGCGTCCCCGTCCAGGCCGTGGACTTCCAAGAAATGCCCAGGTCATTCAGCAGGCGGCGACAGCGGTGGCGCTGGGTTAGCCAGTAGTAGGGATGTAGGCCAAGCTCCCCCATTGCCCCCTCAAGAAGTAGAGGTGGAGTCCCCGCGGAGAGAGACAATAGAAGGCCGAGGCCGCAATTCAGGCCTCGGCCACTTGTGCGTCTGCCTCCTCCATGCGTCCACCTCCTCAAGTGCGTCTGCCTCCTCCATGCGTCCGCCTCCATAAACGTGTTTGCCTCCATGCGTCCACCTCCTCAAGTGCGTCCGCCTCCTCCATGCGTCCGCCTCCATAAGCATGTTTGCCTCCATGCGTCCGTGCGTCTGCCACAAGTCCGTTTGCTTCCATGTGTCCGCCTCCATGCATCCACGCGTTCGCCTCCATGCGTCCACCTCCATAAGTGTGCGTCTACCTCCATAAGCAAGAGGACCCAGCAATTATCGATGTAACTATTGCTCATAGTCAGCCTTGATCAGTTTTGTTAAAAAAAATTAAAAAATATACACTCTATTCCCTTAGGGCCGGCACGGGATTCGATATCGCTAGCTACCTGACGAAAGGGTGTTTTCTTGGTCAAGCTTAATGCTTGGTTACGAAAACACTACACTCTATTCCCTTAGGGCCGACACGGGATCTGATCCCGCTAGCTACTTGACGGAGGTGTGTTTTCTTGGTCAAGCTTAAGGCTTGGTTACGAAAACACTATACTATATTCCATTAGGGCCAACACGAGACCCGATCTCACTAGCTATCTGACGGAAGGGTGTGTTCTTGGTCAAGCTTAAAGCTTGATTACGAAAACGCTATCCCCTAAGGGATAGTACGAGGCCTAACCTCGCTCACTACCCTACGGAAGAGGCGGCCTTTGACCAAGCCTATGGCTGACCGAAGTGAGCTATACTCGCACACAAAGCGTACAAAAAAAATAATAATAAAAATAAAAAATGGGTCGGGGCCCCGCCTCGGCCAAGTTTAGCCGAGGACGCCTTAGCCACGGCTGGCTAGGGTTTCAAAAAATAAATAATTTTTATATTTAAAAAAAAAACTTATTCGTTTCGCTTCTCTACGCTTGTAGCATATGATATTCGATAAGTGACAAATTTTCACTATCATTACTCCCTAGTTGACTCTTCTACGCACGCTCTCAACTTGGAGTAGGGGGCTGGTGACAGGATAATTGGACAAGGTACTGGATCCGACCCGGTAACAATTCATTAAAGCAACAAGTGTCGTTGAAGGAGAGGTAACGGTTCATAGGGTTCGCCTCATTAAAGAACCGTTACGAAGGAGCGCACAACAATTATTGAAGAGACAGACACTTATGGAGGGAGCCATTGCACTTATTAGGAGGCCGTTGGTGTCCATTATTGTAGCCATTACTATTCTTCAGTATAAAAGCCAAATCCATTAGCAAGTAGGGGGCTCTCTGTTTTCTGACATCCAAACTCTTGTACTCAACTATGATTACTTACTTATCAATATTATCCGGTAACCATTTTTACGGTCAAATACTTTTTGTAATATAAATTTTATCTAATTAGTTAAGAAAATTGATAATACACATATTACGTTCATAATTAAAGGAGATTAAAAAATTATGATACTTATTTCAGTTCACAAATTATTACGTTAATTCACAGATTATTACGTCCATACAATTATTAATTATACAAATTATTCCAATTCACAGATTATTACACATATAAAATTATATGCTAATAGTTACTTTTGAATAAAATCTTAATAATTATGGTAATTAAGAAATTAATTCACACATTATACTTTTATTAAATTTTTTATACTTTTCGTAATATAGATTTTTTCTAATCAATTAAGAAAATTAATGGTACACATATTACGAACATAATTAAATGAAATTAAACATAAACATATTACATTCATAATTAAACGTATACATATTATTTTATTATTTTATTAAAAATAGTATATATACTCCTTAATTACCATAATTATTCAGATTACATTGAAATCATAATTAGCATATTAATAATTAAGAATAATATATATACTCTTTAATTATTTACATTATTTTTGTACTGTAGGTACATTATTTTAAGGTACATTATTTTTGTACTGAAAGTACATTATTTGATATATAATGTACCTACAGTACAAGAGTAATGTACCTTCAGTACAAAAATAATGTACTTTTTATTTTTTGTTCACACAGCTGTGTGGACCATGGTCTTTGCACTAATTTGCCTCTTTAATTACCATATACTAGTCATAATAAAACGACATTTTTTTTAAACATAAAAAGACCTTATTTATATTAAAATTTATTATAAATTTTCTTGGCCATATAAGAAATTAAACATATAATTTTGAAGCAAATATATTAAACACTAATATATAAATCTTATAAATTCAGATAAAGGTACATTTTCAAATATTAGAATTGTTTATAATTTCATCATTAATTTTATTATTTAAATCTATAATAACAAAATATTTTGCGTGAAAAAGAGGAGGGTGAAAAAGGAAAAAGTAAAATTAAATACAAAATAGAAATCATAAAAGAATCACTCTTGAGGTTTCCTGCTACAAGGCTAACTTATCGAGTTCAGAACCTTGGGCTAGTCCGTTCTTGCAGGGAAGCAAGGCAGAGGAAGAAGAGAATCTCAGTTTAAGAATAGCAGTACCCGGATACTACGTTGTCTGATGCAAATTCCACATCTGCTTTCGTGTCTTTGACTTAAGGGTTGATTCCAAAACATAATAATAGATTGATCCGGCTAACGTTTCTCTGCTCCTCCTTTAACCGCCTGCTTTCTCCAAAAAGCTCTAGAACTCTTTTGAATAGCTAGCAAACTATGGGTGAGCCAATTTGATTTTTCTTGTTCTATCAATATCAGATCTTCATGTTTAATTAAAATTTTCTGTTTTAGCTTCACAATTTTCTTTTGCCTTTGTTGTTTAGCGTTTTTCTGCTGATTCTCGATTTGGATTGGAAAGGTCCTTTTTATTTTGGTTAATTATTCTTTTGCGTATTTGAATATAAACATATAGATGGCTAGATGTACATATACATGGATAGGGATGTCTGGAAACTTTATTGAATTACATTTTTGTCTGGGTGGGATGATAATTATTCTGGTTTTTGTTAATTTTGGTATATCCAAAATTACTGCTAGAATATTTTTCTGGAGTAATGCCCATAACCTGTTTGATATATTGTTTCCAATTTTAGATATTGAAGAGGATATCAAGGCACTTCAGCTTGATTCGGCTGGTATAACTCTATCACTGAGATCATCAGTCTATTTTTTACCCAGTAGTAAATATGAAAATGACTAATATTATTTAGAGATGTTGGTAGTTTTGGATTCACCTTTGCATACTACTAAGTATTATTTAGAATTAAATGATTTGTCAAAGGTTGTAATGCTTAATGTGTGTATTTCATTGTACCTTTTTCACTGTGGCTGATTGTGAGTAGAAGATACTCCTATGGAAAATGCTGTTGATGGTAAACCTGATGAAGTTGTACAACCTGATGAAACTGACAGAGGAGGTATTTCTCATTGTTTTTTGGTCAATATTCCGTAATATGCTTTTTGGTTGCTATTTTTCTGGGCTATGCTTTTCTTGGGTGTCTAGATATGTATATATGATTATTGGAATAGGCGATCTTGTAACTTTATAAGGACTAAATGATAACTCTTTCCTCAATTTGATGATTTTTTTAACTGAATTTCATTTCAAATTAAATTAATTAGTAACCAGTGACACATAATCGTCTTTTCTTTTTCAAAGTGATAGTTTTGCATGCAGCTGTATAGCATGGAACTAGGTTAATGTTAAAGAATATAAGTAACTGATGAACTGTACATATGGATTGACCACATGAGAAATGAAGATTGGTACTTTTAATTTCTTATTACTAAATATTTTAATATCAAGTCAAACAATTTACAGCAAAATTCCTAGGAGAAATAAGTACATAACATTTAGAAGTTGGTAAAGAATTACTATTTGTATGAAGTTTTTTTTTTTCTTTAAATTTTAATTTTAATAATAATTAGTAAAAGCCCCTTGTCTTTTTGAATAGAAAAATTAAGCGTTTATTCTTTGAGTTTTGAAGTGCCAAAGGGTGGACTATTTGCTTAACTTTTTTTTTTTGGCATGCTTTTCAACATGAACTGATTAAGCCTTCAGAAATACATTAATACAAGATACAGCTCTCAGCTGGGCCTCTCTATGGTGAGAGAAAAATGTGGGGGTGGGGGAGGTGAGAGTATGATAAGGTGCAGATCAGAATTGTTTGTGGTTAATAGAGGAGCAGTTCTCCAACCATCCTGATTTAGTCTATGGAATGTATACTGTAAAACTCTTCTTCTAATAGGAACTTGAATATGATTTGCCAAATACATTTTCTAAAGTACTATGCATCTGATTTTGCAAATTAGAATTAGGTGGTAGTCCTTTTTATGGGCAAAGAATGAAGAGTATCATTTTCATTTGCTCATAGGCATCACCATCTCCTTCAAGAGGAGGAACCCAGATGACAGAAGAAAGTAATGTGCTTATTATGTTATATTTGCTATCCATATGAGGGATGTTGTAATATGTTTATGTTCTTTGTGTTATAGATGTTAAGAACGAGCCACAAGCAAACTCAGACCAAATACATACTGAGCCTAAAGGCATTTCGGAAGGTCTGTAATTGGTTTTGTTCTTTCTGTTAACTGTTCATTCTGATATCAGTGTTTCATTTCTATTAAGGAGCAGCGTGTTTGCCTGGTTTAGTGGTGGGAAATTGCACTCTTGGCATGGGATTGTAATTGTTCTATCTGTCTATTTCCATAATAAACGGCATTATTAGATATGGATGAATTATTTAGTTTTCTGGGATAAGCTGTTTTATTTACACGTAGGCACCAAGATGAGGCTGCAAAGACTTCACAAAAAATCACCTCACTTTTCTGAGTAGCATAAGATTTTTAAATCTGCATTAACAGTCTACATTCTCTCGCTTATCACAGAAAGGGCATCTTAAGCACAGTAATCTGCCTTCAACAGAAGTTGATACCCCTAAATACTATCTTATTTTATTCCTTTTAGAGCTACCATGCAAAAGGTTGTGTCTAATTTTCTCACTGGTTTCATAGCATAATCCATGGGTTTACTACTTTACTGTCACCTCAGTGAAAAAGTTAATGGTGGATTGGTTCAATATCCTTTCAACATGTATTAAGAATTGAATTTTTATTTGTCTTCCTCACTAGAAATTTGATGTGCTCATCAACTTTTACGTTCTTTTCAGAAAAAGAAAAGAAAAGTCCAGCGGTAGAGGATGTAGATGACGAGGCAGAAATCAACAAAAAGCGACATCTGAATGTTGTATTCATTGGGCATGTTGGTAAGGAATTCTTTTAGCTGTATATACATACACACATGGATGTGCGTCCACATGTTTATTTAATTGTTTGTATATTACTATATTTTAATCCTCTATATGATCAATTTCATTTATCAAGTTGGAAATTGAGGGAAGTGCTGCTCCTGTCTAAAGCAATTCTGCAATTTTAGTATTTATGAATTATGATATGCATGATAGTTAATGCTTGGTATGTTTGCAATTTTATTTTCAGTGGTAGTTTTCAAGATATTTCTTGCATTTTTTTTTATGTAAGCTACAAGCTAACATTTGGTTTCCTATCATCACTTGTAATTAGTTCTTTACCTTTCTTTTTTCCCTTGATGCCAAAAGATGCTGGAAAGTCAACTATTGGAGGACAGATACTGTTCCTTAGTGGACAAGTAGATGAGCGTACAATCCAGAAGTATGAAAAAGAGGCAAAGGATAAAAGTAGAGAGAGCTGGTAAATCTTGCTTGCTTTTTTTTTTTTGTTATACATTTATACTTAGCTAAACTGTTATATTAATGGTTTTTAGCAATCCTTTAATGGAGGGAAATTTTCGTGGAAAATCTTGCTTGATTAATAGGCCCCTCAATTTTGTATCATCAATGCACTGATGTAGTAGGTCCCAAATTTTTGCTATGTTCACTTGATAGCTATTTAGTGTTTGTAATGTGAGGAGTTATGAATAGAAAGCTATCATGCATGGATTGATGAATGGAGGTGGAAGTCCCCTTCATTTATTACAAATTTCTTCGGATAATTTGGATTTAAATATCATGGAAAAGATTATCCCCACATTATGGTATTGTGATTCAAAGTTATTGCAGTTATTCTAGACTTCTACAGTTTTAGATTCTCAAGATAATAAGTGTGCAACTTTAGTCTCTTTTAATACTTAACATTTGAAACCAATATTATTTGTGTCTGATTCATGTCACTCAGGCCACATTTAGTATTCCTTTCTCTAGTTTCCATTTCTCTATTTCAATTCTCTGTTTCCTGTTTTCCAATTTAGAAAATGTGTTTCCAGCACCCATTTTCAAAATTCTCTGTTTTCCTTTCTCCAGCTTTTTTGTTCTCCAGAAAAATGAAAATTTTCTCTAGTTAGTAATGCACCCACTTAGGCCTTTACTGAATACTAGGCATGCAATCACATTGTGTTGAAATGTCAGCTTGCATTTTGATGACTAGTTGGTGGAACTGGAAGCCATTTGGTGTTGACAGTTTCTTTTTGCAAATGCATAATCCTTGCTTATTCCATTCTTCCTTTCTGTATTTTTCTTTTGACTGTATTAGGTATATGGCATATATCATGGACACAAATGAAGAAGAGAGGGTTAAGGTATTCACTTGGTAATTCCACCATTTTTTTTAAAAAGCCATCATGTTCAAGTGTTCAACTGTTCATTATAACTCACTAAAATTCTGTAGTTTGCTAAATCATCCTTCTTTTTTTTTTTTTTTTTTTCTTTTTTTTTGGGGGTAACTTTGTGTAATTTGACATACAGGGGATTACTGTTGAAGTTGGAAGAGCACATTTTGAAACAGAAACTACAAGATTCACAATTTTGGATGCTCCGGTAAACTCCAGACATCAATAGTTTACATGTTTTACATTTTATTTAGCGGCACACTTTTTGAAGTGGTCAGAACAAAGACCTAATCTTTTCTATGGAGTGTTGGAGATGGCTTAATGTTGAAGATTTGGAAAATCTTCTTTGCTCCAGTTATAAATTGCTAGTTATCTTGTTTACCTTTCAATCTTTGCTTTAAATGAACCCTCTTTACCAATTCTATGTTCTCCAGGGACACAAGAGCTATGTTCCAAATATGATTAGTGGAGCATCTCAAGCTGATATAGGTGTCCTGGTAAGACTTCTCCATTGTAGTCATGAAAATCCCATTCAGCCTGAATGGATTGTGGCCATTTTGTGAAAGATGTTTTACCTTTTTTTGTGTGTGTGGCCTTGTAATCCAGGTGATATCTGCAAGGAAGGGGGAATTTGAAACTGGATATGAAAGAGGTGGACAAACACGTGAGCATGTTCAACTTGCAAAGACTCTTGGAGTTACAAAGCTCCTCATTGTTGTAAATAAAATGGATGAACCTACTGTCAACTGGTCAAAAGAAAGGTGTTTCTTTGTAGAGTGTCTTTCAGTGTTTATTTTGATTTTTTTTTTTCAGATTGCCTTTATGTAGTTATATCTTTTCAGGTATGATGAAATTGAGGGAAAAATGATTCCTTTTCTGAAGTCTTCTGGATATAATGTGAAGAAAGGTAAGCAAACAAATGCTTGAAGTCTTGAACTGCAGAGGAAATGGGGTTTTATTCCTCTTTTAATTATGAAATGCCTAGATATTTTAGGCCTTATTTCTCATTTCTGTAATGATTGTGTCTGCTCACTTCCAAATCATTTAGTATTCATGTTCTTCTCTATATCAAGATTTTGCATTCAAGTTTTTGGATTTTTCTTGTTTAGTTGGATGTGAAATTTTTTCATGACCTTATCCAGTGATTTGGTAAGGAGTGATGATTGGATCAACGAGAACTATGAATGAATAGAGTATTGAGCTGTGAAAAACACATTTCCTGAACTGAAGTCAAAGTTTGCACTAATGGTATTTGTGTGCAAGTTTGCTTTAAGATAATATCTTTGATATTAAACTCCATGATCTTTGGAATGAAAAAAATAGTTAGTTTTTTGCTACTCCAACTATAATTGCACATCCACTTTGGTAAACCAAGTTAAAAATTGGTTAGCAACTATCCCCCAACTATTGGACACCAATGGTTCCTTAACAGAAAACCGATGGAAGGATGCTCTTTGTTTGATTCTGTATAGTGTGGGGACCATTTATATCAAATTTCTTTTTTTTTGGAAACATTTATATCAAATTTCTTATACTTCAAATTGGACAGAAATGGCAAAAGATGTCGTGTCTAATTTTCAATTGTTGGTTTTGAACTGTGTACAGTGTACTTGAGTGGAGTTCCCATTATACTTTGGGACAAAACCGGAATTTACTCTAATGAACAATTTGCTTGAAATTACTTAAAGATCTCTAACCACCTGGAATGAATTTCTGTGAGATAAATGCATCATTTTTTTTTTCATATGTTTTTAAGGAGTGTTCCACATTGTGCCAAACAATGTTTGAAATATGTATGTGTGTAATTTTTCATTTTAGGCTTATTACACTTTTGAGTCTACAGAATTTTACTTGATTTCTTAGAAACTTTTTCAAGAATTCCATATAAATTTGAATCTCCAATCTTCCAAGAACTGTGAAGTCAGGCTCTTGAGCTCAGTCCTATTCTTGTTGGTATTGTTGCAAGGCTTGCCTCCTTAAATATATGGTTCTCATGATTACAAGCAAATAACCAAGACATTTTATTTTATTTTCTTTGATTCCATAATATGAAAATGTAATCCATTTTGCTCTTTCAAATGTTTTTAAAAGAAAAGGTTATGTATTTTAAAATGTATGAGCACAATTTAGCAATGATGATTATTATTTTTTTCAAACCATTTCTATTCTTTTGGTGTGTAAATAACAAGCCTTTAATTTCCATAACAATGGATTTGTAATTTGTAAAGAATCATCAATGAAAATTGCGAAATCTATCACTGCAATTGCTACTTTAAAGGGTTTTTTTTTTTTTTTTTTTTTATTTAAAATTTTAATTTTTTAAAATTTTTTTAATTATAATTTACAGATGTTCAATTTCTTCCCATATCTGGGCTTTTGGGTTCAAATTTGAAAACAAGAATGGATAGAAGTGTTTGTCCATGGTGGAACGGCCCCTGTCTATTTGAAGCTCTTGATGCGGCTGAAGTCCCCCCTCGTGATCCTAAAGGTCCTTTCAGGTACTGCTGGGCCCCATTTGGTTACTTACCAGCTTCCCATGCTTCTATGTTTCCAATACTCATTTCTAGTTAGAATTCTCTGTACATAAACAATGTTTATGCATCTATTTTTTCCAACTCTCATATTTCCATTTTGAATGCTTGTCAGCATGCTTTAATGCTGTTATTATCTAATTTGGATATAATTGTTTTTGTGTATTGTGTGTTTGTTTTAGCTGGCACCTTTTTCTTAATTGATAATCAGGTTTCCTACTAACTTTGGCTGTATGTTTCGTAGGATGCCAATTATTGACAAATTTAAAGATATGGGGACAGTTGTTATGGGTAAAGTAGAATCTGGTAGCATACGCGAGGGAGACAATTTGTTGGTGATGCCTAATAAGGTGTGTATCTCAAACCTTTGATTTTAGTAAGAATTATTTGGTGTTTCAATTTGTTATGATTTGTGTAAGAGTACTATTTCAATAATCTTATTTCCTTTGCATGTTCAGGCTCCTGTTAAAGTTCTTGCCTTATTCATAGATGAAGATAAAGTTCGACGAGCAGGGCCTGGGGAAAACTTACGAGTCAGATTATCCGGGGTTGAGGAAGAGGATATCTCATCGGGTTTTGTTTTGTGCAGTGTTGGTAAATACCATTCAATTATTTTTCACAATTTCACTATACTTAAACCTGGATTCACATTTTTATTTACAAGCTATATGTGTGCTCTTGGGAGCATTCTTGAAGTGGTAATTGCTTACTTATTTTTGGGGGATTGTGGGGTAAAAACACTGGCTTTAAAGACACTTTGAGGATAGTTGATTTTCAACTCAACCCCTACACATGGTTGTGTTCTATTTTTTATTTTATTTATTGGGGTTGAGCAAGAATCTAGATGGCTACGTTGTTGGCCGTGATAGCAATTGCTCTATTTGAAGTTCATGGCAAATGCTTGAGGATGGTTTGCAAAAGCTTGAAATTGTAACTGATGGAAATAATACACTTGCTGTCTATTGGGATATATTCAAATTGAACAGAGTGTTATTCTTTACAGTTTGTTGCAAGGGGTTTTTGACTGAAATGTGACAAAAGTTAAGGTAGTTAGACAAAAATAGGAACTTTTTAAAAAGGTGACAAAAATGGGAAAAACGAGTTTGGGAAATGCGTGTGGCGTCAAAAACGCATTTTCCAAACTCGGATGACTTTAATTTTTTTTCGAAAGACGAAGTCATACGCATGTAAGAAATGCGTATGATGTATTTATACATCGTATGCATTTCTGAAATGCATATGATCTTTAAAAAAATAAAAATAAAAAATTGTGGCGTTGCCTTCTCTAGCGAAGGTTGGGTTGCCTTCTCCTTCGCCGCAGAAGGCAACCATTTTGGTCGCCTTCTCATCATACGCATTTCTGAAATGCATATGACTCCGCATTTCGAAAAAAAATTAAAGTCATCCGAGTTTGGGAAATGCGTTTCTGACGCCACACGCATTTCCCAAACTTGTTTTTCCCATTTCTGTCACGTTTTCAAAAAGTTCCTATTTTTGTCAACTATCCTAACTTTTGACACATTTCAGTCAAAAACCCTGTTGCAAGATGTATTGCTTTTATTTCCATAGAAGACGTAATAATGGTCTATACCCTTTTGTTGCAAAGATAGTAGTATATCTCAATAAGCTTTTTGAGAAAAGAAATTATACCAAACAACTATTAACTAACAGCTAATTTACCAAACACCTTTCTATAATCAGTTAATGTTATCAACTAATCATACCCTCTAACCTAATCAGCTAACAACCATTTACCAAACAGGGTCAATATGAATTATACGAGTGTTTGATTAATCAGCTTTTTGTAACAACTTATTGCTCTAAAATGCTAAAAAATCAAAAAGCTGCTCAAAGAAGCTTTTTCAATAAGCTTTTTGAGAAAACAAATTATACTCTTAAAGGTCATTTTGCATGTAACCAACTATCAACTAATAGCAAACACTTTTTACTATCAGCTAATGCTATATTGCTATCAACTAGTCAAACTCACTAACTCAATCAGCTAACAGCTATTTGCCAAACACTCCCATAGTATTTTTGTTAGGTAACTTACCTTTGTTCAATAAAATGAAAATTTTGTATCTTTTTTATGAACCCAAAACTATTACGTAGTATTATGCTGAATTAATGAAATCTTTTAAATATTTGGATTGTGTTGAATCGTTGTTTTTAAGGCGGACTTTCAAGGCGAGATGCCACCAATTGCCTAGGCGAAGCAGCCGCCTAGGCGATGTGTGTGTGTGTATATCAATTCATAATTTAGCATTTTAGTGTATAAACATATTCTCAAATCTCAACAATAAGTACTAAATTATGCAATAATTTAGTATTTCCAGCATGGGCCTTTAGATTTAGCCTTCCTTTTAGGATCCGTAAATCCGTTGATGGATCAAAATTTGGGTTATTTTCATTCTCAGCCATAACCTGTCATAAAACAAAGTAAACAACCACTAAGGCGACACTGGGAGAGGGGGAGTCAGCGTCCCAGGCTCTCAGCTACGAATTAGTAGGGTTTTTTTTTTGGTAAGGCGAGGCAAACTCGTTAGGCGACCGGTCTCCACCGATCGGACGCATAGGCAACGCCTTAACAACAATGGCTTGAATTAGCATTATTTCTATAACTATAATCCTCTGTGAATGTCTTTTCAAATCAATCGTCTTGGATATGTCTAATACTTTTCTCTTAATGCAGTAAAGCCAATACTTGCTTTTTCTGAGTTTGTTGCTCAGTTGTATCTTTTTTATGAAACCAAAACTATTATTATGCTGAATTAATGCAATCTTTTAAATATTTGGATTGTGTTTGAATTATCATTATTTCTATAACTATAATTCTGTGTGAATGTCTTTCAAATTTCAATCGTTTTGGATATGTCTAATACTTTTCACTTAATGCAGTAAAGCCAGTACCTGCTGTTACTGAGTTTGTTGCTCAGTTGTCAATCATGGAGTTGCTGGATAATGTATGTATTAAAGCTTTTAAAGCTATATTGCTCTCTTGTTGTCTCCTTTTGTGACTGGGTTATTTGGTAGATATATTTGCTCTTTACATCTGTTTGAAGTCTAACAACTTACAACTGCCATATATTTCAGGCAATTTTTACTGCTGGATACAAGGCTGTGTTGCACATTCACTCAGTTGTTGAGGAATGTGAAATTGTAGAGTTGATGCAGCAAATTGATCCTAAAACAAGGAAACCAATGAAAAAGAAACCACTCTTTGTAAAGAATGGTGCTTTTGTTGTGTGCCGCATTCAGGTTGGCTTTTAAAATTTTATGAATTCTGCTCTCTACTCTCCCCATATATAGATTGATGATTTATTTGCCTGCACAGTAATGTTTTGAATATGAAATAGACCAAATTTACCCTATATGTTTGTGTTATTTTTTCCTAGTTCTTGGGCACTTGCTAATGGACATCCCCAAATTTTTTGCTTTCTTTTTTTCCTATTGTAAATGTTTATCACTATTGCAAGCCTTATAGGTTCGAATTTGTTGCTTTTACCTTTCTAGGTGAACAGTCTGATATGCATTGAGAAATTTTCTGATTTTGCCCAGCTTGGAAGATTCACTCTCCGCACAGAGGGTTTGGAACTTATCCTTAGTTTTCTATTGCATATGACATTTTCTATGTACTGTTTATCATGATGGTCGTCATATTCTGCAGGGAAAACCGTTGCTGTGGGTAAAGTAACTGCTCTTTCTACCAATGCATAAAATTTTCTGTAATCTCTCAGGTATGGTATGGCTTATTGCAGTACAGACTTGTTTTGACCTATCAATGTTAGAGGATTACATTTTCTGATTGCTCTTGAAAATACCGAAAGAAAAGCACAGGGAGTTCTAAGGTGCAGTATAAATCTAATATTCTGCTGTGTTTCGTCTCGTAGGTTGGTTATATTCTGTGCTGTCTTGACTCTCGAGCTGGAGCTTTCAGGGAATGACACAATGGATATTACAGTGATGGTGCAGTGTAGGGTGTTGTTGTTACTAGGCTGTCAATGTTAGCCTACCAATCTTCAGATTTTGATTGTACTTTAAGGGTTATTGATATTTTGGATATTTATTGTTTTCATAATCTTATTATTTATGATGATTGAGTTGGTACGCATTTTTGTTTAAACAATCGAATTCTGCCCTGAGTGTTTTTTTTTTTCAATAATGAAGATTTAATTGTTGCCTATTTTGCCCACCCATATTAAAAATTTGGTTTTTCATCTTTTATACAAAGGCGTTTGGTTGTTTGGTTAATGAAAGGTCATTGTCCACATATCTTGCTTTTGGATTTTGAAATCAACATAGGGAAAAATAAACAAGTTACCCTTGAATTTAAATACATACATGTGTCTTACTGTCTTATACATATTTATTTATTTACATTTATTTGATTCGAATTTTTATTTATGTACTATTAAACCAAACTAGGTGGAAATACTTCTTTCATATGGAGGGGCTTATTGGAAACTCAAGATGTTATTTGGAGAGGTTGTAACTTGTAAGTGGAGAGTGGGGGATGACAAATCCATTAAAATATGGACAGAACTTTGGGTTGTAAACGACGGTGACTATTCATATAGTTTGCCCTTCAAAGTTAAGGGAAGAAACTATATGGTGACATTTACTCTGTTAAAAGTTGTTATAGAAGATTGGCAAAGAACTTCCACTCTCCAAGTCAAAGGAGCCCCCACATTGCGTCAATGAGGCATTGTTATTCGATCTGAGTGCTTTTCCGTGTGAGCGTGTCATCTCGGAGGTATGTAATTTGTAAGACACGGGCTTGACCCTCCCTTTGATCAGGAAAAAAAAAAGGTAAAAATTTCTTTGGAAACTTATTCAAATTGTCTCCCAAATATAGATATATTGATTGCAAGACGAGTTAACTACTCCAATGCTTGTCACCCTTGTAACTTGATGTTGAATCCAGTTTACACACTTGTTTGCTGAATGTGCTATTGCGAGAAGTTGTTGGAGGTCAATTGGAGGAATCTCTTCTGTTCAAGCCAATGTATTCACCGATTGGGTCTTCTAAACTTCAAAATTATGGAAGTTGATAATCAATGTTTCCTAGTTATGATTTGATGGAGTATTTGAAATACTAGAAACAACGTAACAAACTTTGGAATAACATTTTTGTCTCTCAAGGTAATATTGTTAATAGGGCCTTCTCCTTTCTTCAAAAATTGGAGGAATGCCAAACCATGTGGAAACCAAAGGATAAATGCTATGAATCTTAGTATATTAGGTAGACTAAACTTCCGGAGTGCTTTCTTAAAATCAATGTTGATGCCGCTCTTAACCTTAAAACCATAGAATGAGGTTTGGTTTTGTCACTAGGAATCAAGAAGGATCGTTTATTGTTGCCAAGGGGGTTCTTTGGAATGGTTTGTTTTAACCAAAAGAAGTTGAAGCAATGAGTATACTAGAGACCTTGAGTTGGCTAAAAAGTTAAAATGTTGATAAGCTTTAGATTAAATGTTGTAAGAGGGCATTCTTTATGTATATAAGTATATAGGTTAGTGGTAAGTTTCGAAACTAGATTGATCCAATTTATCTCCTCATAGGTATGGAATAGGCGAGTTTGCCATGAACACTGGAATTGGGGGGGGAGGGGGGGGGGGGGGTTGGATTCCTTGTGTACATAAGTATATAGGTTGGTGGTAAGTTTGAAGATATATTGACTCAAAACTTAGATTATAAACTTTCTTTAAAAAAAAAAAAAAAAAAACTGTTTCAACCACCCAACCCCACCATATTTCAAGTTAAAATTTTTAATGTTCACCTCACCAGCGGCTATGCTTTATTATTATTATTAAAAAAAAGAGAGAGAGAGAGAACAGCCCTAGACTCCTTCCCGCCAATGATTGGACCGGACAGTTTTGAATAGTGTCATTGCAGTAAGCCAAAATGCAAAGCTTCCGTTGCCGGGAATCGAACCCGGGTCTCTCGGGTGAGAGCCGAGTATCCTAACCGACTAGACTACAACGGATTGATGTTCTGTTATTTTCTGTAAATTTTTTATACGTTAAAACTTAAAAGAAAGATTGCATTACATCAAACACCTTTTTTTTTTTTTTTGAAAACTAAATCAACCACCCTAATTTGCTGATATTGAAACAATTTTTTTCATCCCTCTTCGTCTCTCAACATTTTCAAATCCACTAAATTAAATTCAAAATATTTAAATTCCATCACTTTTACCAAAAATTCACCACCCTTCACATGAAGTATTTTCAATGCTTTTGGCTGGACAAAAAAAAAATCAAATTAATATTCAATAATTAAAAAACGAAAATATCATTATAGTAAAAGAAATCAATGGTGTAATAACATTAATGAGAAAATTATGAGCATTGAGTAAAACATTAAATCTAACAGTTTGACTCAATAAACCCACTAAAGTTAGACAAATTTATTAAAAATTTACTTAGTATAGTTTTTGCTATGTACTACTGTTGAAGTATAAGGTAGCTTGTATGGAAAGCTGATGAATATTTTGATTAATTCTAACGTTTTGCTTACATATCAAAGTTTCAATTCTGATATAGTGCGGTGGTGCATTGGTCATATTCAAAGACACATCCTAGATTCTTGAATTTAATCGATATAAGTGTATCATTTTCTACCTTATACTTTTTGGACAAAATTTTACTTAGAAGTCTTAGAATATTACCCCTTGAAACATAAGATGTGAGATAACTCCGCTGATATTCATGATAGTATATATTTTATACTCTCTCAAACATTTTCAACACAAAAAATCTAAACCCCTACCAACAAGGTTCGAACTTATGACTACTCATTTAGAATGGTAATCGAACGCCATTATCGCACTACATGGTAATTGGCACACAAGAACAACAAAACATTTCACACATTGCCAATGACCTTGTGGTCTAGTAGCATCTGGTGTCCCGGTTAACACTCCCACATGGATGATGGGAGGGATGGGAGTGGGTTCGAGCCTCAGTGGAGGCAACTGTTGACTCACTGTGCTTCAGTAGGTTGAGAAAGTAGCTATGAGTAGTACTCAAAAAAACATTTCACACACTATCCATATACCAAAAATAAAATCTCATAAAAACAGTTCACACACTAAATCCATTCTTCCATAGCCCAATCCAAAAAATAAAAAATCTCATAAACCATAAAGTCAATAGCATTTGACACACTCTATCCATATCCTTTTGCTGTTCTTTTAAAACTAGAAATGTCAATGTGATGAATTCNAAAAAAAAAAAAAAAAAAAACTGTTTCAACCACCCAACCCCACCATATTTCAAGTTAAAATTTTTAATGTTCACCTCACCAGCGGCTATGCTTTATTATTATTATTAAAAAAAAGAGAGAGAGAGAGAACAGCCCTAGACTCCTTCCCGCCAATGATTGGACCGGACAGTTTTGAATAGTGTCATTGCAGTAAGCCAAAATGCAAAGCTTCCGTTGCCGGGAATCGAACCCGGGTCTCTCGGGTGAGAGCCGAGTATCCTAACCGACTAGACTACAACGGATTGATGTTCTGTTATTTTCTGTAAATTTTTTATACGTTAAAACTTAAAAGAAAGATTGCATTACATCAAACACCTTTTTTTTTTTTTTTGAAAACTAAATCAACCACCCTAATTTGCTGATATTGAAACAATTTTTTTCATCCCTCTTCGTCTCTCAACATTTTCAAATCCACTAAATTAAATTCAAAATATTTAAATTCCATCACTTTTACCAAAAATTCACCACCCTTCACATGAAGTATTTTCAATGCTTTTGGCTGGACAAAAAAAAAATCAAATTAATATTCAATAATTAAAAAACGAAAATATCATTATAGTAAAAGAAATCAATGGTGTAATAACATTAATGAGAAAATTATGAGCATTGAGTAAAACATTAAATCTAACAGTTTGACTCAATAAACCCACTAAAGTTAGACAAATTTATTAAAAATTTACTTAGTATAGTTTTTGCTATGTACTACTGTTGAAGTATAAGGTAGCTTGTATGGAAAGCTGATGAATATTTTGATTAATTCTAACGTTTTGCTTACATATCAAAGTTTCAATTCTGATATAGTGCGGTGGTGCATTGGTCATATTCAAAGACACATCCTAGATTCTTGAATTTAATCGATATAAGTGTATCATTTTCTACCTTATACTTTTTGGACAAAATTTTACTTAGAAGTCTTAGAATATTACCCCTTGAAACATAAGATGTGAGATAACTCCGCTGATATTCATGATAGTATATATTTTATACTCTCTCAAACATTTTCAACACAAAAAATCTAAACCCCTACCAACAAGGTTCGAACTTATGACTACTCATTTAGAATGGTAATCGAACGCCATTATCGCACTACATGGTAATTGGCACACAAGAACAACAAAACATTTCACACATTGCCAATGACCTTGTGGTCTAGTAGCATCTGGTGTCCCGGTTAACACTCCCACATGGATGATGGGAGGGATGGGAGTGGGTTCGAGCCTCAGTGGAGGCAACTGTTGACTCACTGTGCTTCAGTAGGTTGAGAAAGTAGCTATGAGTAGTACTCAAAAAAACATTTCACACACTATCCATATACCAAAAATAAAATCTCATAAAAACAGTTCACACACTAAATCCATTCTTCCATAGCCCAATCCAAAAAATAAAAAATCTCATAAACCATAAAGTCAATAGCATTTGACACACTCTATCCATATCCTTTTGCTGTTCTTTTAAAACTAGAAATGTCAATGTGATGAATTCAAAGGCCGAACAGGCGAACACAGCCCTTATCCGTCGGCTTGAAATCGCGTCAATGAAGGTTAAGACATGGCTAGAAGCTAAAATTCCGTTGCCGGAAATCGAACCCGGGTCTCTCAGGTGAGAGCCGAGTATCCTAACCAACTAGACTACAATGGATTGGCGGTGCATGATCTTCTGTGATATTATTAATACGTTACATAAGAAATATTGCATTACATCAACTATCCTAGTTTGCTGATATTGAAACAATTTTCATCATTGTTTTCATGTTTTCATCCCTATTGGTAACTCTAAATCTTCAAATACCCCAAAGTCAATCCAAAATATTTAAATTCCATCACTTTTATCAAAATTCACCACACTTTACATTAAATATTTTGAATTTTTTGGCTAATTTTAGGACCCATTTGAAAATCCGAAAAAAAAACTTCTAACCTTAGTTTTTTTTTTTTAATGTTTAGATGTCAATAGAAAATAAGGTCAACAATACTCATTTTGGTCAAAGGAAAAAAATGATTCATTTTTGCGAAAAATGGCTTCTAACCTTTTTACTTTGAAGACATATTTTGAATTCTTTTCTAACGTTCCGTTCTCTCTTTCTCTTTCTATTTGAGTGGTGGCAAATGGACAAGTTTGACTCGTTATTATTTAAACTTGATTGTGCTAGTCTAGTTAAAATATGAGTCTGATTATGCTGTGCCAAAAAAATTAAAATCTTTGCTCAACTCGACCATAACCCAAAACATTAAAATATTTTTTTATTTTTAGTTTAGACATATTACATTTATCAATAATCGATTAAAATATGGATTAAGTTGGACCAAATCAAATAATAAAAATCTTAGTTAGACACACAATGACACAATAAAAAAAAAACTACTTCTTTCTTCAATTTGTTTAGTTTAGATTAATTATATTTATTAAGACAAATAATAGTATGTGTAACTGTGTATATATGGTTATTGGTATTATTACTTAAGTATTTAATTAATCCCTGATAGATTACAATTGCCTATAACAAAAATAGCAGAATAAAAATGTCTCATTGAATCATCTCAAGTATAAGACATTGAAAAGCAATGAAACTTCCGTTGCCGGGAATCGAACCCGGGTCTCTCGGGTGAGAGCCGAGTATCCTAACCGACTAGACTACAACGGATTGATGCTCTAATCTACTTCTAATCTATTATAGATTATGAAAAGTATTGACTACATTAACCATCCTAAATCCTAATTAGCCGGTATTGAAACAATTTTTTCATCAAAATATTTAAATCGACAAAATTCAGTCCAAAAAGTTTAAATACCATCAATTTTAAAAACTCTCTATTCATATGAAACATTTTGGATGTTTTTCGACTGATTTTAGTTTATTCAAAAAAGTTAAAAGGACAAAAATAATCAAATTAAACTAATAGTAAAAATGTTAATATAATTAAAAAAAAAATCATAAATGGAACTAACTCATCCAGAAAATTTTAGGCATTGAGCCAATTAAGCGAATGTTCCACTAGTTTGGATATTGTTTTAGATCTTTAAGTGTCTTCTTAAAGTCTCATGAAGAAGAAATAAGGTGGTGATATGTAGTGTGGAGAAAATTACTCATAAAAGCTCTCTTATTATGGTGATGATTATTTATGTAAAACAAATGAGTTATTTTGTAATTAGTTATTTGCTACTGAAGCACCTCCACTGAGACTCGAACCCACTCCCATCATTCATGTGAGAATGTTAATCAGGACACCGGGTGTCACTAGACCACAAGGTCATTGGCGAAAACTAATATAGTTTCATGTACAATTGATAATTAAATTGTTAATTTGTTTAAAATTGTATATCTATTTATCATATGTACTTTATAGTTTAGTCTAACACAATATTCGTATAATATTAATGATGACAATTTCAATATGTCCCGTGAATATCCACCCGAATTTACCTCACATGGATAAGATTTTTTGGGGGTGGTGGATCGGATGTTGGTCTTAACAAAATTAAACCCGCGGTGAGTCGGGTTGGGTTTGAATTTTATGTACGAAACTCGTCAAACATCTCACCTGATCCATCCCATGTATATAAATATAGTAAAATAAATATTATTATGTAGCTAATTATAAACGATTCTATAACTTTTATTAACTTTTTACTATTTTTAGTTCAAAATTAATAAGTTTATTTTTTAAAAATTAACAATTCTGTTATTGTATTTGAATATTTTTATTATTTTATATTTTAATATATTTAGTGAATTTTATTATTTTATTATGTGTAAGTAATTTAAATATTATTTTATAATTTTTTAACAAGGTAAGTGGTGATATTCTTTTTGGCAAATGATTGTGTGGACCATGAATATAAAGTACATTTTTATTATGCTAAAAGTACATTATTTTGTATTGAAGGTATATTATTTGATAGTATATATAAAATAATGTACTTTTAGTACTTAAATAATGTACTATAAAATAATGTACTTTATGTACAAAAATAAAGTATTTTTAATATATTAAAAATGTACTTTTTATTTATGGTCCACACAGCTGAGTGTACCATGGTCCATGCAATAATGATTGATTCTTTTTTGGGCACCTGCACTAATTATTATTCAATGGACCATGGTCCACACATTTGTGTGAACCATAAATAAAAAGTGCATTTTTAATATACTAAAAGACATTATTTATATACATAACGTAAATTATTTGAAATTACATGAGTTTTTATATATTATCAAATAATGTATATTCAATAGAAAAATAATGTACTTTTAATATATTAAAAATGTATATTGCATTTATGATCCACACAATAATTTGTCCACCTGCACCTAATGGGGTAGGGGTGGGTTTTGAAAAAGTCCATTTGATGCGAGTTGGATGCGGAGATGGGTGGAGAAAATATAAGGTGAATTGGGGTGATGATGTAATCCTTCTTGAGACTCAACCCATTGTCATTCCTATTCAACAATTACACTATGAAATCTATTATATATTGGGCTTGGTTTTGGTACGAATGGCTTTCTAAGTGTGAACATGCACACAAATCTAGTCCGTTCATCTAAAAATGATCAAAGGTTGAAAATCAATAAAAAAGAGAAAAAAAACATTGTAACATTTGTAATTTTATGTAATTACGAGAGTGCATTTAAAAATGCATGATATTGCATTTGGAAATGCTTTGAATGCACGGAAGACACAATTCTCATCACCTTCTTCCTCTGTGCACAAGAGTTTCAAAATACATGAGAGAAGAAGAAGAGTTTCAAAATACACTTTTAATTATCCACGAATACACTGACAATTATTTTTAAATGCACAATTATAAAATCAATGAAAATGAAAGAACATTTTGACATTTTTATAATTTTTGTTAATTACGATTATACATTATTATTATTATTATTATTATTTTTTGTAATTATAAGCATATTTTTTCCAGTTTGCCTCTCATTCCCTCGCTTTTGGCGGTTCATCTACAACGTTGCTGCTCCTTCTACACAGGCAAATGCTACAAGTATTGAAGATAGGTTGCTGCTATTCTCTCAGTCTCAGAAAGTATGACCCTATGCTTATATTTGTTCATACATTACAGGAATTGCTCACAAAATTGCCAATTTTTTCCTTTAATTTTTGTTTTATGTTGTAAATTGTAGCCTTTTTTGGGGCTCTTGATGCTATAGTATTGCAGTTGTTTCAAAGAATCGAGAAATTGAGGGGCTGTTTTCTGTAAAATTGAGAGCAATGGCTCCGAAAAGACGGCTTTCGAGTTCCTCCGCTGCTGCGAAACCGAGTGAAGTTCCGAGCGTTGAATCATCTTGGCCTGGGAAAGCCACTGCCAAGGTTAGAAGCTTTTCCTGATCAAGCTTGAAGCTTCTGTGTGGTTTTGCGAAGTCTTGTTCTGTTCTTTTAGTGTTTTGTTACGCAATGCTTCTTTTAAATGTAGGAGAGTTGTGAAAGCGGTTTTGAAGATGATGTGGATGATATTGAAAGTGTAACGAAAATGACTGTTCAACAACTCAGATTAAAGCTTAGGTAAATGCTATTATATGAATATACTATGATTTCGACTGGAAGTTCCTATGTCTGTACTTATATTACTCTGTAATTTTTTAGTTTCATATTTTAGAAATGTTACCTTTGGTATCATTGGGGTGAAATCAAATAAGTTTTGGCTTTTTGGGGCTGGCTAACCATTTATAGCAGTATGCAATCATATTTGAGATTATCATCTAACTTTGGAATGTGTAGGAGTGCTGGAATTCCTGCTAGAGGTTCCAAGCATGAGCTTGTCTTGGCCTACAAGAGTTTCCTGAATGACACGAAAAATGGTATCCTTCAATCATGAATATAGCCCATGAACCAGCACCTTTTTAAAAAAAATTATAAATTCAGTTACTCTTGGGTGCATTTAATTTCCTGTCCTCATCTCTATGTTGCTACTTGCTAGAAAGACAATATATATAAGATTGACTGCTAATTAACTGCTTGGAATCCAGGTAATGGATCCCTGGAAGTGGAAGATCAGGTATATCCTGAAGAGAAGCTTTCAGATATTGCTGAAAACACTTCAAAGAGGAACTCCAAAAGAGTCTCAACTAAAGATGTCCTAAGTATAAATGTTGCTTCAGAAGTTTCTCAAATTAAAAGAACTAAGAAAAGAGTAGAGCAAGATCCTATTGATATTAAAGATGAGCAACAAAGAAAGGATCAAGAACTCTTGGTGGAGTCCAATGTGGTGGGAGGTGCTTTTAGTTTACCCTGTTGTTGATCTCTTGTACTTTGCTTTGTTGTGCATTCACCTATTGATTGACTCAGGTAATTAATATGATGTCTCAAACATCTAGGTAAGAGGAAGGTACAAGCTAAAAAGAAAGTCATTTCTGAGAGTGTTAATCTTTCTGTAAATCATGATGAACCTTGGACAATTTTTGCTCACAAGAAGCCACAGGATGGGTGGATTGCATACAATCCCAAAACTATGAGGCCTCCTCCTCTTACTGGTAGTCATAAAGCTTTGAAGTTAATGTCATGGAATGTAAATGGCTTGAGAGGTTTGCTGAAGTTGGAGAGCCTTTGCATAAAGCAACTTGCACAAAGAGAAGACTTTGATGTTTTGTGCTTGCAGGAGACTAAATTGCAGGCTAGTTCTACGTCACCCTAGTATTAGATAACATTGCCATTCTTCTATGCTTTTTTATTTTTTCTAAAAGATGCCCTATCATGGGAACTCCTATTCTGGTGCAGTTGGGCCAGAATAAATGTGTTCTAAACTACAATGCAGTTATACAGATACTCTTGTTAGTCGTTACTTATTTAATTCAAAACATAAAATTATACGAAGTAATTGCCAATCCTCTTTCTTGATTGTAATTTGAGAGCTAGAAGCCTAGAATATTTTTCTATGCTGATTATCCCTAATCTATCATCTTCTTAATGCTAACTTGAAATTCAGTTCTTGTAGTACCTTGTAACAAATCAGTATCTGTCAGAAGCTTTAATACCCCCTTCTGGGCTGTGACCTGGGGGCAGGGGGCACCTATGATATAATATAGTGTTTGTTTCCCAAGTTTGGAGTCTTGTGTAGGATGCTTATTTTGAAATTGGATGGGAGTAAGAGTGTTTGTAATGGAAACATATTTAAGCAAAGTGTTTTAATATGCAATTCAAGTGCCGTATCTGTATAATTTCTGGTTTCTCCTGGTTATCTCCTATATATTCAGTACTATTGCTATTCCAACCTACTCATGGGCAAGGGGGTGGATAGTTGGAGTTTTATTAGAGTTTTGGGCTGAGTTTGTGTTCATTGAAGCTTTTATTGGGTGGAACCAAATCAACCAATGTACCTTGAGTTGTTATTTTTGGAGTTAAAGAGTAGAGTGAAACATTAATACATTGACAAATAACTATTGGGGCTTTAGCAACTGCCCATTATTTTACTTGAAAGTATGGGGTGTTGTGCACTATCATATCTTGTGGATTTTACAAAAAAAAAAGGTAGAAGTTCTTTGTCTCTCACTCTCTCCAAGTAATTGCAAAATTCTGAGCAGTTTCACTTTAAATACAGGAAAAAGATGTTCAGGTAATTAAAGAGAGTCTTGTAGATGGATATGATAATAGCTTTTGGACATGCAGTGTCTCTAAGCTTGGATATTCTGGTACTGCTATCATTTCTCGGGTAAGTTTTGCTTTTCCCAATCTTTTGCACTTATTAATTTCTTCAGAACGTAGATTTTACATCTTTGCATGTAATTAAATTGCTTTCGTATTCTTTTATATAATTCTTTAGTTAAGAATTGACCATAAATGTTATATCTCGAAGTCTTATTCCTAACTTTATTTCCCCTCTAAAAGGATTCTCCCTACACAAAAGTTGTCTATGGTACATTCTATCTACTTCAGTCCTATTTTTAGATGTACATACAAGCCTACCAGTTCACTCATGTGGTCCACATAATTACCATCATCAAAGAGTGGACATAGATTTTCCTCATTCTTTAATATATTATGGCAAAATTTCCCTCTTTTTTCTCCAACGCCCCCCTCCCCTCCCACCTCCCACCTCCCTCTCTCTCTCTCCCTACAGAGTGATAAGGAGCACCTTAATTAGGAGGCATGTACCCTTCTAGGTTTGAACATCGTGTTGCATTAACTATAATAATTTTCATTCACTTCTCAAACTTAGACCTAAATTGGAATGTCTAAGTGCTTGGTTTTGTTGAAACTGATGCATCAAACATTTTTTGTTCTTAAAAAATAGGGAAAGGTGTCAAATAAGCCCTCCAACATTACCTAAGGAGTCAATTAGGCCCCTGAACATTTGAAAGTAGCAATGAAATCCTTCAACATTGTATTTTGATGCAAAAAAGTCCATAGACCTGTTAATGACCTGTGATCACAGGTCATTGGGATTCCGGCCAATTTCCGGCACACTCCGGCCATATTCCGGCACAAAAGTCACCGGCGACCATCGAACGGTCGCCAGTGACTCACTGGAGAAGGCAACCACCTTCTCCGGTGTGGGTTGCCTTCTCACAGTGAGAAGGCGACCCAGAAGGTCGCCTCCTCCGGTGAGGACTGTGAGAAGGCAACCGAGCTCACCGGAAAAGTCAACCCAGTGGTTGCCTTCTCCAGTGAGTCACCGGCGACCGTTCGATGGTCGCCGGAGACTTTTGTTCCGGAATATGGCCGGAGTGTGCCGAAAATTTGGCCGGAATCTCAATGACCTGTGATCACAGGTCATTAACAGGTTTATGAACTTTTTTGCATCAAAATATAATGTTGATG
Source organism: Ipomoea triloba (assembly GCF_003576645.1). Lineage (NCBI taxonomy): Eukaryota > Viridiplantae > Streptophyta > Magnoliopsida > Solanales > Convolvulaceae > Ipomoea > Ipomoea triloba. Next base: position 9,721,707 of record NC_044917.1, on the reverse strand, counting down.
GGCTTAATTGCTACTTTAAAATGTTCGGGGGCCTAATTGACTCCTTAGGTAATGTTGGAGGACTTATTTGACCCTTTTCCCTAAAAAATATGACCCAAAAGTCCAAAACTGGTCTGATTTGTTGATATGTTTGGATTGGTTCAGATTGAAACAAAAACCAACTTCAATGCATTCTGAAATAGTTGCTAGAAAAAGAAATTAGTTAGAAAGTGCTCGCACTTGGGGTTGAATGTTGGAGGTGAACAAAGACTTGCAAGTTGAGGTGTATCTTTGGTAGACAGAAGGACTAGAAGCCTAGAAGGCATAGGTGTCTAATGCTATAAGGGGAAAAGGTGTTTACTAATACACAAGTATAATGTTTGGTAGATCAGATCAGACCCTTTGATTTGACTGTCTTGAATCTAAATTCCATTTCCATTCATATTCAGATTTTTTGGGTGAAGTGGAACTGGATTTACCATGTTCTCAACCAATCTATTCTTACTTTTTATGGGTGCTTGCAAGTTGCAAATAGAATTTTGGCAGTATCCGAATTGCACCCACCATTATCTATTGGATATAGTTAATAGGTGAAATAGTATTTCAGGAAATTATATGATATTCTTGAATGGATACTGATCCAAGTTTCTAGGCCAAAGTCAAAATCTTCATTTTATGCGTGCTAATTGGTCAATACTCTCCTTTATTTATCTTATTATGTTTTGATCAAATATTGGGGTGTGTTACAATTTTGTGTAAAGCACCATTCTCCAGTAGAATTATATGACCCTTCTCTATAGGAAACTTATATCTGCAGAGCTTTAGTTGGCACTGAAATAATATAGTTCTTAAATCTCAATAAGCTAAAACAAAGCTTTCCTTGATTGTCTATGCTCTAAGCAGGCTTGTTTGAAGGACTTCTTCCTCATGTCATTTCGGATGCTCCTAGTTGTATTTTGGTGTCTAATACCATACCAAAAATAAGTGTTTACTTTCAAATGGTTGAAGTTAATGTCAGATTTCTGGACATTCAGTATATAAAGGGTGGCTATATACTGGTACAGAAGTATAAGGACCTTCAGATCCAAGAGAATTAATAAAAAGAACATTAGCAGACTCACTTGAAATATATTCCAAGATACTAAGCAAAGAGACAAGGGCTCCGAACATCCTGATATACATATGTATTTTTAATGATATGCTCTTAATCGATGACTGAGTAGAAACAAGTGTGCAATTTGCAACTTTCCCGAAGGAGAGATGTCATCATCTAATCTTCTTTCATGTCTCACATAAGCAAGTGCAACAAAGTAGGAAAGACTGTTATTGAAATATTCGCTATTGAGCTTGAATGAAATTTCTCAAAGACTCAAACATCCTCCTTGTTACTCGTTATAATGCAGGCATGATACTTTTTTGGTGATGGACCCATTTATAAGTAAATTATGCCTGTTGGTTCTATAACTTTGCTGGCCAAGAATTTATTGCACTTTTCTTTGTGCTTTTTGTTGACAGATTAAACCACTTTCTGTAAAATATGGTCTAGGCATCATAGATCATGATTCAGAAGGGAGGCTTGTTACAGTGGAATTTGATGATTTTTATCTATTGACTGCATATGTTCCTAATTCTGGTGATGGCCTAAGACGATTGGTAATCTATTGCATTGATATATTGCTCTTTTTTTTTTTTCTTTTTTTTTTTGTTGTTTATCTTATCACTAGAAAATTTGAAATATATGTTGTTCTTTGGCAGTCATATAGAACCACACAGTGGGACCCTTCTCTCAGCGATTATGTTAAAGTAAGGATCCATTTATTTATGCAATATTTTTAACTATATTTGTTTTGTAACATTATGGGCTGTTACTAGTGGAACTGAATTTTCAGTTAAATTGTAATTTGGTACTAGCTAGATTTTTCTATACATATATGTTGCTTTTAGTTGTTTCGCTTCCCTTTGCCCTTCTCTTAGCTTTCTTGTTCAGAAGCGTGGATGATAGTATTGATCTCTTGTTCCATTTTGTGCCAATTTTCTTTTACTATTTCAGTAATGGAAAATTATGCGTTCACGCTCAAGCATTCTTTTTCTGAGACTTTATGATATACTGTGGTTTGCTTCTGATGCTTTACAGGAATTAGAAAAGTCAAAACCTGTTATTCTAACTGGTGATCTGAACTGTGCTCATGAAGAGATAGACATCTACAATCCTGCAGTAAGTAATTCCTTTGATAATTTGATTCTCTTCAGAGTGCAACTCGTAGTGTCCAACTATACCAAGAACATTCTGTACAATCATTTCTGACTTTTGTTTCTTAAGGGAAACAAAAGAAGTGCAGGTTTTACAGACGAGGAAAGACAATCGTTTGAAACAAACTTCTTAAAGAGGGGATTTGTAGACACGTTTCGGAAACAGCATCCAGGTGTTGTTGGATATACTTATTGGGGATACAGGCATGGAGGACGTAAAACTAATAAAGGTTTTGACACCTTCCCTTCTAGAGTCTCATTTACTTTGTTTTATATATTAATTTGATTTATATATATATGGACTCATATAACAGTGCATACAGGGGACAACACTAGTACTCCCTGTCCCATTTTATATGACCTGCAAAAAAAAGTGAAAAAAAGAAGAGTTTGTTTGATTAATGACTAGCAAATTGCCAAATAGATTATATAAATGATAAATTTGAAGCCAATGATTGATAATTCTGTTAATCTCATTCTGATCTGTTGTCTTTCATCCTTTTAGTATGAAGTTTAACAATTAGAATTTGTCCCTTTATATCCATCAGGATGGAGGCTTGACTATTTCCTGGTATCAGAATCCATTGCGGACAAGGTTTATGACTCATACATTGTCCCAGATGTTGGTGGCAGTGATCATTGTCCAATTGGACTAGTGCTAAAGCTTTAGATGTGGGATCCAATCCTGAAGTTCAAGTCAATTCCGATTCTCCTCTGTTAGTATCGCTCTTGATGGGTACAAATCCAGAAATGATATTGAACTTTTAGAATGAAGCAAATGGGAAGCCATGTTTTTGTTTTTGTTTTTGTTTGTTTTTTTTTTGTTTGGGTTCCCCCCCCTCCTCTCTCCCTGGGCTTGCAATTTGCAATATGCAGTTTGTAGCGGGCATCCCAGGAACAACTATGATCTTGCACAGGCAAGCAAATCGGTACCAATATTATGGGTTAATATCAATATATTTTAATATTTTGCATATTAACCCTAATTTTTCAAGTTTTCAGACAACCAACCACTTTGCCATTGTAAGCCTGTATTCTCTCGGTCTCTCTAAAGTACTTCTCACTTATGGCCTGTTTAGTAGCTGAAGTTGTATTCTTACTTTATTTTTCTCATGAAATTAGAATATTTTTCTTCTAATTCCTTCCTTCCAACTAAAAATCTTGTAACTCTACAAATCTCGGTGACAACCTTCCATAGTGGCAGTGCACTATCACAAAATTGGTGTCTCCAACTTCCATAATGGCAAGTTTGTCGTTCCACTATTTCAATACTTCCATAACCGCAAGTAGGAGAGAAGCATGGAGGAAAAAAAACACAAACAAGAAAAAGTAAAAAAAAATAAATAAATAAAATAAAATAAATGAGGGTAGATGCCAGTTGGTGACTACCCCCAACGCGCCAAGTGGGCGCTGCTGGTGCGCTTAACGCACACTAACTTTTGGTGGGGCCACATTAAGAGACAAAAAACCAATTCTCATGTAAGGTCTTCCCAAATAAGGGAATTTTACACAAATTTTAAGAAAAATGTGATGAGGTGGAGGAGTGATAAGGCTAACCCCATCCCTGCCAATCCCTTCCCTTTCTAATATAGGTGGCAAGAGAGACTTTTTTTTTTAAATATTATTATTTTTTGAATACTAATGACTCTATTTTTTTTTAAATATTATTCAATGCCATGTGTATTTGCAAGTGGAGAGAGAATTGCTAAATTAAAAATAGGAGAGAATGAGAAAAAGAAGAAAAAGCATGCTAAAATCTGACAAAGGCGGTTGCACGGCAACCTTTGTGTACTTTTTTTTTTTTTTCTTATTAGTTATTTATTATATTATTTGGTTATTATATTTATTATATAATATGAATGTGGGACCACTTTTGAAAGTGAGAGAATATTGTAGTGATGTAGAACAAATAGTGAATAGTTCGTAAATTTAATGATGTGAAAGTGGGGTCCGTTTTACAAAGTGAGAAATTTTTGGGTTAAGAATAGCCTAAAGGGGAGAGAGAAAGTTCGTATACCTCCTGCAAGGTACCTTGTTTTAGTCATAATGGTGGGGCCCATATTTGTTTAAAACTGATCTCCTTGCGCGCGTTGCGCGCCCTACCTTAATTTGAGGAAGAAAATTACAAATTTTGATTGATCTTAAGACTTAAATCTATTTATTCATACTCAAATTGAGATATTAAGTTGAAAATGACGAAAATATACTTAACAATTTTAAATTTTTGCACGTTTTTAAACGGATGGATGACCAACACGATGAATTTTGGCATTAAAACAATAGTCGTGGATGAAAGTTGGTACTAAAATAATAGTCGTGGGACCAAAATTGGTAGAAATTAAACATGTGGAGCAAAATTGTCATTTTGCTAATAGTCGTGGGACCAAAATTGATATTTGCTCAAGGGGCGCATAAATGCCTTTATTTATTTATTTTTTTTTCTTTTCAGTTTTACAATTTGTTTTATTTTTTCCTTTTCTTTTTTACTCCACTCTCATTTTCTCTTTTCTAATCACACTTACAAAAACTCCTCAAAAATCCATACTATTGAGAAAAGGCTAAGACTTTTTTCATCCTCTCTCCTCTCTCTCTCTTCCATTATTCAAATTTAAAAAATACTTTAAGTTAAATATATTTAAAATTATCTATGATCGATGGAATTATTGACAGGTAAATTATTGTGTGAATCGTGATTTAAAATGTCATTTTGATGCTAAAAAACAATTATTTTTTCTTTTTTACACGTGTGTTATAATAATGAACATTTTGAGGCAAAATAATATATTTTGAGTTAACATAATATATTTTGTATTAGAATAATAAAATTTTTAGGATAAGCTAATATATTTTATGAGTTAGAATAATGTATAATGTACTTTGTGTGTTACAGTGTTAGAATAATAAAATTTCTAGGCTTAGATAATTTATTTTATGAATTAGAATAATGTATTATATGTATTATAATAATGTATTTTATTAATTAAAATAATATACTTTATATATTTTTGGACCATGACATGTAACCCGTGTAAAAATAAATAATAATCCGTAACATTCTTTTAAATAATGTCAATTAAATCAAAGTGGATTGTGCACCTTTCATAATCGTACCAGTAGTTTTTTTAAAATATCGTACCAGTATATTGAGTTTCAAATTACTCATTAATTTTTAAGTTTCTGTCATCTATCCCATAACTTTTCTCCACCAGATTGAAACACTCCTTTTTTTTAAGGTTCACGGGGTGTTCTGAGCAAGCCCTTCTCCCGTACCATACTCAGACTAATCCCCGCTCGCACCAATTAAGGGACAAAGTGCTGGCTGGCCATATTAATTTCTACATACAAGAAGAGATCGCTCGCACCAATTAAGGGACAAAGTGCTGGCCATATTAATTTCTACATACAAGAGGAGATCGCTCGCACCAATTAAGGGACAAAGTGCTGACCATATTAATTTCTACATACAAAAGGAGATCGAACTCTCGACCTCCTCTTAAAGGGCAAGAGTGTCGAGCAACTCATGCCAACCAAGCTGGTTAGATTGAAACACTTCTTGGCTTGAAAAAATTGGGATTAAACATAATTGCTTCAATTCACTCTTCAACCAAAGAGAGTAGCAATTCCTTCCCAATAATTTTGTCATCTCCCAATAAACATGACTAATTCCGTATCTGTGGTTCATAACTAAACAATAATACTAATAATCATTCTCATTCCACACTACTACCAAACATCCAAAACACTTTCACCAAAATTCATTTCATTAACAAATATTTCATACCTATCCCAATTTTGATTCCCATGTACGAATCAAAACACACCCTTTTTGTTATAGGTAAAGAAAGTAGCAATGAAACCCCTGATGAAACCATTAATTCTTGGGTGAAAGATTAAAATAGGAAACAAATATTTTTGTTGACAAAAATTGGAAGATATTGATTTGGACCAATTTTTTTTTTTTAAATACATGAGGTGCAAGTGTCTCATGTATAAAATATATTTGTGGTCAACATGCAAAAAAAAAATACAAATAATGTGGGAGATGCGTTTCTATTTCATCTCTCAAACGCTCTTTTCTCGTTTGGTCCAATTTTCAAAATCTTTCATTTTTGTCAATAAAAATATTATGTTTCCCATTTCAGTCTTTAACCCTTAATTTTTTAGGCTAAAAATAATTAAAAATGTTTAATAACATATACTACATTATAGACAATCGGAATTGTTACAAAAAATCTGTTTATTTTTAAATTTAATAATTAAAAGTAAAAAAAAAGTAATAACCAAAATAAAAATTAATTCAAATATATAAATAAATAAAAACTGTCTGCTGTGACTATTAACAGGTTAATCTCATTAGATCTGACATTAACCTCTTAAAGGACATGAGCAAGAACAACCTAGTAATTAATTAAGGATGTTCTTCATTTTTTACTTTGTGCAAAATATGGCCGCTTTGCCCATTTACACGTAACAAGCGGATGGAAGTTTTTTGCACATTTTATATATACAAATTAAAGAATATTCTTCTAAAATCTTTTCATTCAAAAAGCATAACATATATGTACCTGTAAAGCAATCTAAAGAGCAAACCTTAGACATCTATCATTCCACGGAAAGAAAACCTCGGAATAACCAAATAAAGAAAGAGCTTCAAACATACCAAGAAAAAAAAAATGAAATAAAAGAGGAAGAAAGATGTGAGGGTTTGAAATGGAGGCACAAAGTACTGAAAGTAGGGTTTTTCTTTGCCTTTTATAGAGTGCTAATCTACTGGTTAACGGGCAGCGGGCAGTGGAGTCCAGAAGGGAGAAGGTTTGGGCAGCCAACTTGCTCTGCCCGGACATTGAACAATTACTTGTCTGACTGTTGAATGACTCAGACTAGCTTCTTCTGTCTTGGTGGATATTATTTCATTGCCTCCTCTCCTCTTCCCAAAAAGGAATAAACAAATATGTCTATTAATTTGCCAAAATCTTGTGACACTAAATTGTACTTTTTAGGGTTCGAGTTTTAGTTGAGGCAGTATTGACTCTTTATATTTTAATAGGTTGAAAAAAAAATTTGAAAAAATAATTATGAACAAATATTACATTGTAGTACTATTCAAAAAAATATGATTATTAATTTTTTGGAAAAAAAAGGTCCAATAAGTCCCTAAATTTTACTTGAAAAGTCAATTAGGTCCCTAAAATTTTAAAAAGTAAATTACACCCTTTAACATGTTAAATTGGGACAATGAAGCTCAAAAACTGGTATGCAGGTCATTTCAATTCAGGCGAGAAAATTCGGTGACCGCCGAAGACCGAACCATAGCCGGTTGTCATTCCCAACAGGAGGCAACTAGTTAGTCGCCTTCCACAAATAGTCACCTTTCACAATTGACATAAAATTTAGGGATTTATTTGACCATTTTTCCTAATTTTTTTTAACACCCATCATTAATTTTTCAAACTACTAATTAAGAGTGCATTTTCGAAATACAATTTGTTTTTTACAAATTGAATGATTTCAGTTCAATTTGGTTTTTAACTAAACCGAACCAAAAATCATTTGATTATATATACACACACACAATTATACCTAAATTTTTTTATATTTATAAATTTACCCAAGTATATATTCTGATTACTAAATCTCTAATTTTCTAATTTTTTTTTTCTATTAGACACTTAGATTATTATCTTGTTATTTGGACTAAGTTTTATGTGATGTTTGGACTTTGGGTTTTTAAATATGTATTGTTTACTTGTTGGTTAGATTTTGAAATTTAAATTATTAGGATAAATAAATAAATAATGTGTGGTAAAAATATAAAATGGGATGAAGGGAGTAAAATATGATACACAATGTCAAACTACAGTATGTTACAAAAATCATTACATAATATTCATGATATGTTGTGTCATTGTATACTTATTTTTTAGTAAATTATTGTACACGCTCTTTATTAACTCATAAGTCATAACGAAGATTACTCGTATGTAAGTAATCAATGAAAATAAAGAGTTTTTCTTGCAAATTATTGCCATATCAAGTATGACCTTGATGTAATGATATTACTAGAAGAAAGTAGTATTTTTTTTTGTTTGATAAATACATAAAAAAATTTGAGAAAAATGCACTTTAGACTCCTCAATTATCCGTCACAAATATAAAATGTCTTTCAATTTGTTTCAGTATGATCCTTCAATTGTCATTCAAGTTGTTAGTTTAGTCTCTTGCGCGATAGAAGTCAATAACATCATTCTCACAATCTCACCTCAAACTTTATGAGGACAATCTTATAATTTTACATTTCTCTCATACTTTATACCACCAAAATTTTGCATTTCTCTCATAATTTACTCACCAAAATTCTAATACACTATTATATACAACTTTCATTTTACCAATTCATTAAATTCAAGTATTCATCATTTCAATACATTATAAGTGCACATTAATTTCTCCCGTGCCACAAAATGGCACATCTCTAAAACTGAACAATCAATTCACTCAACGTATAAAAAGCTTGCCAGTTGCAATAACGCACAATAGTTCATGACTAGAACAACACTCGAAACAATGAATCAAAAGCCACGGGATGGAGTCCAGGCAACCGCAATATGAGTTACACCGAGTGTGGTGTCCTCTCACTTTATGAGTCACTCAATCACCGTGATTTTACCCTTCTATTATCATGTATGTGGTCACAATACTCCCGGTCCGGTCTAGTAGTACCTTGTAAGCACTTTCAACCCATTAAACAGAGTCCGATCCCCAGTAGCTACAGTACTAGTATACTACTTCTAGCTTATTAATTATAATAGAGTAAAAACCTTTATTATTTATTTATTCTTTGGACTGCCATTTTGGACCGTTATCTCGTGCATTGTGCATATTTTTTGGGCCTAGCACCCCAGATAATATAACTATTTCCTACTCTTATTTTGTACTTCCATACCCTGTTTATGATAGATCCAGTCTCAATAAAATTATTATTAGCATTGTCGAGGGTATGGAGAATTGGAGACCTTAGGGGCGAGGAAATTTCGCCTTTGTGGGCACAAAAATGAAGCAAATTTCTAATACGGGTAACGGTTACAAAGGTTGGTGTTGCCATATCAAAATAAAATGTCATTAAAAACAAAATTATGTGCATGTATGACTACACAAAACGGCTCCCCAGGCCAAGACAGTGTTTAGTGTTTAGCATACCAATCTAAACGGTATTTACATGGCAACCTACACTGATTTCTATTTCTAGTTGCCCTGCCAATAACCAAAACACTAGGCTGCATGCTTTTTGTTAACACAAACATTTACATTTCACAAATATTTACTAAGCATTGACATGAAGTTGGTGACAGATTGTGTATTTAGAACATTGTTTCCATGTCCTACCTTCTCCACCAATCTTGATTCAGCTAACAAGCCAGTATACTCTGATTTCGCATTCTTTAGTTCCTTCCGAAGAAAAACAACCTACAGAATAGATCACGATCAAGAAGTCCTAGTTAAGTATTATAGCAACCCATAACACGGTTAGGGAAATGGCAACTACCGAGGTTTTAAGATTTGGTCATCTACAGCAAAAGAGAGAATTCAACAAAAATTCAAGAGTTGTTTGAGATACCTTCAAATCAAGTTCCTCCAGCGTCTTTCCATATTCCAAGCACCTGCCAAACGAGAGAAGACAAGTCAAGGGTATGGAACGAATGACAGCACTTGGTAAAACTACTCTCGGTGGATCGTCTTCATGTTGTGCTACATTAACTTAGTCTTTGAATGTGCACGACGCTAGTAAAAGATTAGGTTTTACGGATACAAGTGTAAAAAAAGAAGCACTATGTCCTTACCTTGCATGGAGCTTTTTGTTCTCTCGAATCAAGTTGTTCTTAGTGGACTCTTGAGCTTCCGACTCTTGAGCTTCCAAATAACTAGTGGTACTAGTTACAGGCTACCCAAAAAAAAACTCAATTGGATTCATGACTGCTTTAAATAAACCGAAGAAAGAATAAAACGGTAAATGCAAGAAAACATGTGTGCATAAGAATGATGAAATCCTAGCACTAAAATTATACAGAAGAGCATTATTAGGGGAAAAAATGATGACACTACTATGGTTTGCTGTAAGCACATTTTTCAGAAAGTTGCAACACTTGTAACTTCAATTGTACAAAGCCAAAAATGATGTGAACCTTTAGATACAAATGATGGCTGACATACGGATAAGGGCTCATAACAATAAAGATTCACAATACAATACATACCTCTGCAGTTGGACTGGTGCTGGAAATAACAGCAGCACTACTGACGGTTACATTTTCGAGTTCTATTGGAGAATCGTGCACCTTCCTTTTAGGAGGCGCTCCTGTGCAATGAGAAGGATTAAGGTAAGGATTGCAACAGTCAACAATTGAATTCTCAACATCAAAGGACTGTATAATAGGCATTCAACCCACTCAATTAGATTTGAATTGCAACTAATAGCTTGTAAAAGTGTTTTTCTCATAGAATCAGTAGCATGTTATTGGATGAGGCAGGAAGGGAAATCACGATTCAAAATAAACAAAAGAATTAAACAGTAATGCTAAATTATCACCAGCAGAACAAGAAGAGTGCAAAACCAAAGGCCTTTGCTTTAATTGCATTGAGATAACTCCACAGTTTTTATAAACCATGAAAAAAGTTTAAGGTACAAAGGACTGGTCTTACGTCTTAACTCTTACAGGGAGATGACTATTAGGGCAAAACAGTAACCCCCTAGTAAAAGTTTCTGGCTCTTATGACTATTAGAACATATACTAAGGTTCAACACTTCATACTTTTATTTTTGCCTTTGCAATGTAGATAAATTGACTAGACATATTCAAGATCAATTCCAAGGCATAGGCTTCATCTATATGATTTAGTACTTGTTAATGTGAGACTATAGAGTGGGCAATGTGAAATATGGCGATACGTTTAGAGGCTAAAAAGAGAACTACAACAATAAACCACACATATTTATAGCAATCTCAGCACACAAGACACTAGATGCCTTAAATTGGATACAATAATGAATGAGTAAACTTCTCGTCAAGTTACAGGGAAGTTCTATTGAACCATTAGGCAACCACACATATACGTTAGTTGAAAACCAGAAGATAGTGGATGTAGATGGTGGGAAAGAAAATACAAACATATTGAGAGAGTGGGTGAAGGGAAGAAGAATAGCCAGGTAGGTTTGCTGAGATTAATTGAAGTAGTCTGGGAGGGTAGAGCAAGAGCTGGACTGACTAGAAGATGAATGAATGGATCTTCACAGAATTCCCTTCTGCTTTCTCTCATATTTCAGCAACAGCACTACTTAGAGAACAAGCATGACAACTATACACAACATAAGCAGGCATATGACATGATAACCATTCACCCCTAGCTTGAAATACCTTGTCGGGCATTATCCTGAAAGGTTGGTGCTAAGCTTCCTTGTTTTGAGACTTTTGAACCAGTGATGCTGGAACGGTTTTTAACCAGCAGACCCGGCTGATATGTAGAACTGGGTTGATGGTATTCAGATGGAACCTGCGTACTGATTGAACTCTGAGTTTTCTTGACTGGTTGATAACCAAGATATCCACAGTGATGATCCCTATCAAAATAAACGCAGAAATGTAAATTTTCGCACTAAATCAACTTCAATCCTAAATAAATAAATACAGAGTAAATAAATATTTGGCTACGAAAATTTACATTTCTGCATGGATCTTAATAAGGGGAAGAAGAAGGAATCATCCTAAATGGGATGAAGGACGAGAAATTACCATTAGGACCATATTTCTAACCGTCCACTAACAGAATTTTTAACAAAGGACTAAATTGAGTAAAACCATTAAAGTCGAGGACTAAATTGAGCACAAAAAGTCATTTAGGACTAAATTGAGTAAAACCACTATAGTCAAGGACTATATCAGGTATTAACTCAAGAATTAACTATTGTGTTGAGTAAGAGAACTCCAAGGAGTAACTAATTTCTTGTTAAAGAAGTTCCGTACATTGTGCAGACTTGATTGAGTCCAAATGTGGCATAAAATACAGAAAAGGTGGTGTATCCGAGTATCTCAGACAAATGGAACTTAAAGCTCTTGCTAGTTACTTCAGTCAATAGCAAATAGAACAGTTCCCAGGTGTATCTTTCTTTCTCTCAATAAATATATTACCAGTACTCCAACGTCATTTCTTTCAAGCGAATTTCAAGCTTATGAAAAAGTGCAGTTCTTTCAAAGTCCTGCTTATTGTGAGTAGGCTGAATGAAGTTTGCTTCGAGAAAACCTGAAAGATCATTAAGGTTTTAAAAGCCTACTTTTACATTAAAAATCAGGTCCAAAGATGTAATGCCTCAACAGATTCTTACCCACAACCCCTCTGCCTCTACTTCTAGTGTAGTTGACAACTTGCCAAAATGGCTGTAAATAATAAAAAAGCATGATGTAAAACACAGGCTCAATGGAGAGCATAAATCCATAAAGTGCGTACTACCAAGTACCAACAAGCAACTAAAAAAAAAAAAGAAGAAATACAAGCTCCTCAAAACTTTGGCAACCAGTATGAAGTGCTCCCTTGCAAAAAGACCAGGATTGGATATAGTTCACCTACTCAATTATAACATGGCTTATTTAGAGTAACTGATTGCCTTAGCATAATATTATATATATATATAGAGAGAGAGAGAGAGAGTAACTCTGTGTGTGTGTTCTTAATAGGAATCCTGAATATTTTTGGAGATCTGGGCTCAACATATCACAAAATCCATCATTCTATATGACAGCCTCCTCAATCTCAATTAGACACTCCACTAGATGTTAGATCAATATTGGCAGCCCTTAAGAAGAGCTTAACTACTAATGGAATGGGACAAAAGTGAAAAATGATATAGGATCAGTTTGGAAGGCTTCAATATTATCTAGGGTATGGGAAAGGAAGATTTACACAGCTTTACCTTTATTTTCAAAGTAGCTTCTAAGCTTTAATCAAGACCTAGTTTCAACTAGTGAGAACTTGCCTACTACACTTAGCCCAACCTTCAATTGAGAAATGAATAATAAACAAATATGAAATTAAAACAATCAAAGGAAAGCTACTAACCAGTATTAATCGATTTTTGTGGTAGATATTGAAACCATGGTGATTCACTAATGGAGCCTCCTTTAGGAATCCAATTGTGGTTACAACTGAACCCTGAAGTATAAGGACAGAAATAAAAGTTTTAGGGAAAAAACGGCCTTTCCAAAAGGGTTACTGGGAAATCTCAGGCTTAGCATATAATTAACTTAAAGGCCACATGAAGGTAAAACAGGTATAAACTGCAAAGGGTAAACCCAAACTATATTCAGGTTCTTTCCCTGATTCATCATAATCACATATAGCCAAAATAAAAATTTCCAAACATCTTGTTCAGCAATCAAATGCCACATTGAATTGAAAACATATAAAGGTAGATAGAAGCATAGTCTGCTTTTATCAAGTACATGAGAGAAACACAATATATCAATACTAAAAAGCTCAGGTATGTACAAATAGTCAAACACACTAGTAAATATCTACTTAATACAATATATGTTAGTTTAAAGGGAAACCATTTTGAACCTCTTTGCATCCACTGCTTTGAGGTCTATACAAAATGAATTCAGGGTACTTGAGATCAGTAGCAATATGATGATACTCAATCATGTGTCCTCTCAAGTATATGAAGAACTTTTCTGGGACTTGCAAGTACAAGATTGATAGATATGCCTGTTGGGTATCAATTACAAAATGTTAGCAACTGATGACCTTGCAAACACATTGCATAAAGTTTATTTGTGAACTGCAACCAAGTAAACTTACACGCAACGAAAACCGGAGACTATTAGCAAGATGCTTATCACTTTCTGATACACGATTGCCTTTCTCTGTAATTGCATTTCCACAAACACGAATATCCTGTAGTTAGTGTGAAAAAAGAAGTTATTCACAGCAGGAGATGACTTTAAAACACATTTGAAATGCGAAACAATACAAGGAAACAGACCTCAGGATCGGTGTCAAAATCAAGCTCTGTTTTTCCACCATCATCTAACCATAAATTATAAATAATAATCTTCGTACCATGATTGCCAATATCATCACACTGCTCATTATATAGGAGGAAATAATGGGATTTAAATAAATGCTTAGAAAAAAAAAAAGAAAAAAAAAACTCTTTATATAGAGTTCATATTGCTAGAAATGCAGCAAAACAGAAAATACAAGAGTGCAAGCTTTCCTCAGACATCACTATGGGCTAGAGCTCAAATAGGTTTTTATATTATATTTCAAGATACGTATCAAAACTCTTCAGCACTTTCTTTAATAGGGTGCCATGTGTAATTAAACCAAACCACATATTTGTGACTATACCTTACGAAAACAAAGGATAACAAAAATCGATGTCTCCAAAAATGAGAACTCTGTATCACATTGCTATAGTTGGTACAGCTGTATAGGCTGAGGATATTGCAAAAACATATTCTACTTGGGGCTGATATCAACAGGAAAATGTATCCAATATTCAATACTTTGCAGATTAAAGATAACCAAGCCACATATTCAATTCATCCTAACAACCCTATTGGAATATTTCTCTGATGAAGCTGCCAACTTTACATATAATCAATAGACAGGCAAACATGAACTTCCTAGATTGGGAAGTGAGAGGTAACCCACTAAAGTAAGTGTTAACAAACTAAATACAGTAGCTGAAACTCTCTTGTTTCCTTCATTTCAGTGTGTCTTCATACATACATTGGTACACATATATATACTAAGGAGAAATCAGACAAGGGGCCTGAAAATCTGCCCATTATTCCTAATAATACTCCACTACTCCACTACACAGCTAATACTACATTATCTAGCTAATATTATAATGCTCCACTGCTGATAATGCTCCATTATGTCTCAACACTCCCCCTCAAGCTGGAGCATAGATATCAATCATGCCCAGCTTGTTACATATATATTCAATCCTGTCCCTGTTGAGTCCTTTGGTGAACAAATCAGCTAGTTGATCGCCACTACGAACATGAGCCATAGAAAGTAATCCTTGTTGAACTTTTTCACGCACAAAATGACAATCCACCTCAATATGTTTGGTCCGTTCATGAAACACCGGATTATTTGAAATGTGTATAGCT
>NC_044917.1:9700035-9703361 GCF_003576645.1 Ipomoea triloba | reverse complement strand
TGTGGCTGCAACATCTGAAGCATCACTCAATGGAGCCCATCCTTTCACAAACATTCAACTTGAGGCACTGCAGAAAATTTTTGGGCAGCTATCTGCTTCACAAAAACCAATTCCACCTTCAGCCGAAGCAAATATTGGTATGATAAGTCATCAAGGTACCACCTCTCACGCATTTGCTGCAAATTTCAATAACGCAAGTCCTTGGATTGTGGACTCTGGGGCATCGGACCATATGTCAGGTCCTTGGATTGTGGACTCTGGGGCATCGGACCATATGTCAGGTGATTTAAAGGTCTTTCATACATTCAAACCATGTCTTAATCCCAACATGGTCAGAATTGCTGATGGATCCCTCTCCAAAGTGATGGGAACAGGATCTGTCAAACTATCTAATGAACTTCTCCTATCATCCGTTCTCTTTGTCCCTAAATTAAATTGCAACCTTCTCTCCATCAGCAAGCTCACTAGGGACATGAATTGTGTAACTAAATTCTATCCTAATCTTTGTGAATTTCAGGCAGTGGGCTCGGGGAAGGTGATTGGCAGTGCTGAAGTTTGTGGTGGCCTCTATATTCTCAAAAACACTCCTGAAAATAAACAAGTTCCCAAGTCAAGTTATGCTTTAAATTCTGGTTTCAATTCTGTTTCTGTTTCCAATAAGGATCTAGTTATGTTGTGGCATTTTCGTCTTGGACATCCAAATTTTATTTATCTTGAAAAATTGTTTCCTAGTTTATTTACCAGTAAAAAGCCCAACCTTTTTCATTGCGAAGTATGTCAACTCGCAAAACATACTCGAAGCATTTATCCAAGTAACTCTTACAAACCTTCTCAACCATTTTCACTAATTCATAGTGAAATTTGGGGACCTTCAAGGGTGAAAAATGTTAATGGTTCTAGATGGTTTGTATCCTTTATTGATGACCACACTAGACTCACATGGACATTCCTCATGAAAGAAAAATCTGAAACTGCATCAATCTTTAAAGTTTTTCATTCCATGATTCAAAATCAGTTCAAACAAAAAGTTCAAGTCTTGAAAACTGATAATGGGAAAGAATATTTCAACTCAATTCTTGGTTCATACTTGTTAGATCAAGGGATTGTCCATATCAGTTCCTGTGTCGACACGCCTCAACAAAATGGGGTGGTTGAAAGAAAAAATAGGCACCTCCTTGAAGTATCTCGATCCATCATGTTTTCAAATCATGTGCCTAAACATTTTTGGGGGGAAGCTGTTCTTACTGCCACTTATCTCATAAACCGTATGCCTAGTCGTGTTTTAAAGTTCAAAACACCACGAACTCTGTTCCTACAGGCATTCCCTCATCTCTCAGTTTTTTCTTCAGAATTGCCACTTAAAATCTTTGGTTGTACTGCGTTTGTCCATATCTATGATCACAAAAGAACAAAACTTGACCCCAAATCACACAAATGCATCTTCATTGGGTACTCTAGTACTCGAAAGGGGTACAAATGTTACTCCCCATCCACAAAAAGAGTTTATCATACTGTTGATGTCACCTTTTTTGAACACCAATCATTCTTTCCCAAATCTGGTATTCAGGGGGAGAATTCGAGGGAATACCAACTCTGGGAAACACTTCAGGACAACCAGGCTACCTCTTTTTTCCCTAATGTCCCATCATACCAGCATCAAACCACTCTAACACAACCAAATTTATCACCTCCATCATCTGGTTTTCCTTTACCTTTTCAATCAGATGTGACTCCAGAAAACATGGTCTGTCAACCACCATCTTCTCTCCCTACCGTCAACCCACCTTCACCTCTAATCAACCACCCATCCTCAGAAAACACTCTACCAAATTCACCTCCTCAAGCACCATTTGAAGAAAGAAACAAAGAACTTCGTGTTTATAGAAGGAGAAAATTTAAAAATATAGAGGCCAACATACAAAGCAAGGACTGTTCAAGCACACATCCGAGCTCACTTGACCTTGAAAATCATGAAGGTAAGGACCCCATGACCAATGCGTTTGTACCTACTACCATTGATAATATTGATTTGCCTATTGCTCATCGAAAGGGTACTAGAACATGCACTAGTCATCCTATAGAAAGGTATGTTGCCTATGGGAAATTAACTCCTATGTATCGAGCTTTTGTCTCTTTTCTTGATCTTGTCCAGATTCCCACAAACATCTATGAGGCACTAAGAGATCCCAAATGGAAGGTTGCTATCGATGAGGAAATCAATGCTCTTGAGAAAAATGGCACATGGGTTCTTGTTGACTTACCTCAAGGAAAACATGCAGTTGGATGTAAGTGGATTTTCACTATCAAGTACAATCCAAATGGGAGCATCAATAGATTCAAGGCTCGGTTGGTTGCTAAGGGGTTCACTCAATCATATGGTGTTGACTATCAGGAGACCTTTGCGCCTATTGCCAAACTCAATACAGTAAGAGTTCTGTTATCACTTGCAGTAAATTGTGATTGGCCTTTATATCAATTGGATGTAAAAAAATGCATTCTTAAATGGAGAATTGGAAGAAGAAGTCTATATGGAAATTCCACCAGGTTTTGAGAAGAGCTCTAGCGGACGATTGGTATGCAAACTAAAAAAGGCTCTCTATGGCTTGAAACAATCACCTCGGGCATGGTTTGATAGGTTTGCAAAGTCAATTGTAAAAATTGGATACACCCAGTGCCAAGCTGATCATACCTTGTTTGTGAAATTCTCTTCAACAGGAAAATTAGCGATTCTTATTGTCTATGTGGATGACATAATCCTAACTGGAGATGATTCAAGTGAGATTTCAAATCTCAAGAAATTTCTTGCATCAGAATTTGAGATCAAAGATTTAGGATCTCTCAAATACTTTCTTGGAATGGAGGTAGCTCGATCTGAAGAAGGGATTGTTGTATCTCAAAGGAAGTATATCTTAGATCTTCTAAATGAGACTGGAATGCTTGAGAGTAAGCCAGCAGATACTCCAATGGATCCTAACTTAAAGACAAACCGGAGTGGGGAACCAACTCCAGTGGAGAGGGGGAGTTATCAAAGATTAGTGGGAAAACTAATTTATCTCTCCCATACTAGGCCAGATATTGCTTTCCCTGTTAGTATTGTAAGTCAACATATGCACAACCCCAATGAGGAGCATTTGGAAGCAGTTTATCGTATTCTGAGGTACCTCAAAATGACACCAGGTCTTGGGTTACACTTCAGAAAACATGACAATCGAGACCTAGAAGTCTACACGGATTCTAGTTGGGCTGGAGAGTTGACTGATAGGCGATCAGTTAGTGGTTACTGTACCTATGTATGGGGAAATCTGGTCACTTGGCGTAGCAAAAAA